>NC_135957.1:41036846-41346846 GCF_053455715.1 Rhinoraja longicauda | reverse complement strand
TGTACTCTCGCCTCTCCTTTACTCTCTCTACACCAACGACTGCACCTCCACAGACTCCTCTGTCAAGCTCCTCAAGTTTGTGGATGACACTACCCTGATTGGACTGATCCAGGATGGGGAGAAATCTGCCTACAGAGAGGAAGTCAAGTCAAGTCAAGTCAAGTCAATTTTATTTGTATAGCACATTTAAAAACAACCCACGTTGACCAAAGTGCTGTACATCTGATTAGGAAAAAAAAGAAACATACAGTGGCAGGCAGCCAAACACAACGGCGCAGCCATCTTGAACAAAATGTTTAACTAAAGCAGAATGGTGTCCCGCGGCCGCGCTGCACCGGGCGATGGAAGGCCCCGCGGCTGAGCCGCACCGGGCGCTGTTCAGTCCCGCGGCCGAGCCGCGCCGGGTGATGGAGGGCCCCGCGGAAGAGACCTAAAAAAAAAAGAAAGATTCCCCCCCCCCCCCACATACCTCCCCCCCCCTCACCACCACCCCCCCCCCCCCCCCCACCCCACATACACAACACAGCTGGCATCCTGGTGCCATCTCAACAACCTGGAGCTCAATGCTCTCAAGACAGTGGAACTAATTGTAGACTTTCGAAGAGATCCCCCTCCTCTCACCCCACTCACCATCAACAACACCATAGTCACATCTATGGAGTCATTTAAGTTCCTTGGAACCATCATCTCCGGGGACCTTAAATGGGGGGCCACCATCGACTCCACAGTCAAAAAGACCCAGCAGAGGATGTACTTCCTGCGGCAACTGAAGAAACACAATCCGCCACAGGCAATGATGGTCCAATTCTATACTGCTATCATTGAGTCCGTCCTCACCTTCTCCTTCATGGTCTGGTTTGGCTCAGCCACCAAGCACAACATCTGGAGGCTGCAACGGATCGTTCGCACAGCTGAGAAGGTTGTTGGCTGCAACCTTCCCCCCATTGATGAACTGTACACTGCAAGGGACAGGAAGCGAGCGGGCAAGATCATCTCTGACCCCTCTCACCCGGGCCACAAACTCTTCGAAGCACTTCCCTCTGGAAGGCGACTCCGGACTGTCAAAGCAGCCACAGCCAGACATAAAAACAACTTTTTTCCACGAGGGATAGTTCTACTCAATAACCAAAGTCTGTAGTCTCTTTTTTGCTCTGGTTTATTTTCACCCACATGTTTAGACCGTAATGTTGTATCCTTATTGTTTTGATGTGGTTGTGCTTTATTCTTAATTGTTAACTGTATGTTTGTGTTGTCATTTGTGAGCGGAGTAGCAAGGCACATTCCTTGTATATGCATACTTGGCCAATAAACTTATTCATTCATTCATTCATTCATTCATTCATTCATTCATTCATTCATTCATTTATTCATTTAACCAGCAATGCCAACCCACCTCCTCTTCCTTTCTGTCTACCCTTCCTGATTATCGAATACCTCTGCATGTGTAGCTCCCAGCCTTGGTTACTCTAGCGCCACGTCACCGTAATTCCAACTATATCATATTCCTTAACTACTAACTGCATATTCAATTCATCCACCTTATTACGAATGCTCCTCGCATGAAGGCACAAAGCTTTCAGGTTTGTTTTTCTTATCTCCCTTCTACCTTTTGCTTCTGTCCTCTTTTTATGTCCCTCTGTCTCCTTGCATTGGTTCCCATCCCCCTGCCCTGTTACTTGAAACATGACCTTTCCTATACTCTCTTTCCTGTTAACTGCACGTATATGCTTCCATGTTATTGACTCCACCCCCCCCCCCCTTCCCCCCCCCCCCCCCCCCCCCCCCCCCACCCCCCCACTGTTTAGTTTAAACCCACCCATGTAGCACTGGCAAACCTGCCTGCCAGAATGTTGGTCCCCCTCCAATTAAAGTGAAGCTCTTCAGCACCCTTTCCAACTTAATGAACTCCTTCCTCTAGCTGCACACCAGAAATGCACATGGTACTCCGTGCAGTTTCACCAAAAACTTGTACAATTGCATTATGATGTACCAATACACTTCTAAATGAAGACAAGTGTGCCAAGCCCCGTCATCACCCTTTCTGCATGACTCACTACTTTCAGGGAACCATGCACCTGTATTCCCAGATCTCTCCATTCTACAACATTTTCCATGACTCGAGTTAATCCAGCCCTGCTTTGACATACCAAGTGCCACCCCTCACACTTGTCAGAATTAAGTTGCATTTGCCATTCCTTGGCCTGCCTTCCCCAATGGTCTCAATATTGTTAATATAGTTATTAATATCATAGATTATTGTTAATATAGGTATTCATATCATTGTCCACTATACCAACAATTTTGGTGGTACCAGAAATTTATTACAAGGCAACTAACATCTGACCTGCTCTGCATGCTGTTGCATTTTTGTAACTGGTCTAGGTTTGAGTTCTTGGTCAATTTTGACACCAAAAAATGGACAATCTACTTTAATCATGCAATTTGGATCTCTGTTTAAGTCTTTATTGCAACAAGATCAGTATTAGTCTTAATTCATTGGCCCTATCTCTTTGGTAATTTTGGTCAATGCACGCATTAATATAACTGACTTGGTTAACATTTCTGCTGATAGTAAGTACTAACTAACTGTGTTTTGCTTTCTACAGCAGACCGTTACACTTCTTGGAAGTTAGCCTAATCTTTTTAGAATGTTTACAGTTAAATGCTTTACTATAACTTTGCATTGCAGAGAAAGCAGAATTTAGCAGCCGGTGATCAAGAGAAATCAGAAAGAAATGCTAAAGAAATATGAGCCAAAAACGCCTTTTTTATGATGGTTGTAGATCAGCCAATTTCTTTGTTATGATTAAATACATTTCCTTAAGAGTTATGTCCATAATTATGCAATGAAACTGTCAGCTAATTTAGAAAATGCTATATTTTTATGCTGCTATGAAAATATTCATTTATTTAAATTTGAAAATTTTATTGCATTATACCAAATATGATACTGTCCATTGGCTTAATAATGTCTTAATTAAATTTTACTACTATCTATTTCCAAACTTTCCACTTGCATTTTTCATCAGCTTGTAATAGTGTCCTAATATTTGAGCCATAACAGCTTACAAAAAGAGGTCATTTGAATTTGATGTCCTTTATGACTCAACCTAATGCCACAACCTAGTGAATTCACTGTATTATATTTTTGTTTACATCACATTTTTATAATAAAATTTTCCATTTTATAAACAATCTTTTGTGTTACATAGAAACATAGAAAATAGTTGCAGGAGGGGGTCATTTGGCCCTTCGAGCCAGCACCGTCATTCATTGTGATCATGGCTGATCATCCACAATCAGTAACCCGTGCCTGCCTTCTCCCCATATCCCTTGATTCCGCTAGCCCCTAGAGCTCTATCTAACTCTCTTTTAATTTCATCCAGTGAATTGGCCACTACTTCCTTCTATGGCAGAGAATTCCACAATTCACAACTCTGGGTGAAAAAGTTTTTACTCATCTCAGTTTTAAATGGCCTCCCCTTTATTCTTAGACTGTGGCTACTGGTTCTGGACTCCCCCAACAATGGGAACATTTTTCCTGCATCTAGCTTGTCCAGTCCTTTTATAATTTTATATGTTTCTATAAGATCCCCTCTCATCCTTCTAAACTCCAGTGAATACAAGCCTAGTCTTTCCAGTCTTTCCAGTCTTTCCTCATATGACAGTCCCGTCATCCCAGGGATTAACCTCGTGAACCTATGCTACACTGCCTCAATAGCAAGGATGTCCTTCCTCAAATTTGGAGACCAAAACTGCACACAATACTCCAGATGTGGTCTCACCAGGGCCCTGTACAACTGCAGAAGGACCTCTTTACTCCTATACTCAAATCCTCTTGTTATGAAGGCCAACATGCTTTTATTTTTCTCCACTTCCTGCTGTATGTGCATGTTTACTTTCAGTGACTGGTGTACAAGGACACCCAGGTCTCATTGCACTTCCCTTTTTCCTAATCTGACACCATTGAGATAATAATCTGCCTCCTTGTTCTTGCTGCCAAAGTGGATATCCTCACATTTATCTACATTATACTGCATCTGCCATGCATCTGCCCACTCACTCAACCAGTCCAAGTCACCCTGCAACCTTCTAGCATCCTCTTCGCAGTTCACACTGCCACCCAGCTCTGTGTCATCTGCAAATTTGCTAGTGTTACTTTTAATTCCATCATCCAAATCATTAATATATATTGCAAATAGTTGCGGCCCCAGCACCGAGTCTTGCGGCACTCCACTCACCACTGCCTGCCATTCTGACAGCGACCCGTTTATTCCTACTCTTTGTTTTCTGTCTGCCAACCAATTCTCTATCCATGTCAATACCCTACTCCCAATATCATGTGCTCTAATTTTGCCCACTAATCTCCCATGTGGGACCTTATCAAAGGCTTTCTGAAAGTCCAGATACACTACATCCACTGGCTCTCCTTCATCCATTTTACTTGTCACATCCTCAGAAAATTCCAGAAGATTAGTCAAGCAGGATTTCCCCTTCATGAATCCATGCTGACTTGGACCAATCCTTTTACTGCTATCCAAATGCGCCATTATTAATAATTGACTCCAGCATCTCCCTGCCACCGATGTCAATCTAACTGGTCTATAATTCCCCGTTTTCTCTCTCGCTCCTTTCTTGAAAAGTGGGATAACATTAGCTACCCTCCAATTCACAGGAACTGATCCTGAATCTACAGAACATTCTTATAGGAACATATCGTAAGAGCTCCAACAATTCTCTGTTAATTAAATTTCCCCTCAACCTTTTTCTTACTTTCTAGCAATAATTTTAAACTGATAACTTTGCCTTTTAATATCAAAATGTTCAATAAAATAGAAGTCTTAATTTGGCTTATCTGTTCCAGTGGAAATTGTGCTCATCTTCCAAGTCTCCCCTCATCATTGTAAATTTCTGCTTTAGAAACATCTTGACGAATCAATGTGAGTTACTTGCATGGTTTTGATTCATTTCCCATTATGGAACATCCCAAACTCCTCAAAGTCTTTGGTTGTGACCTTCGCAGCATTTTATTACCACTTTATGCCTCAATCTCATGCATTTAACTCAGAATTCATTGGCATTTTATGGTTAGATCTACATCCTTATATATTCAGAGAATTACATAGAGTCTTAGAGTCTTACAGCATGGAAACAGGCCCTTCGACCCAATTTGCAGAAACCAGCCAACATGTCCTCATCTCCACTAGTCCCACCTGTCTGCATTTGGCCCATATCCCTCTAAACCCGTCCTATCCATGTACCTGTCTAAATGTTTCTTAAACCTTGTGGTGGGACCTGCCTCAACTACCTCCTCCAGCAGCTTGTTCCATACACCCACCAGCTTTTGTGTGAAAAAGCTATTCCTCAGGTTCCTATTCAATCTTTCCCCTCTCACCTTATGTCCTCTGGTTCTCAATTCCCCAACTTTGAGCAAGAGACTCTGGACGAGAATCCATTCCACTCACAATTTTGTATACCATTATAAGATCACCCCTCATCCTCCTGCACACCAGAAACGCCTGCTCATCCACTTCCCTGTACTCAGGCCTTCGTGTCCTGGCAACATCCTTGTAAATCTTCTCTGCACCCTTTCCAGCTTCCAGCTACATGCTTAAAACTTGGTTCTCTTTTTACATCTGTATCCTTCAGTACCTTTCATTCAAATTTGTTCTGTCAAAATTAGACTCATGTCGAAATTAAATGGTATTAGCCAATTATCCATTAATCCACTAATTTATCTTTATCTTTATTATCTTTTCTAATCCTCCTCAACAGACTTTCATTGGTGCAATGGAAGTAATTTGTTAAGAATAGGCCCAATTCTTTATAAAGAGACTGCATTCAATAATCAGATTGATTATTAGAAAATAATTGTCCAGATTACATTATATTCCATACAGTCTATGGAAATGGTTTACAGATCATTTACTTCTTTTCTACATCCTGGAAAGAAATCCAGAACAATATTGGAATTTCAAAAGAAGGTATATCTTTACCTATATATCATGTATGTTTCATGCAGAATATTGATAGGTCAGTTTTCTGAATTATCACCAGCTCTAGCAGACAACCATTTGCACATAATTTCCATTCCCATCTACTTCATGTACCAAAATAAATCACTAGTGCTCCCAAAATATCTTTGAGCATTAAGGCTATTTGGAAACTCTTAAGTGAATTAAACAATATATTGGCCTACTAAGATTACAGAGTTGTTAAATTCAAGGAACAATTCCCTAACTATATTGCAATGTTAAATGTTGTATGTCATGATTTTGATAGCTCTCAGATGTGATTAATTTGCTATAAAGGCTGAATTTTTGGAAAAGCAAACTCCTGCCTTCTTGAACCTAGCATTTTAACACTAGCATGTATATATTAATTGGAAAATAAATTAGAAAACTGAAAATGAATGCAGTGATTGCAATGTACAATTAACTTTTAAACAAAATGCATGTGTCATTTCATCCTTATGCTACTTATTTGTCCAATGCACAGCCCATCCAGCACTATAACCAATGTTTATTAATTAGGTACCTGAGAATAGCATTAATATCATGATTAGTTAATTTTCATTAAAGTTGACCTGCACTGCTTTAAACATCCACATCTTATGCATCTGCAACTTGCAATAATGATAGTAAGTGCCAAACATTTAGAATTTCAAATAATAGCGAGAAGAAATCAGGTGTAAACAGCAAGTATTAATAAACTTTTAATTGGTGTTCCTTGGATGTCTGCAAAAGGGAGGATGTTGGCTGCAGTAATGTGCTCAAATCGCTATACGCTATAGCCAGTCATCTTCCACATAAGGTTGGTACGACTGATTTACACTTCATAGCAAGGTGCATTTAATGCTGGACATCCAGGGACATTGCAGAGGGTTTTGGCACTCATTTGCTATGTTGTCCACCAGTATTGCAAGTGGTATCTTGAGCACATTGCCCAGGAACAGACACATGAGGTTCACTGAAGTGCAGTCCCTTGGCAGATTACCAAAAATGTATTTGATTTTCTGTACAAATAAACAAGATTTTACGTCTGGTCACCATAATCCTTATTTATTATGTTATTCCCCTCCACATTTCTGCGGTGACACTTGGTTTCTTGATGCAGATGCAACGAAATATGTTGGAATTGGGTTTTTTCAAACAATTTTATTGCCAGCAGGCCCAAATGGATTATTAAACTATTAAAAGTTAAGTTGAGTTTATTGCAATATGCACTGTTATGGTGAAGTGCAGGTACAATGAAAAGCTTGCTGGCAGCAGCATCACAGGCATGTAGGCTCAGATGACATACAGAACATAATTGTACATAAATTATACAATACTGTAGCCACCAGCTTTAGTCCTTCCTTATTAAGTCCTTAAGCTTACCGTTTGACAAAGGAATGGGAGCGGTGGTTCTTGACTCAAATAACAACAACAAAGAGATCTTTATGACGTTGCAGTTAGTCGTTTATTTGAAGTTGCAATAAAACATATTGACATATCTCTTGTCATTAACTGGTTTGTTTGTATGTCGTAAGAACTTAGTTTCTCCCCGACACTCCTTCGTATCCTGTAACTTGCTTAAAACTTATTATCATAGCAGGCTTGACTTAGTATGGCTACTAAGACCTTATTATCTTAGCAGCCCCTGGTTTGTCACACACTGAAGCATTACGTCAGTGCTGGACAAGTTATACTAATGATCTGGCCCCATCCATGACTCTCCCCAGTCCATATGTGTATTTTTACAATACTGGCACACAATAATGTGACATAGGAGGTCAAATTTTAAATTCCTTCAAAAAAGTTGACAAGCACTTTATTGGGTTCATGACAATACAATACAATATATCTTTATTGTCATTGTACAGGGGTACAAGTATCAACATAGTATCAACAAAAAATTTAAGAAAAGATAGCATATTAATGGCAAGTTTCCAACAATGAAATTAGCATACACAAATATAATTTGTGTAACGGTTGTCACGTGGTGTTCACCAATGACCTGGTTGGCACAGTCAGTGCATGTATTTCTTATTCCTTTCTATGTTTATGAATACCACATGGAAAAATAAAATTGCAAACACCGTTTTTGCTTCATTCACCTGATCATGTAGTAGAATACTGCATCCATCTGAGTGGACACCGCGACGCGCGTTATGTAAGAAAAACATACATTACAATATATTGTATCTTTGGGTTCATTTGTAAGTAAAGGCAAATTTTATTGGCTCAACTTTGGTCCTCATGTTGATGAACAGCAATAAAAGTTTCCAAAGGTGATGGAAAGACTGGAGGTTAGACTTGGTGCTGAGTGCTCTCTTATACCTGCATTAAGGAGGCAATTAAGCACACCTGAGCAATTACAAACGCCTGCGAAGCCATTTGTCCCAAACATTATGGTGCCCTGAAATGGGGGGACCAAGTATAAACATGGATAGGTGACGTTTCACAGAGTGCTGGAGTAACTCAGTGGGTCAGGCAGCATCTCTCTCTCTCTCTCTCTCTCTCTCTCGAACATGGATTGGTAACGTTTCACAGTGCTGGAGTAACTCAGCGGGACAGGCAGCATCTCTGGAGGACATAATAGGTGACGTTGTACAGAGTGCTGGAGTGACTCAGCGGGTCAGGCAGCATCTCTGGAGGACACGGATAGGTGACGTTTCACAGAGTGCTGGAGTAACTCAGCGGGACTGGCAGCATCTCTGGAGGACATGGATAGGTGACGTTTCACAGAGTGCTGGAGTAACTCAGTGGGTCAGGCAGCATCTCTAGAGAATGTGGATAGGTGACATTTCAAAGAGTGCTGGAGTAACTCAACGGCTCAGGCAACATCTCTGGAGAACATGATTAGGTGACGTTTCACAGAGTGCTGGAGTAACTCAGCGGGTAAGGCAGAATCTCTGGAGAACATGGATGGGTGATGTTTCACAGAATGCTGAAGTATCTCGGTGGCGGGCAGCATCTCTGGAGGACATGGATAGGAGACGTTTCATGGGGTGTTGGAGTGGCTCGGCGGGTTGGGCAGCGTCTCTGAAGAGCATGGATGGGTGGCCTTTTGCGGAGTGCTGGAGTGGCTCGGTGGGTCAGGCAGCGTCTCTGAAGAGCATGGATAGGTGATGTTTCACAGAGTGCTGGAGTGGCTCTGTTGAGAATTGAGACCCTTCTTCAGTCTGAAGAAATGTCTGAAATAAATTACCAAGTCGTATTTGATACATACATATAATAAAAATACCTTGTTCTTCAGATTGTTGTTGTGATCTACTTGAAGGCGTTTCATGTTCAGGGACTGCAGGAGAAAGTTTATATTCACACGGTATTCACTGTATTCAATATTTTAATAATATACTAAAATAACTAATAAACACAAAATGACTCCTACACACCAGCCCCTAATTATTCTAAGTGTATAACGCAACAATTACTAATAAACATTAAAAGGAGCCATAAAAATGTCATACATAATCAAAAAGCATGCACTATATATTGGCTTCTAATCTACTTAAGAAGCGGTCTGCTGTCAGTTCTCTTGATGCTTCACCTACAGGATTTTCCTTTGTACCGAGATGCTGCCTGACCCGCTGAGTTACACCAGCACTCTGTGAAATGTAACCTATCCATGTCCTCCAGAGATGCTGCCAGTCCCGCTGAGTCACTCCAGCACTCAGTGAAACGTCACATATCTCCATTGTGATACATCAGTCGCATCCCTTACAAAACAGATTCTGTTTGCTACAAATGTTTGAAAGCGTTTGGTTTCGTTGTTGATGTAATTAAGCACCGTTGGGCTATCGGTCCAGAAGATGGATTTTGTCCAGTTGAACCCGTAATTCTTTTCGCAGCATTGTGTCAATTCTGGATTTTCCCATTATGAACTCATGATTATATTGCTTGACCAGAAGCTCCTCTTGGCTTGCAATAGATATGCAATTGACAGCAGCGGCAGGGCAGCCATTTACATCTCAGCTGTCGTGATCTCTTCTCAGTTCACCATCCAGGGTAGTTCCATTTGTAACAGAGATTTCTGGATAGTCATCTTCAGTTTTGCTGGTGATGGATTCATTTAGTTTTCCACCATCGACAAAAACTGTAGAGTTCTCTGTGGAACTAGTTTTTTCAACAATTACGTTGGTTGAAACGTCTTCACGGTGTGCTGGGTTTTCTGGTGCAGGATCCCCTGAAGTTTCCAATTCTACCATTTCTTGATCCGAAGATTCACAATTTTCTGGTGTTGGTTCCGGGTTGGTCTCAGTCATCTGTGTTCAGACAAGTATTTTCAGGACCAGATTCCCCAATGGATCAGCTTGGACTGCTTTGGAGGAGATGCAGGTTTCATCACTGGCCCCGATATGGTCACACGTCTGAGGTGGGAGAACAGCATTACCCAAACGTAGCTTTTCCTTCTGTTCTGGTTTCTTTTACTTGTCCTTTTGTTCAATATGAAGTATTTCAGAATGATCTTCTTGCACCTGTGCTTCTACAGGCTCTGTAGTCATTGCCAAACTGCTTTTGGCTGTTTGCGGCTTTTCTCTTGCTTTAGCAAAGGTAGGACCTTTGACAGTTCCTCCTTTCAAATCAGCTGCTGTAAAGCTGTATCTTGATTTCCTAGCCTTAAGTACATTGAGTCTTGTCTTGGCTGCTGCATTGCAGCATCTAGTTCCAATCGTTCCTTCCATCTTCTCAGCTGTTCCTTCCGTCTTCTCAGCTGTTCCTTCTGGCTCTCCCATTCGAGCTCCATTTCCAATTCTCTTCCTGTCGAACTCCATTTCCAATTGTCTTCGCTTCTGTTCAATTGACAATTCTTTATTTTTCAATTGTTCATCTCGTTTCTTCTGTTCTTCCTTTCTTCTCAGTTCCTGTACCTCAATCTCATGCCTGTCTTCCATGATGGCAGCCTGTTCTTTGAGAAAGTCCAGGTCTGCCTTAGCATTCATACGAGCAGAGTGCGTCCAAGATGCATGAGATGAAAAACGAGATTTGAAGATCAATTTAGAGTTTGAGAGTGGTGAATCCACTGATTTTACTTTGCGAGCTCATCTTCAGGCAGTGGTAACTGTACCAGTGCTTCCTTGATTACTTGAACCAGGTTAGATTGTTCTCCATTTACATTTTCACCTTATTCAATGTTCTATTTCATTATTTCTATTAACTTGGTAGCTTGTTAATATCTTGAGTTTTTCTGTTTTTCCTCTTCTTCAATCTCATGCTGGCTTTTCAGAGAGGTAACCCATTCCAAGACGTAGATGTTATGCCTTTGCACAAACAAAACAATTGCAGTCTTTAGCTGTTTTTATGTCTTTGAAGATTCACATATTGCAGAAAAATCATTTTTCCTTTGGGAATCCATTCTGATGCCGCCACCTGCTGGCCGAACATCAGATTTACGTACAAGCAAACTTGTACGTCAATATCTCTTTAAGACATATTGGCGGAAAGTCATATCTTTGGAATTCAAAACAAAGCTGATAACTAGCCACGTTGAAGGTCACTTCTTTGTTCTCAACATTTTTCAGTCGTAGTTTTCTTATACATCTTCTGAAAAACATCTTTCCAATAAAGCTTACTGCAGCCGCTTTCGAAGTTTAAAATCTATGTAGTGATTTTAACGCCGATAATGATCCTGCAGCTGTTTCGAAGATTTGCGACAAAACAATCCTAATTTTGTTAGTCACTACAAACTTCAGTGTCCACTCCTAGAGCCAGTTCCTCTTAAATGACTCTTTAGAGACAGGTTTACTTTATATGCTCTCACCGAGGATAGTTCTTGATCTATTCTATGGCTGAGCAAGCACTTACATCTTATCATTCACAAAGATAAGTTCTTACCCGTGTTGTCCTTAAGCTTACCGTTTGACAAAGGAATAGGAGCGGTGGTTCTTGACTCAAATAACAACAACAAAGAGATCTTCACGATGTTGCAGTTAGTTAGTCGTTTATTTGAAGTTGCAATAAAACATATTGACATATCTCTTGTCATTAACTTGTTTGTTTGTATGACGTAAGAACTTAGTTTCTCACTGACACTCCTTCGTATCCTGTAACTTGCTAGAACCTTATTATCTTAGCAAGCTTGACTTGTATGGCTACTAAGACCCTATTATCTGAGCAGCTCCTGGTTTGTCACACACTGAAGCATTATGTCAGTGGTGGGAAAGTTATACTAATAATCTGGCCATGCCCATGGCTCCTCCCAGTCCATATATGTAAACATAGTATTAACTTCTTGGTGTTCAAAAATAATACAGCAGGATACAAAGTAATATAATAATATACTAAAATAACTAATAAATGCAAAATACCTCCCACAAATACTGTGAAAAGAAAAAAACATTACAATGACAAGGCATTAGTGCAACAATACAATCAAACGTGTTTTACAAATAAAAATAAATGTGACTTTTAATTCTTCTTTCCGCAAATAATCCAACATTTTCAGTTTCTGCCAGTCAGCTGCATCAGTCTTCCATGAATTAAACAAAAGATGAGAATATGGGTGGTAGAAAAGGCTAAAGGGCCTGTCCCACTTAGGCGATTTTAAGGCGACTGCCAGCGACTATCTTTTCGATACATTTAGAAGCACATAATATTAAATTAAGTAAAGTCATTTGAAGATACTATAAAATATAATTGTGTTTAACCAATTTAATTACCGTGAAGACATTTGGCAGGTAGCTTGGAGGCGACAGTTTGACGGTCAGGTAAGCGTGGGAATTTTTGCGATGTTTATGGCCATCAGCGATTACGTTTAAAGTAGGCTCCCAACCCAGATATGCAATCCAGAAAACAGATATGCATCTCCCGTACATTTTCAAAGAATGCCCACACTCCGCACAAAATCCATTTAACCACTTTAAAAATTAAATTCCTTAATACTGCTATTTTTTAAACTGGAAGTAAATCCAGTTTATACCTTGTTACCGTGAAGCTTGGTTTTCAAGTAACCCGGGCAAGATGTTATATTTCAAAACTCTCAAGTACTTACCGACTTGTCAGTGATTTCAGCGAAAATTAGGACGCCGGAGAAGCATTGACTGCGTGGGAATTTCGCGATGTTTCCGAAGACGGTGTAATCTCGACCTAACTCAGCATTTTTGTCGTGGTCATTGTCGTTAGGGTAAAAGAAAACCTTGGCGATCTGCTACGACTTTGACAGTCGCTGGCAGTCGCCTGAAAAATTGCCTAAGTGGGACAGGCCCTTAACTCACCAAATGGCCTCATGTAGAAAGCACCTACGTAAGAAAATTGCAACGCTATTATACTTCATTGAATATATAAGGAAGTTAAATTCATTGAATATCTAAAAACAATGTAGAACAATGTAAAAACACTGACCAGAAAATAAAAACAGCTAAAGACTGCAATTGTTTTGTTTATACAAAGGCATAACTTCTACCCCAGGTCTCCAAATTTCTCTACCACAGGTTCCCAAATTTCTGCACGTTGCAAAAACATTTTCCTTCCAATGCAATGTATAAGTGCCATAGAAAAAAAATTACAAATTACTGTAGATATATTGTACCTAAGGAAATTGTCAACCACATCTGTGGTTTAATCATCTAAATTTGAGAAAATACTTCACCATGGCACTTAACCTATGTGCATATTTGCTTTCTTGAAGCATGTGCAATCCACTGGGATAAATTGTCCAGCAGCTTTCTGACTCCAACAAAGAATTCATCATTTTTCAAAACAGAATACATTAAATGCCAGATATCGGAAATCAACAATAGAAAAAGCAGGAAATACTCAGTAGGCCAGGCAGCAAATGAGGAGAGACAGACCGAGTTAAGCTTTAGGTCTGTTCATCAACCTGGAACATTAAGTCTGTCTGTGTAGATGCTGCCTGACTTGCTGAGCGTTCTTTACTTTTATTTTCCCATTATCTCATCTTTCTACTTACATCTGTGGGATTCATGATGAAACACTAGAAAGTGGGGAATCTGCTGCCGAGTGGGAATAATTAGCATCCAGAAGACAAAGACTTTGATTAGATATTACCAGATTCTCAAAAAAAGCCTGCATAAACATGGCTCAACAAGCTGAGATCTTGAATTAAGGAAATGTCAGCTTCTCACTTAACAAATACCTCAGCATTTAGAGAGAGGGGATAACTGAAACATTTTCAGAGTACAACAATATTAAAATCATAATATACATTGAATTGGAGGCTTCACGTAATAATGCCAGATACAAGTTGGCAAAATAGTCCAACCATATTGGCCTAATCATGTAAAGCCAGAAACGTTTTTCCATTGGATGAACAATGCTGATTCATGCAACTGGTCAAAACGCAGGAACATTTTTTTTGAGTATTCATGTTCTCTTGAGTTACTGGAGGCTTTTCTAAGACCAGGATTTAGCTACATCTGTGTCACTCCAGCACACCACTTTATGTGCTCACTTTGCTGACCTTTCCCATAATTCAGATGAAGTACAAAGAATTAGTGGTTCATCTAAATTCAGTGGATTAGGAAATCTAGATGGAGTAAACATTTTCAATGCATCTTTGAGCATGAGGACCAGAGTAAATATCATCCAAATGAGACTCAATAAGCACTAACAGTGGTGAGATGCTAACTACCAATCCGATATGTTTAGTTGGGATAATTAAGCATGTTTCATCATGTTCCTAAATTCTGTTTGTATGAATATTATAAAGGGGTAAGTAATCTCTGGCAGTGCCAAGTTACTGTCAAGTGCCATGAGAATGAGATGCTGTTTGTTGTTTAATGATCTTTCTGAGCTTCATTTAAATTGTATATACATTCTGAAAACGAATCAGTCACCGAGAATTTAACAAGAATTGAGACAAATTATTTAAAGAAAATATTTCAGATTCCTTTTAGGGAATACTGGGGATTGTACTGAAGAGGAAAATCAATTCCCATTCCTATATCTGAATAAATTATGTTAATAGATATTGTTGAATTTGTCAAAAAATATATTGAGCAATATTTCTCTTATGTATCATGGTAAGATCTCAGATGTGCTTTATTTTAAAAGCTAGTTCTCATCTATCTTCCAAATCTCAGTGTATAAGGTAATAAATAATGTTTTTAAATGCTTTCTGGCAACAACTCTACATGTTATTCTTTGATAATTCTATCAATTGGTACATTTGACAGAAGAAAAAGTAAATAATATCATTGTGTAGTTGGAGCAAATACCACTTTCAACTATGAAGGAATATATATTGTAGTTCCTGAACTGGACTGGCACATTTACAAAGCAAACAGTCAGCTTAAATAAATATATTCAATTTCATGCCTTGCAAAAACAGCCAAACAAAGCCAAATGATATCAATTACATCTAATTCAGTGAAAATTAACTTGTCACATTGAAAAAAATGGTGTCCCGTCTCACATTGTTGTTTTTTGTTGAATGTTTGGTTTGGTCCCTGTACTTCAGTTCCTGACACTACGCCATGTTCTGCAGATTATCTTATCACAGAGTTATCGGGCAGACTTCAGTTCCCTGACAACGAATTTCCTCTTTCAATAAAGTGTGTTATTTCTTTTTTTAATGGCAAATCTTCTTTCAAGTAGTTGTCTCTTAGGGTTGGAACTTGTGCTAACAGAGCTGAATAAATTAAATGGTTAATTACCTCAAACCATGTCTTTGCTTCCCAGTAATCCAAACTCACAGTTTGCAACTCTGAATGCATTCATCTAAATCCCATCTGATTGATTACCCAGTCTTTCAGAAAGCACTCGTAACTTCTTTAAATGCATGGTCTTACTCCTAACTTCTTTCCAAATGCATTTTCTTTTCCCAGGGCTGAAAATGTGCACTAACATGTTCATGTCTGAAGCAGGATTATTTTCTCCTGCTCACTCTATGCAGAGGAAGAAACACACCTGGCCCAGAGACAATGAGAAAGCTCTGTTCATTTACTGACTATGTGGTTAATCTAACTGATCGTCTACTTCCATTAATCTTAGACAGGCATGAAAAAACCCCATTCACGACCATTGCTGTTTATGGAGGTTTTGTCCCCATGCTTTTGTGGAACATTTACAGTCGCTGATACGGACTAACAGGTCATAGAAACATAGAAACATAGAAAATAGGTGCAGGAGTAGGCCATTCGGCCCTTCGAGCCTGCACCGCCATTCAATATGATCATGGCTTATCATCCAACTCAGTATCCCGTACCTGCTTTCTCTCCATACCCCCTGATCCCTTTAGCCACAAGGACCACATCTAACTCCCTCTTAAATATAGCCAATGAACTGGCCTCAACTACCTTCTGTGGCAGAGAATTCCACAGATTCACCACTCTCTGTGTGAAAAAATGTTTTCTCATCTCGGTCCTAAAAGACTTCCCCCTTATCCTGAAACTGTGACCCCTTGTTCTGGACTTCCCCAACATCGGGAACAATCTTCCTGCATCTAGCCTGTCCAACCCCTTAAGAATTTTGTAAGTTTCTATAAGATCCCCCCTCAATCTTCTAAATTCCAGCGAGTACAAGCCGAGTCTATCCAGTCTTTCTTCATCTGAAAGTCCTGCCATCCCAGGAATCAATCTGGTGAACCTTCTCTGTACTCCCTCTATGGCAAGAATGCCTTTCCTCAGATTAGGAGACCAAAACTGTACGCAATACTCCAGGTGTGGTCTCACCAATGCCCTGTACAACTGCAGCAGAACCTCCCTGCTCCTATACTCAAATCCCCTCGCTATGAATGCCAACATACCATTTGCTTTCTTCACTGCCTGCTGCACCTGCATGCCTACTTTCAATGACTGGTGTACCACGACACCCAGGTCTCGTTGCATCTCCCCTTATCCTAATCGGCCACCATTCAGGTAATAGTCTGCTTTCCTGTTCTTGCCACCAAAGTGGATAACCTCACATTTCGTCCAACTAATTAATGGGCAATTTAGGCACCACAAGCCGATCAACATATTCTTTTCTCTCACACGTGCCTCTCTGTAAACTGCATTTGTGTCATTCATAAGTTCATACGTTTCACAAGTTATAGGAGCAGAATTAGGCCATTCAGCCCATCAAGTCAAGTCCAACATTTAATCATGGCTGATCTATCTCTCCCTCTCAACCTCATTCTCCTGCCTTCTTTCCATTACCCCTGACACCCTTACTAATCAAGAATCTGTCAATCTCCGACTTAATAATATCCAATGACGGCCTCCAAAGCCGCCTGTGGCAATCAATTCTACAGATTCACCATCCTCACCTCTACAACCTTTTGTAGTCAGCTCTTAAATGTTCTAAACATTGTCTATATAAACAAGTTTCTGCCATATTCTCCATTAACAATATTTACATTTCCGCCAGTAAGTACAAATATCTCCTAATGTTATAACATCATTTCAGAAATGTTAATGCCTCTATCAGATCGCCATTAAGTATTTTCCCAGAAAATAATCATGCCTTACCATATAAAAACTGCAATGTGTTGAAAGGCTGGAATTCAGCTTGGCATTCAGCTATTTGTAAACCACGGATATTGACTGTGTTTAAAATGCAGTGCCTTATTTCTGGTTACACTGAGACTCACGTATACAACATGTTCATATCGACTGGTAAATATTAACAATTTAGACATTCTGCTATTCTTTTGCTGGTTTATCTGAACTTTTTCACTGTAACTCTGTTTAAAAGTGGTTCTAAGTGAATAATGTAAAAAATGGTGTGCATTTTGCTGTGCAATTGATTCTTTGGGTTTCGCTTCATGTTTATCCTTGGAGAGGGTCTGCCTGGCATCTTCAATGATTCTGTGTGAGGGATACACAGCCTGGAAGAGGACTACATTATTTATCAAGGTTGAGAGGGTGCTCCGAAAGAAACATCAAAAGATGACTAACTGTCACATTCCAGCCCGCAACGTTTCTATTTAATGCTAGTGACATATCTGCTCTGGCCTTGCTAACAAACCTGGAAGTTTCATAATTACCAGAAATGATAGATATTTTGCTTGGCAAATCTGCCAAAAAGGTTCAATTTGTTTTCTTAAGAGTTTTGGCATCAGCAGGATGAGGAATTGTTTAATAAATGAGGTCTGGGGACAGGAAAGATCTGCATGAAAGGAACTATTTTAGCAACTACACCTAAATAAAAATGACATTCTTCAGATAAAAAAATAACAATATATTACAGTTTGTAAATTAATATAATCATATATATATTTTAACATTGCAAACCTTCTATTTTGTATTTGTGAAAAATGTCATTTGTCGTTCCATTGGAATGATAATTTGTCTAACTGACCTACAAAATGTTTTAAGAATTTTAGCAACATTTCCAGAAAATACAAGGCTACATTTTCTTTTCAAACATTGATTGATATGGTATTGCCTAGAAATCACATAATCTTATTAGTTTCATTAAGAAAAAATGTAGACACTTGTGTCTTGTTTTCTTTTGGAAATATCTACCTTTAAGTTGCCTTTTGCTTTAAGTGTTTCTAAGAAACAGAGCAATTTTTGTCACATTTAATTTGAGTTGTAAAGTTCACTGGGGGAGTCAAACATTTTATCTCATGAATCTCCTGGACATGCCTGACTGCTTTACCATTGCCATCTGAGGGCTCATGAAGCAACCCTGAATCAAGCACGAAGAACTTAGATTTGCTAATGAGAGGAATGTTCAGATGCTTTCATTTCCAATTGCCAATTTTAGCAGAAACTGGGCAGAGCTTGTATCGTGTATGAGTGGCCATTTCTATTCAGCAATCCTTCGGAGGATGCTGGGTCAATAGACAATAGACAATAGGTGCAGGAGTAGGTCATTTGGCCCTTCGAGCCAGCACTGCCATTCAATGTGATCATGGCTGATCATTCTCAATCAGTACCCCGTTCCTGCCTTCTCCCCATACCCCCTGACTCCGCTATCCTAGCTCTCTCTTGAATGCATTCAGAGAATTGGCCTCCACTGCCTTCTGAGGCAGAGAATTCCACAGATTCACAACTCTCTGAAAAAGTTTTTCCTCATCTCCGTTCTAAATGGCCTATCCCTTATTCTTAAACTGTGGCCCCTGGTTCTGGACTCCCCCAACATTGGGAACATATTTCCTGCCTCTGATGTGTCTAACCCTTTAATAATCTTATACGCTAAAGTCGCTACTGAACAAACCAGTTTTATGTTCAACTTGGCCTAAAATGGAGCTGGGTGGAGAAGGAATGGTACCATGGCTCCGAAGCAAAATGCCAGCTGTTACTCGCATGTGCTGTTCAGCTGTTACTAGCCTAGCTTGTGAACCACATCTTCTGTACGCCCCGACCCCCAACCTATCTGTAGGCCACTGCGATAGAAGATTTAATTGAGGAAATTGCATCAGGGGACTCAATGGGCATCGCTGTTAAACAAACCTTGGATCTCCCTGCTCCGCTATTCTTTGGTAGAAGGCTCATTCTCTAATTACAACATCTTTAGTTCATCTCAATTACTGGCACTCTTGAACATTTACATCCAAATGGTTTATAACTTTATGCTCAAACATTACCATATAAGTGATCCCAAGGCAGTTCCAAAGAAAGGGACAATTGATTTCATAGAAACCCTGCTTAAAATGTCTACTTCCTGACTGCTTTATCAATCAACCATTACTAAATTAGCATCTACATTTGATGTACCCCAATCATGAACAATATTCAGAAATTAAAGACGTGCTTATTTATCACTGACTAAAAGCATTGTCATGGTGGGTATATTACTCAATTTACGAAAAGGAAAATGTTTCCTTCAATGAAATTTCAGGAATCAGAAAGACTGGACAAAAAGCCTTATAAGTATTTTGGTATAATCATGATTCAAGAATCACGAATGTTAAATTATCATAAACTGGCAATGGAAGAATGAAATTATTATTTGCAGCAGCATAACAAGTCTGCAAACACAATACGCACAGATAATATATAATAAACAGAAAAAAAATCAATAAATTAATAACCACAATACTAGTGCAAAAAAAGCATGCAACCAAGGACAGTCCATTGTTGTTGGAGATTGTGCTGGCTATTGGGAAGAACCTTTTCTTGAACCTGGTGGTTGTGGGTTTTGGACTCCTATATCTTCTTCCCGATGGTAGGAGTGAAATGAGAGCATAGCCAGGGTGATGTGGATCACTAATGATATTGGCTGCCTCTTTGAGGTAGCTCCTCCTCTATGGCCCTTCAATGGTGAGAGGTCAGTACCTTTGATGGACCGGGCAGTGTCTACCACTCTCTGCAATCTCCTTCATTCCTAGGCATTCAAATTCCCAAACTAGGTTGTGGTGCAACCTGTGGGGCTATTGTATTCCACCAGGTGGAGAGTGGCTATTTATAAATAGATTTATAAATCAAAGCACAAATGGTATTATGGCAAAAAAATCATAAATCGAAGAATACTTGTATTTGCAACTTTTTAAGTTTAATTAAGTTTAGAGATGCAGCGCCGACCAGTGATCCCTGCACGCTAACAATATCCTGCACACACAAGGGACAATTTACAATTTTACCAAGCCAATTAGCCTACAAACCTGTACGTCTTTGGAGTATGGGAGGAAACCGGAGCATCCGGAGAAAACCCACACAGGTCACGGGGAGAAGGTACAAACTCCGTAGAGAAAGCACCCATTGTCAGGATCGAACCCGGGTCTCTGGCGCCTGTAAAGTAGCAACTCTACTGCTGCGCCACTGTGTCGCTCTTGCACAAGCTTGGAGTCTGCACGCTGATTGCAATGCTTGGATATGCTGCCTTTCCTGTATTGTTGCCTGATTGGTCAAGTGATACTTTGTGGTCACAAGCTGACAAGTACACAGTGTGCACTGCTATCCAAACGCCAGTTAACTTTTCAAGGTTAGATTTTCCAATTTTGTGCAACTGCTTTGGTGCCTCACATGGTGCCTCACGTGGCGGCGCCTAACGGCAGCGGCTGACTAGCAGTCTGTCCGTCTTTTTTTTTGTTGAGTGTCGGTGTTGGGATGATTTTTATATATATTTTTTTGGTTGTGTATGTGTGGGAGGGGGTGGTGGTATGTGGGGGGTGGGTGGGTGTGGGTGGGTGGGTGGGGGGAACTTTTCTCTTCCTCACGGCGCGGGGTGCGGCTCGGCTGCGGGGCCTAACATCCCCCGGTGCAACTCGGCTGCGGGACTTAACACCGCCTGGTGCGGCTCGGCTGCGGGACTTTACATCCCGGTGCGGCTTGGTCGCTGGACTTTACATCCCGGTGCGGCTTGGTCGCTGGACTTTACATCCCGGTGCGGCTTGGTCGCTGGACTTTACATCCCGGTGCGGCTTGGCCGCTGGACTTACATCGCCCGGTGCAGCTCGGCTGCGGGGCTTAACACCGCCCGGTGCAACTCGGCTGCGGGACTTTACATCGCCCGGTGCAGCTCGGCTGCGGGGCTTAACACCGCCCGGTGCAGCTCGGCTGCGGGGCTTAACACCGCCCGGTGCAACTCGGCTGCGGGACTTAACACCGCCCGGTGCAGCTCGGCTGCGGGACTTTTCACCGCTGGTGCGGCTCGGCTGCGGGATTTAACACCGCCCGGTGCGGCTCGGCTGCGGGACTTTTCACCGCTGGTGCGGCTCGGCTGCGGGACTTAGCTGCGCAAGGCTTGGTCGCGGGCCTTTCATCGCCCGGTTCGGCCGCGAGACGTTTCAGCGCCCGGTGCGGGGACTGTGCGGGTCGGTCGGGGACGAGCTGTATGTCCGTGGGCGTGGGGAAGAGAGGGGAAGTTTTGTTGCCTCCATCACAGTGAGGGGGTGTTTGGAGTCACTGTGATGGACGTTTGTGTTGGGGTTATGTGTCTTGTGTTCTTTTTTTTTTCTATGACTGCTATGTAGTTTCGTTCGGTACTTCGGTACCGAACAACAAATAAAGCTCTGTTATACCTGTTATACCTGTTATACCTGTTATACCTGTTATACCTGTTATACCTGTTATACCTGTTATACCTGTTATACCTGTTATACCTGTTATACCTGTTATACCTGTTATACCTGTTATACCTGTTATAATGGAAAATCAGAGGTACATAACCCAGAATTTTCCCTCTATTAGAACTAATTGAAGGAATGACTTAGACTGCTGGCACATGATTTCTTGGTGTTTGCACATGGCAGGCAAAACTCCACATCTGGGGCAGGCAAAACTCCACATCTGGGGCAGCCAAGTAGAAAATCTGGTCTAAGTATGGTCAAAAAGAAAACATGACCAACACCAAAAGATTAAAAATGAATTGAATTTTTTAAAGGTTTTAATAGGTTCTGTCCTGTTTTGTGTGCAGTTGAATTTTTCCCGCTACTGCATGTAATTCATAGCACTGATAAATTAATTTAATTTAGAGATACGGCGCATAAACAGCCCCTTTGGTCCATCGAGTCCGCGTCGACCAGTGATCCCCGCACCTTAACACTATCCTACACACACTAGGAGCAATTTACAATTATACCAAGCCAGTTAACCTACAAACCTGTACGTCTTTGGAGTGTGGAAAGAAACCGAAAATCTCAGAAAAAAACCCATGCTGTCACGGGGAGAACGTACACACCCTGTACAGTCAGCACCCGCAGTCGGGATCGTATCCAGGTATCTGGCGCTGTAAGCACTGTAAGCCAACAACTCTACCGCTGCGCTATCGTGCTGTCCTGATAGGACTGATAGGTGTGCTCCCTTACACACTTGTGATCATGGTGCAGCTGGTAATGCTGCTGCTCCACAATACCAGAGATCCAGGTTTGATCCTGACCTTGGATGCTGTCAATGTGGAGTTTGTGGGATGTTATCCCTTGGCCATGTGGGTTTCCTCCGGGTGTTCTGGTTTTCCCTCACATCCCAAAGACGTGTGAGTTTGTAGGTTTATTAGCCTCTGTAAAAATAGAATTGCCTCTTATGCGTAGGGAGCGGATGCAAAAATGGGTTAACAGGTAATCAATAGTTGGTGTTGATCTGGTGGTCTGAAAGGTCTGTTTCCATGCTGTATATCTAAACTAAACTAAGAAGTGGAAAGAGAGTTATAAAGCATCTTGTTCTTCCTCTCTCCTTATGTCTGAAGACATAATCGTGTCTTGTCATCTTCATTAAAAAACATAGCTAGCATCACAGATATAGTATGGAGGATAATAGACATCAAGCTGTGTGGTCAGATTACTGACTCCCAATCACTGCTGCAGGTTTTAGAGAACCAGCAATTGCCCAATAAATTGTCCATTGCTTATGAAGGTCCAGCCAGTGGCATGGCATCACAGAAAAGTTTTCATTCTATGAACAAGGAAAGAAATATTTGGCAAATTTCGCTCATCTATTCCTCAGGCCATCTGTAATCTCTCCTTACATGGTCTCTGCCTGTCTAGTTATTCTCCTGAGAAAAGTTTCTGCCCTAAATACTCCATAACTAATCGAGAGGAATGCAAGAATATCTATTTATCTTTATTTCTAAACTATTTAGCATTGCTGGTTATTTTCCATTTGCCAAATCTCCCCGTTGTTAACTTCCACTCCATTTAAAAGACAAGCAGCCAGATACAATCAGTGTTGGACAGAAGGTTGGCAAATGTCATATTGTATTCAGCACTGAAAAGATCAACTTTATGGCAGGCAATGGCAAGAGCTCAAATCTTGCTTTTAGACTTGAATTACAGTGAGCTTTGAAAGACCAAACTTCTAAGAGTACTCTGCCAAATCAGGGTCATCTACTGGAAGTATGCATCAGGTGATACGATCAGGGTCTTGTGGAGAATCGGCTGCATGTTACGGTCGTACATTTAGCAAATAACTCGTCAAATATTGGACTTGTAAGTTTAACACTTAAAAAGGCTTAAAGTATTGCCCAGAAATTCACTCCATTCAATGGAAACAAATATCAGAAGTAGCCACTTCACCAGCCATGGATGACATTTTATGTCATGCCTATCCCCACACTATTTAATTGAATGCTCAATTGATTCAGTTTGACTCACATGAGAGTGATTATTGGAGCTTGGCTGACAGATGTTGTATTCTTGCAAACTGTATAAAGTAAGCAAAGCATTACATGGATAGGACATAGGCCAAACGCATGCAAGTCGGATTTGTATAGATGGGGCATGTTGGTCAGTGTGGGCAAGTTGGGCCGAAGGGCCTGTTTCCACGCTGTATGACTCTATGATTCTCTACGATTTAATGTTTCGGGGTATTTTTAAAATAAGCTAATTTCATATTCCTCTTGCCTGAACAATTAGTTGGTTTGCTGTATTATTCTAGTTTTGGTGGACAATAGACAATAGACAATAGGTGCAGGAGTAGGCCATTCAGCCCTTCGAGCCAGCACCGCCATTCAATGCGATCATGGCTGATCACTATCAATCAGTACCCCGTTCCTGCCTTCTCCCCATACCCCCTCACTCCGCTATCCTTAAGAGCTCTATCCAGCTCTCTCTTGAAAGCATCCAACGAACTGGCCTCCACTGCCTTCTGAGGCAGAGAATTCCACACCTTCACCACCCTCTGACTGAAAAAGTTCTTCCTCATCTCCGTTCTAAATGGCCTACCCCTTATTCTCAAACTGTGGCCCCTTGTTCTGGACTCCCCCAACATTGGGAACATGTTATCTGCCTCTAATGTGTCCAATCCCCTAATTATCTTATATGTTTCAATAAGATCCCCCCTCATCCTTCTAAATTCCAGTGTATACAAGCCCAATCGCTCCAGCCTTTCAACATACGACAGTCCCGCCATTCCGGGAATTAATCTAGTGAACCTACGCTGCACGCCCTCCATAGCAAGAATATCCTTCCTCAAATTTGGAGACCAAAACTGCACACAGTACTCCAGGTGCGGTCTCACCAGGGCCCGGTACAACTGTAGAAGGACCTCTTTGCTCCTATACTCAACTCCTCTTGTTACGAAGGCCAACATTCCATTGGCTTTCTTCACTGCCTGCTGAACCTGCATGCTTCCTTTCATTGACTGATGCACTAGGACACCCAGATCTCGTTGAACTCCCCCTCCTCCTAACTTGACACCATTCAGATAATAATCTGCCTTTCTATTCTTACTTCCAAAGTGAATAACCTCACACTTATCTACATTAAACTGCATCTGCCATGTATCCGCCCACTCACACAACCTGTCCAGGTCACCCTGCAGCCTTATTGCATCTTCCTCACAATTCACACTACCCCCCAACTTAGTATCATCTGCAAATTTGCTAATGGTACTTTTAATCCCTCCGTCTAAGTCATTAATGTATATCGTAAATAGCTGGGGTCCCAGCACCGAACCTTGCGGTACCCCACTGGTCACTACCTGCCATTCCGAAAGGGACCCATTTATCCCCACTCTTTGCTTTCTGTCTGTTAACCAATTTTCTATCCATGTCAGTACCCTACCCCCAATACCATGTGCCCTAATTTTGCCCACTAATCTCCTATGTGGGACCTTGTCGAAGGCTTTCTGAAAGTCGAGGTACACCACATCCACTGACTCTCCCTTGTCAATTTTCCTAGTTACATCCTCAAAAAATTCCAGTAGATTTGTCAAGCATGATTTCCCCTTCGTAAATCCATGCTGACTCGGAACGATCCCGTTACTGCTATCCAAATGCTCAGCAATTTCGTCTTTTATAATTGACTCCAGCATTTTCCCCACCACTGATGTCAGACTAACTGGTCTATAATTACCCGTTTTCTCTCTCCCTCCTTTCTTAAAAAGTGGGATAACATTTGCTATCCTCCAATCCACAGGAACTGATCCTGAATCTATAGAACATTGAAAAATGATCTCCAATGCTTCCACTATTTCTAGAGCCACCTCCTTAAGTACTCTGGGATGCAGACCATCAGGCCCTGGGGATTTATCAGCCTTCAGTCCCATCAGTCTACCCAAAACCATTTCCTGCCTAATGTGGATTTCCTTCAGTTCCTCCATCACCCTAGGTTCTCCAGCCCCTAGAACATTTGGGAGATTGTGTGTATCTTCCTCAGTGAAGACAGATCCAAAGTAACGGTTTAACTCGTCTGCCATTTCTTTGTTCCCCATAATAAATTCCCCTGCTTCTGTCTTCAAGGGACCCACATTTGCCTTGACTATTTTTTTCCTCTTCACGTACCTAAAAAAACTTTTGCTATCCTCCTTTATATTATTGGCTAGTTTACCCTCGTACCTCATCTTTTCTCCTCGTATTGCCTTTTTAGTTAACTTTTGTTGCTCTTTAAAAGAGTCCCAATCCTCTGTCTGGAGGGCAATATCATGACTTTTGTTGCTCTTTAAAAGAGTCCCAATCCTCTGTCTGGAGGGCAATATCATGACACATACCTGATCACTTCAGACCTCCAGTAAATGCTTAGCTGTCCATCTACTTTGGAGTGAAGAACCGCAGGTGCTGGAAATTGAAACAATGAAGGGTATTTGATGTAAAGCAGACTTTTCCTTCACTTCTAGCTTGATCTGCTGAGTGTTTCTATTAATTTCTGTATTGCTCCACACATTCACTTTGTTGGCCAAATAATATCTTTACATTTATGCTATCAATGTGGGATTGGGATAAATTCCGTCCATCCCTCAGGATTTCTGAAATACTCAATGCATCAGATTTCCTTGCTCAATATCATAATGATCCTCAAGCATTAATTTTGGTATCGAAAGAGAAGTATGGCATGTGAAAGTGAATTGTTTTCACATTTCTCATTCAGTGGGATTATCACTCCATGGTATGTTGTTGTAAAATCATAAAACAAAAAGGTTTTAACCTCTTTGAATGAGAAATATGAAAAGACAAATTAAGTACATTCCACACAGAACTGCCAAATATTTTTGCCAGGGTTGTTCCAATTTCTCACCATAACTTTGATGAGAAAGCAACAAAAACCTTGGTATAAGATGCAATGAACATTTATCTTAATTTTTAAGATTCTTATCGATTTGAAATCCATGAGAATTCCACCCCAAATCTTTTAAGTCATTCAAACATCAAATCTCCCAATCAGATGGATTGATAAAACCGTTGATTGACGTGCTGAGTGACTCCCACACTTTGTATCTTTTTGTTTAAACCAGCATCTGCAGTTCCTTGTTTCTACTAATTTTTGGTGTTTGGGTTCCCTGTCCTTGGAAGTTTTTAGACCATCCATTTGAATTACTCAGAAGCAACAAAGTTGTTGGAAATTGTCAGCTACTGTACATTGTAAATGCGTCATTCAATGGGACCTTTTGTTAGCCTCAAAATATTGAAGTAAACTATATAATTGTAGCCATTGTATTTATTTACCTGCTGTTATATTTAGTTATAAAGTATAAAAACATGATGTACTTTGAGTTTGGAAGATTCTACCGATAAATTCTCTGCGATAATATCTATTTCGCTTGATGCTGCCTGACCTGCTGAATGTTTCCAGCATTTCCTAGTTATTTCAGAAGTCTAGCATTTGCAGAATTTCTTTTTAATTTTCATATTTTGGCCATATTGGATTCTTGTAGGAATGCTGTGCTATTGTAAATGGATAAGGTCTCCATTATGTTAACAGATTCAAGGTAGCCATCTGCATTGTATAACACATTGTGGAAGCCAGGCATCTTCAACGTTTCCCTCCGTGCATTCATTATACACAGTCACACTAAGACTGTTTGGTTGTGTGTGAATAGATCCAGGTTGACTGTAACTAATACCAGTGAAACGCGATGACTGCTTTGAGCATATTGTAGACCTTCGCTATAAAGGAAGTACAAAATTATCTCCATCATATTACCACATTATCTTATTATTACAATGTAACCATTTGTTTTAATGTCAAACTGTAGCGACCATAGAGAATGGTCCAGGTCGTCGAACCCTCGGATTGGCCAGCGAGGTCACGTGGGAACGCGACCATGGGGATTGGTCCAGGAAACGACATCGCTGATTGGCCAGCGATGTCAGGTGCGCGTTTGGCGCCCGTTTTAGTCAGTTCGGCGAAGTCTTCAAGGAAGACAGTAAGTTTGTATTGGTTGTCCTGTACCTTGTTGTTTAACTCTGTATTCGTGTATTGCGGCTGCAATAAACTTCGTCTACAACCAACAAGTTTCGGACTCGCCATATTGGTGACCCCGACGTGATCTGGACGATCACCGACTGAGCAGGAACCCGACGCCTCGTTGACGATGAGCGAGCAGGGCACACCGGAGTCAAGCGCGGCGGGCGTCCATCTTCCGTTATTTTGGACGTACGCACCGCAAGCTTGGTTTATCCACGCCGAGGCTCAATTCCATATAAAGAAGGTGTCGGACGAATCCACAAAGTACTTCTACCTCGTCAGCGCTCTATCGCCGGACACAACCAAGCGCGTGATGCGGTTCATCGTAAATTCACCTGCGGAAGACAAGTACGAGGCCATGAAGAAGGTATTACTGCGAACCTTCGGGTTTAATAAGCATGGTGGTGCGGCAAAACTTCTGCACCTACCGGATCTTGGAGACCAACTGCCTTCCGTCCTCATGGCCGAAATGATGATGCTAGCCGGTGAGCATACGGATTGACCGATGTTTGAACAGGCATTCCGCGAGAAACTTCCCGAGGATGTCCGACTGCTGCTCACGGATTGTTCTTTTAAGGACCCCGAAGCATATGCAGCGAAAGCGGACGCGCTCATAGCGGCAAAAAACAAGGCAAGTGGTTCAATCAACAAAGTCTCGACATCGGTGACCACGCCACAGCGACGGCAAGATGGCGCCACGTCTCCCGCCAATTCTTCGAAAGCCCGCCAAAAAGATCCGCACAAGCGCGGCTGGTGCTATTATCACCTACGATGGGGTAACGAATCCCGCAACTGTCGTTTGCCTTGTACCTTCGCGGGAAATGCCTCGGCCGATCGTACATAGGGGCAGTTACGATTGGCCAGAACCGGCGCCTCTATGTCCATGATCGATTCACGGACACAGAATTTTTGGTAGACACGGGAGCCATCGTCAGCATAGTGCCGCCGACCGACCTCGAAACCAGATCGGGTAAGACAGGTCCCACCCTCA
Organism: Rhinoraja longicauda; assembly: GCF_053455715.1. Taxonomy (NCBI): domain Eukaryota; kingdom Metazoa; phylum Chordata; class Chondrichthyes; order Rajiformes; family Arhynchobatidae; genus Rhinoraja; species Rhinoraja longicauda. Next base: position 41,317,925 of record NC_135957.1, on the reverse strand, counting down.
TCGCGGTTAATGGCAGCCCAATTCGCACTTTCGGTACACGGAAGATGTCCCTTGTGTTAGGCCTCCGCACGTACGAATGGCCATTCATCATAGTCGACGTCAAGCAAGCGATCCTGGGCGCAGATTTTCTCTGGGCTTTTTCACTGGTTCCTGATGTCCGCGGTAACGACCTCCGACCCTCTGCCGAAGATGAGCACGTCGCTCCGACAATCGCCTCCTCGCCCAGCCCTACTGTCCAGGCCGTCGTCGCGGCCCCCGACTCGTATGCTGCGATTCTGGCAGAGTTCCCAGAGCTGCTCGTCCAACGTTTTGACACACCTTCGGCTAAGCACGGTGTGGTCCATCACATCCGCACCGAAGGCCCTCCCGTTTTCGCTCGGGCCAGGAGACTACCGCCAGACAAACTGGTGGTGGCAAGGGCGGAGTTCAGGAAGATGGAGGAAATGGGAATTGTCCGTCAGTCTGACAGCCCGTGGGCCTCGCCGTTACACATGGTCTCCAAGGCATCTGGGGGGTGGAGGCCATGTGGCGATTATTGGCGTCTCAATGCTGTCACCACGGCTGATCGCTACCCCATACCGCACCTACAGGACTTTTCATCTGGGCTGGAAGGAGCGGTGGTGTTTTCCAAAATCGATTTGGTGCGAGGATACCATCAGATTCCGGTGCGAACGGAGGACATACAGAAAACTGCAACTATTACTCCGTTCGGGTTGTTTGAATGGTTGCGTATGCCTTTCGGTTTAAAGAACGCGGCACAGGCTTTCCAGCGACTGATGGACCGCGTGGGCCGGGGTTTACCCTTTTTGTTTATTTATTTGGACGACATCCTGGTCGCCAGCCCCTCAGTGCAGGAACACCAGGTCCATTTGCGGACCGTGTTCCAGCGGCTCCAAGACCACGGGCTCATTATCCAACCCTCCAAATGTCAATTCGGCCTGCCTGCTCTCGATTTTCTAGGGCACAGAATTACTCCTGCCGGCGCCGCCCCTTTGCCCGAGAAGGTAGAGGCTATCCGGGCTTTTCCCAGGCCCACCACAGTAAAAGGGCTGCAGGAGTTCGTAGGCATGTTTAATTTCTACCATAGATTTGTTCCGGCAGCGGCGCGAGTCCTGCGCCCGCTTTTCCAATGCCTTGCGGGGAATCCGATAGAGTTGTTGTGGTCCCCGACTGCAGAGTCGGCTTTTACAGCAGCTAAGGCAGCCTTGGCAGACGCCACCATGTTGGTCCATCCGAGCCCCTCCGCCCCCACGGCCCTGACGGTTGACGCCTCTGACGTGGCGGTGGGCGGGGTTCTGGAGCAGCAGGTCGGTGGCCGTTGGCAGCCTTTAGCGTTTTTCAGCCGGCAACTAAATTCGGCCGAGATGAAATATAGCGCGTTTGACCGAGAGCTTCTAGCTCTCTATTTAGCTGTCCGTCATTTCAGGTACTTCCTCGAGGGCCGCCCATTTGTGGCATTTACGGACCACAAGCCATTAACATTTGCTTTTTTGAAATTGTCTGACCCATGGTCGGCCCGCCAGCAGCGGCATCTAACTGCTATCTCCGAATTTACCACAGATGTCCGTCATGTCGCGGGTAAGCTTAATGCCGTTGCTGACGACCTGTCTAGACCTGCTTTTCCCCCTATTTCGGCGGTGGACTGCGAAGTGGATCCCCAGGAGCTTGCGGAGGCACAGCTCCTAGCGGATACCGTTTCGGCTTACCGGTCCACCACTTCGGGATTCAAGTTGGCCCAGGTAGCTTGTGGGTCGGAGGGCACGAAAGTCTGGTGCGATGTTTCTCTTCCTCGTCCCAGGCCGGTAGTACCGCCCTCCCTTCAGCGCCGGGTTTTCGATGCCATTCATGGGCTGGCGCACCCGTCCATCCGCTCCACCTCTGCCTTGGTAGCAGCGAGGTTTGTCTGGCATGGCCTGCGGAAACAGGTAGCGGGGTGGGCAGGTTCCTGCGTGCCCTGTCAGACCGCTAAAGTCCAGCGCCACGTCCAGCCCCCCGTACAGGATTTCGAGGTCCAGGCGTGTCGTTTTTTCCACATCCACGTGGATTTGGTCGGGCCTTTGCCTTCCTCCCGGGGCTACACCCACCTCCTCACGGTGGTGGATCGGTTCACCCGGTGGCCAGAGGCTTTCCCATTGTTTGATATCTCGTCAGCGTCTTGTGCTAGGACTTTGGCCCTTCATTGGGTAGCTCGTTTCGGGGTCCCGGCAGTTATTACAATTGACAGAGGGCCACAGTTCACTTCGTCCCTCTGGGCCGCGCTGGCGGAACTGTACGGGTCCAAGTTACAACCCACAACTGCATATCACCCCCAGGCAAATGGACTCGTAGAAAGGTTCCACCGCCAACTTAAGGCGTCCCTCAGTGCAAGGCTTGAAGGCCCGGACTGGGTAGACCAACTCCCTTGGGTTCTTTTGGGCATCCGGACTGCTCCTAAGCCAGATCTCGGTGCGTCGTCCGCAGAGCTAGTATATGGCTCGACACTTCGAGTACCCGGAGATCTGTTTCCGGACCCTTCAGCCCTGCTCCCTACAGTCCCATCAGCGTTAGCATCTCTCCGGGAACGGGTGGGCTCCCTGGCTCCAGTGCCGACTTCACGTCATGGGTGTCCCATGGTACATGAACCGTCTTCCCTGAAGGACTGTGAGTTTGTTTTTCTGCGTAAAGATGCCCATCGCGCCCCGTTGCAGAAGGTCTATCAAGGGCCGTTCCGGGTTTTACGTAAGGGAACGGCTACTTTCACCTTAGACATGGGCGGCAAGAGTGAACTCGTCTCGGTGTCCCGGCTCAAACCTGCCCATTTGGACCCGGATCAACCAGTCCTGGTCGGTCAAACCCCTAGGAGAGGCCGACCTCCGTTAGTTCCGCCCAGTCCAGAAACCCCCGTTCCGACAGTTCCTCCAGGACCCCCCGTTTCGGCAGTTCCTCCAGAACCCCCCGTGCCGGTAGTTCCTCCAGAACCTCTCGTTCCGGCTGTTCCTCCAAGTCCGGAACCTCCGGCTCCTGTGGTTCAGGCTGTCCCTCTCCGTACTCGTTATGGTCGCGAAATCCGGCTCCCAGCTAGGTTCCGCACCTCGGGTTCTGGGGGGGGTCATGTAGCGACCATAGAGAATGGTCCAGGTCGTCGAACCCTCGGATTGGCCAGCGAGGTCACGTGGGAACGCGACCATGGGGATTGGTCCAGGAAACGACATCGCTGATTGGCCAGCGATGTCAGGTGCGCGTTTGGCGCCCGTTTTAGTCAGTTCGGCGAAGTCTTCAAGGAAGACAGTAAGTTTGTATTGGTTGTCCTGTACCTTGTTGTTTAACTCTGTATTCGTGTATTGCAGCTGCAATAAACTTCGTCTACAACCAACAAGTTTCGGACTCGCCATAAAACCATATTTGTGGAACTTGGATGGCATCTGGCAGATTGAACATTTTATTTTGAGAACCTTCTCGCCATGTATTAGATTATCTTTTAGAATTGCATGCATCAGTTGGTCAAGGAAGGCCTAATTTAGTTGACCTAATGCTTGAGATTGCTTCCAAAATGTATTAAAGTCTCAAACTTTAGACTCAACATATTAGAGATTTTGCCTGACCCATCAGGTTACTCCAGCACTTTGTGTCGCGCAGCAATGTATTACAATACATTGAGTTGCAAATATACTGTGTCATATAAAAAAACAGTAAATCAAATGTTGATTTAATATGCAGATAAAGAGGCACTGAATGATGTTCAAACCCTCGTTTGCAGAAGAGATGAAGGCCTGTTAACTTTTTTACTTACCGGTAGAATGTAAGTTGGATGCATCAATTTAAAAATAAGTTGGATGTTACACCAAAAAATGTGCATGGCCCTCTAAAAGAAATAGATTGAATGAGGAAATTGGATGAAATAGAAAATTGTATCTTTGAAAATCCAAAAATGCCGAAAATACTCAACTGGTATCAGAACACCTAGAAAGAGAAAAGAAAGCTAACAAATCCAGTGCAAGTAATTGTTTGGGTGTCTGAACAAATGAAATGTTTGCACCATGAATATTTCTGTTGTATTGGTCTTCCATATTTTTGCCATGCTCTAATTAAAATATTGAAAGAAATTCAGAAAGAGAATAAAGTAAAAAACAGTTAAAGTAAAACTACATATACTCAGGATTTCTGCAGGATTTTACAGATACAGGATTCTACAATCAATCTAGCTAAATGTGTAAGGGGTTTTCTGCGCCGAGCTTTCGCCCGACCTAAGGTCCCCATGCCTTGCTCTGATCGCTTGACCAGGCCGCGCACACTGGTTCCCCGTGAGTGGTTCGACCCACTCACCCCCTACGGTTCTAGACACTGGACTTAGATGCAGGAGCGTTGATAGTGCAGAAAAAACTCAACCAGACCAGATTTGAAGACCAGGGTTTAAATGGAAAAGGCTTTTATTGAGCACTTGGGACTATTGTCCATGAATGCTCTTCACAGTTCTATAAGACATATCTATAAAACACATACCGAATTACATGAATACTTTCGACTATGAATCATAAAACGTACAGTTCTACAAGACATATACATGAATACTTTTGACTCTGAATTCTAAAATGTACAGTTCTACAAGACATATACACGACTGTAAGATGGGGAACGTACGACACATCGCAAAATTGGCCACGTTAATTAAACCACCCTCCCCTCTACACTAAGCTATGTCCAGGATGTGCAGGATCGGGGTACATGCTCACCATGGGGCTATTACTGGGGTTACTGGCTGTTCGTGCTGCTTCTCCGCTGTTCTCCGTGAGGGTCGTGCTTGTTCCGTGAGTTTTTCCTTCCATTCTTCTCGGCGAGTCTCCGTTCTCCGTGCCGTTTGTTGCCTCCTCTGACTTCTGTCTTGCATCTCTTTCTTGCCTGTCTTTTCTTCTTCCTCCTGGCTTGCGTTCCTTGCAGGTTTTCATGCATTAGTTTAAAACCCAAAAATCGTGGCCAGTTATACTAATTCTGGCCCGTCCTATCTCCCGCCAGATCTCGGGATCTTTTTGTTTAAAAGATATGTATTGAGTTTTCCCTTTGTCCTGCGTTATGTCCGGGGGTACCGGGGATGGCCAGACGGTATGTTAATTGGTATTTCGTTGCGAGGTGATGGGTTTAACTGGTTTCCCATCACCTACCAGGTAGTTTTCTATGGGCTATTGTGCCCCCTTAACGAGATTAACTGTGTAGGTCGGCTTGGGGTATTGTGAGTATGCTGATGTCAGCGCCCCAGTGTCTGGACTTCGACCTGGTTTCGCAGGTTTCTGCATGGCCAATATCCATCCATTGTTCTGGCCGTGGCTTTGCAGAAATCTAGAGACTGGGCTGTGGGGTTTTTGCTTTTGTGGCTGGTCACGAGGTCCCGCGGCCATCTTGGGACCCACTGATTGTGACATCCCTTGTTAAAAACTGACCGCAGCCTTTCTCCGCTATCAGCCCCAGTCCCGTATAAAATGTCCAAACTGCAGCTCTTTGGTTTTGTTGTTTGCAGAATGAGGGAAAACTTCTCAAATCTTACAAATGTTAATGGAAAATACATGAATACAAATACCTAAATATCAGAGTAGTCAAGAAAAATATAGACCAACATGATTCGATATTTCACATTCCACTTGTGCCCTGAAACAATGACCAGAACAATTTTCAGATTTGCATTCACTGGTTTGACCACTCTTGCATTGTAAATGTATGTTTAAAGTATTTTTACCTATGAAACATCATTTACAATTTGTATCTCCTTTTTGTAAAGTTTCTATCTTTTAATAAGGCATTGTTGCTGTCAGACTTTCCCCTAACTCTAGTCTGAAGAAAGGTCACGTCCCAAAACATCACCCATTCCTTCTCTCCAGAGATGATGCCTGTCCCGCTGAGTTACTCCAGCATTTTGTATCTATCTTCAGTTTAAACCATTGCAGTTCCTTCCTACACATTGTTCCTGTCACGAACCAGACTTTACGAACCAGTGTGCTTCACGCTGAGCTGTATTTCCCAGTATCGTATAACTGAAGTATATTTCCAAGATATAATCTATTGTATCACCTATTCAGTAGAAATAAACCAAATAAAAATACTAAGCATGTTAAATTAGTGAAGCTACATCAAACACAGCAGCCAGACAGCATAATTTGATAATAATACTAACATTAAAAATGTGCATCAAGTGTGTGAATGTTAAGGTTATTTTCTTGCAATGAAAGTGTTATTTGTTCTTTGTCATATTCACATTTTATTTTGCCTTTCTTTCCATGGTGTAATTTGCTATCATGAATGTTTTCAATAATTTATTCCATCCAGCTACCTTTCCATGAATTTATAATAAAATTATTAGGGCATATTGCAAAAGCATATTTGGCTTCCTTTCAGAGAAAGCTTAAATAACTTTATAGTTTAAGGTGTTAGTTTTTCCACTTTCACCATTTAAATTCCTATATCCATTCCAATTGCAATTTAATCTTCTTTTCTAATATTTTTCATGTGTGAAAAATATTGGCATGAGGTTATTTCCGAAAAGATAATTCTGAAGTATTTGTAAAAGCAATGTTTACAATGTATTTGAACCAATGTCATGAAATCATATTTATCCCAGACAAATTACAATGCAAAGAACTTTCTAGTAAAGAGCCATGGCAACAGGACTAACAGCAGCATAATGTTTAACCATGGGTGCAAACTGATTCACTTGCACTTTCTCACTTCTGCTGCACAAAATATTCTAAATCGTTGGATGGTTCAGAACTAGAATCACATCTTACAGAGTAGAGAAAACGGGAGGAATCATTCACACGTGCTGGCCGTGTGAACATGAACCACAGAAACCTCTAGTTTATATTTGGATTCCGGAGCCAAAACTCCAAATTACTGCATGAGCAATAATTAATGGCCGTATGAAGGCAAGTAAATATCAAATTGCAAACTCCCAGCTTGCAATGTTATGTCCATTAAAATTAACAGATGAAAACTTGCAGGCAGGAGTGAATAACAGTCCCAGTGCTTGTTTGCAACAGTATAATAGAACCATTACTCCAATAGTGAAGTAAGTAAATTATACCCCCATTTAATGAGACTTGAAAAACAGTGCAGTGCCTTTTTTGGACGAAAACTCAGTTGGCCACCTATTGTGCATGGCTTGTAAAATATCCAAATTTTTCAAGTTGTGATACTAGACTGGCCAAGAGATGCTGAACCAACAGAACACAAATGCTGACTCGAGTACTAGTTATTCAAATGGCATCACCTGATGAATTTCAAAACTTGGACAGGAACCTGTGGCCCACCCCTCCCCATTACCCCAGCAAACACATAACCAGTTGTTAGAAGTGGAACTTAATGCGAGGAATTTGGACTGAGAGCGTAATGTTTGAAGGAAGATTGCTATTTGTTGAGTGATGTGTTTTGCAGTCAGCATTTATGCCGACCTTTTGCATGGGTTTGTACTCTGGACATCGCTACTTTATGCTCATTCTTTTAATTTCCAGGAAAATAATTTCTTAATGTCATGTCCGCTGCAAAAAAAGTTAGAAATTGCAGCTAAACCCATTAGATGATGCTGGCATAAGAAACTATTTAGATTGAGCTTGAAGAATTTGAACAAATATACAATTTATTGAGTGGACAATGTCTGCTGTAGCTCAACAATATGTTGTGATAAGATCCATTCCTATCAATTATTGGAAACATGTAGAGAACACCACGTGTCTTCCTGGGACCATCAGATGAAGCCAAACGTTCCTGCCTCCAAATCACTCCAAAGACAACTTGCAAACCATGCAATGTAGCACAATTCAATTTACGGACAACTTTAATATGATTATACTTCTGGGCGTAACATTGGGAGTGGCATTCAGCTTCTTTGGAACAGGGTGCGTTTGAGCCGTGGCAGAGCAAATCTGACATCAGAAATCTGGATGTTCATTCAAAAGCAATTATAGATGGAATGTTTGCCAGGAAAGTACATTTATCACTTGCCTTGGAAAATGAAGCAACAGCTGGAAGGATATACATTTATACGTGCGGACAAGTTTCCCATCAGTTATAGATGGAATCCATATGGCCATTACGTATCATCACCTTAACACATGTGAATTGTTGGATTAATAATAATAATAATAATAATAATAATAATAATAATAATGCATTACATTTATATAGCGCTTTTCAAACACTCAAAGACGCTTTACAGGGATTACTAGAACATAGAGAAGTAAATAAATAGATAAATAAGTAATCGAACAGAGAAAGGGAGACAGAAGGTGAGGTGACCTTCAGTGGTTGAAGGCAGTGCTGAACAGGTGAGACTTCAGTGTTGTTTTGAATGTGGTGAGTGAGGAGGAGTCTCTGACGGTTTGGGGTAGTGAGTTCCATAGGGTGGGAGCAGCGATGGAGAAAGCCCTGTCCCCCCAGGATCTGAGTTTGGTCCGGATGGGGGGGGACAGGAGATTGGCAGCAGCAGAGCGGAGGGTACAGGTGGGAGTGTGCCTGTGGAGGAGGTCAGTCAGGTAGGATGGGGCCAGGTTATGGAGGGCTTTGTAGGTCATGAGGAGGATTTTGTACTGGATTCTCTGGGGGATGGGGAGCCAGTGGAGCTTGTAAAGGACGGGGGTGATATGGTCACGGATCGGGGAGTGGGTGAGTAGACGGGCAGCGGAGTTTTGAATGTATTGAAGTTTACTGATGATTTTTGAGGGTGAGCCATAGAGGAGGCTGTTGCAGTAGTCCAGACGGGAGGTGATGAAGGCGTGGATGAGGGTTTCTGCAGCTGTGGAGGAGAGGGATGGACGGAGACGGGCGATGTTTTTGAGGTGGAAGAAGGCTGTCTTTGTGATGTGTTTGATGTGTTTGTCGAAGGAGAGGGTTTGATCAAAGATGATTCCAAGATTCCGGATGTGAGGGGAGGTGGATACTGGGAGACCATCAATATTGAGGATGAAGTTTTGGGTGGATTTGGTGAGCGTTTTTGGACCAATGATGATGATTTCAGATATGGAAGATGTCTTTAGAGGTGACTCCTGCTATGCTAATAAAATTGTTCCCAACACATCATTGGCCAACTTTGGATGCAACTCATCTTGCATAGAAATGGAAGTGATGTCAAGACTTCCACAATGTAAGTGGAAGATGTAGGGTGTGTCTTATTTGGAGAGACCACACCAGGAATCATTATTCACTGTGTGGAAACAAGGAACTTCAGATGTTGGTTTACAAAAAAAAAGACACAAAGTCCCGCCCACTACCCTGACATCAGTCTGAAGAAGGGTCTCGACCCGAAACATCACCCATTCCTTCGCTCCAGAGATGCTGCCTGTCCCGCTGAGTTACTCCAGCATTTTGTGTCTACCTTCAATTTAAACCAGCATCTGCAGTTCTTTCCTACACATTGTACCGAAAGACTTCTTCACCACCCTATCTGCCTGCGATGCCACTTTCAGGAAGCAAGGTACATATACTCTGAGATCCCTCTGCCCTGCGACACTCTTCAGGGCGCTGGCATTCACTGTGAAGGTCCTGCCCTCTTTGTTTCCCAAAATTCAGCACCTTGCACATATCAGCATTAAACATCATTTGTAGTTTTTGATAGTATTGTGCTTTCTACAATACAACCAACGGTGGCGCAGCGGTAGAGTTGCTGCCTTACAACGCTTGCAGCACTGCAGGCCCGGGTTCGATCCCGACTATGGGTGCTGTCTGTACGGAGTTTGTACGTTCTCCCCATGAGCTTCGTGGGTTTTCTCCGAGATCTTCAATTTCCTCCCACATTCAAAAAACGTACAGGTATGTAGGTAAATTGGCATGGTAAATGTAAAAATTGTCCCTAGTGTGTGTAGGATAGTGTTAATATGCAAGGATCGCTGGTTGGTGGGCCAAAAGGCCAGTTTCCATGCTGTACCTCTAAACTAAACTAAACTTGAAAGAAATTCTGCCGAGGCCTTGTTCATAATAGCCGAGGACTTCAATCAAGCCAACCTCAAAAGTGTGTTATCTAAATACTATTAGTGTGTCTGCTATCCCAGCAGTGCCCCAAATCCCTTTGACTACAGATACACAACCTATCAGTCCAACCCCGACAGCACTTTGGTAAATCTGACCATCTCGCTGTGCTTCCACTCCCTCCCTACAAGCAGAAGTTGAAGCGTGAGAATCTGGTACAGAAAGTCATACTGTGCAGTCCTGAGGAAACAGATGAGATCCTTCATGACTGCTTTCAGTTGCTGGACTGGTGCAAATTCAAGAACTCTGCGGTCAACCTAAATTAGTATGCCACTGCCGTCAAAGAGTTCATTCGTATGTGTGTAGAAGGATCGTGCCAAAGACAATGCGAACTGAACTGTAAACCATGGATGAACTGTGAGGTCGATTCCCAGGTGTAGTCCAATTCTGCAGTGTTCAAGTCAAACATGGAACATAGAACAGTACTGCACAGGAACAGGCCCTTCAGCCCACAATGTCTGTACCAAACATGCAGCCAAGTGAAACTAATCTCATCTTAGTTTAGTTTTGTTTAGAGATACAGCAAGGAAACAGGCCTTTCAGCCCACCGATACCATGCCAACGTGCGATCCCCACACACTAACACTATCTTACACACACACTAGGTACAATTTACACTTATACCAAGCCAATTAACCTACAAATCTGTATGACTGTGGAGTGTGGGAGGAAACCAAAGATCTCGGAGAAAACCCACGCGGTCATGGGGAGAACATACAAACTAAGACAACACTTGTTGTCAGGATCGAACGTGTGTCTCCGGTGTTGCAAGCGCTGTAAGGCAGCAACTCTACTGCTGCGCCACCGTGCCGCCCTTCTGCCCGCACATAATCCATATCCCTCCATTCCCTGCAAAAGCCTATCTAAAATCCTCTTAAATATCACTATCATACCTGCTTCCATCACCACCCCAGGCTGCGTATAACTTTCACCCACAATTCTCCATGTAAAATAAATGCCCTGTTGATTTACTTTAACCTTTGCCCCTCGTACCTTAAATATATGTCCTCTAGTCTTTGACATGTCTACACTGGGACAAATGTCTAACTAGAATACCGATCTAGTCCTCTCATGATTTTATTTATTTCTAAATCTGGTCATCTCTCAACCTTCAGCATTCTAGAGAAAACAATTCACATTTGTCCAACCTCTCCTTGTAGAAAACATTCTGGGACTCCTCTTCTGTGCCCTCTCCAAAGTCTCCACATCCTGCTTGTAAAGGGACAACCAGAACTACACCATACTCCAAATTGGGCCCAACCAAAGTATTTTTGTGCTGCATCATGACTTCCTGACTCTTGCACTGAATGCCCTGACCAATGAATGTCAGCATACCATATGCTTTCTTTACCACTCTATCTACTTGTGTTGCTACTTTTAGGGAGCTATGGACCTCGATCCCAAGGTCCCACTACACAGCAATACCTTTAAGGATCTTACCATCGATTGTTCTACTTACAGTTGACCTCCCAAACTGCAAATCACTTGCATCTTTGACTTGTCAATTATCATGCCCACTCTCCTCTAAAAATCAGGTAACATTTTACTGGATGAATGAGAAGAAAGGAATGCTGGACAAGGGGATTAAACAACCACCTTCCTGCCCTTGTCATTTTATGATTGAATTAGCAAGAGGAGAAAAAGGTTTTTAAAAAGATTCACTCTGGATCAATGCTTTTAAGGTAAACAAAATCACCAAACAAGTTGATAACAATTTGGTTCTTCAGATAAAACATGGAAACTAAAAAGCAGCGAACAGGCATGGAATAGTTTACAAGTTATTTTTTCCTTATCAATTCCTAAAAATGGCATTATTTCAAGTCATACCTTTTTGGACAACTCCAGAAGCTAAATATTGTGTAGGGCCAGGTTTTTGAAATGGTATCATAGAAATTTATGACACTGATCATTTCTCCTTTCAGTTCATCTCAGCAAACAAAGTTTTATTCAACAATCCTCTTTCCCAGCCTTTGGTGCACAGTTTTGCAGTGCTCCACCAAATACTTTCAAATATGATTCAGGTTAAGTGCTGGACATCCTATACCCAGAGAAGGAAATAATTTCCTCTCAACTCTCTTCCATTTCTTAAACATGAAAAGACAACCTTGCCCGAAAGGCTGAAAAAGTCAAGGTAATCAGATAAAGTCGACAGGTAGACACAAAATGCTGGAGTAACTCAGCGGGTCAGTCAGCATCATTGGTGAGAAGCAATGGGTGACATTTCGGGTTGAGACCCTTCTTCAGTCTGAAGAAGGGTCTCGACCCAAAACGTCACCCATTCCTTCTATCCAGAGATGCTGCCTGACCCGTTGAGTTACACCAGCATTTTGTGTCTACCTTCGATTTAAACCAGCATCTGTAAGTTTTCTTTCCTATAAAGTCGATGAAGAAGTTAGAGGAACTGTTTTTTAGATTTTCAATAGACATTTGAGATTATTGTTAAATACTCAGCTGTAAATAGATTGCACAAACAGATGACCATACAGCTGTTTGCAACACCTGAAAGTTGCTCAGAACTTTAAAACATGAACGGTGCAAGAAAACCCAAGAGAACTTTCCTAAATTTGTAAGAAATAATTTTAATTGGTGAAAGATCCCTTTATAAAGAAATTCATTAATATGTCAAAATTAGTTCATGCATGCTGCAGTGATGAAGCTTTAGCATAACTATAATATTGATACCTACGTTTAAGGTAGAACAGCCATTTTAAATGAGACCAAAGGTGGCTCACTTGCATGGAATAGGTTAATAGGTTAATTTGTCCTTACCTATTATTGAAAATTCCATTTCTTCCCATCATGCCTTCTTGGACATCCTGAAGAAATAGAAAGTCTACCACTTTGTTGTTCCACAATCTATGCTGTCACTTTCCTCAAATTCAACAACAAAATATCTTGAACATTTTTATATACTGCAAACACAGAATTCTCCAAGATAATTTTCCTAATATCCTGATGACTCCTCAGGTAAAGAGCACAGTGTATCAGAATTTTATAGATGTAATGCTTGCATATCTTTTGCATGCCAGGCAATGTGACCATCCAGGGGTCTCTGAAAACCCAGCTCTTCGCAGTCTTTCTATTCCCTCAAAATACTTTGCTTTTCCTCACTGTGCTTTTGATTGAATATGTTATGATAAGGTTTACATACCCAAGTGAAGCAGTAAGGTTCTGTGTATATTTGTAAGATTCTATCTTTTCCTCTGTGTATTCTCTTGGGTCAAACTTGATTTTCTTCCATTTTTCAAGCATGACCAATCAACAACGTTTTAATTTCTCAGACTGAGATTTTATTCATCATCCCCTGGCAATTATTTATATATGCTCACGGCAGATTTCTGGATGAAATCCTTCATTTTAATTGAAGCATTAGTCTTTTTCCATGCTATCACAAATACCGCTACCCACAGAAAATGCAACCCCTGTCATTCACCTTTTAAATGTAAAAGTCATTGTATACCGAAAATTACATTCAGTGGGCCTCGTTTCTTCCGCTATTCCAGTGAACAAAATGTTCAATGCCAACAAAGAAAAAAAACGGTTTTAATTTTTTACCTCCTTTGCTAACCAGTTATAACATTTGCAGCAGTGGCACCAACAGATAATGCCGACAATTCTATCGGCAATTTGCTCCGTTAGCTTCTAGTGTGAAGTATATTTCCAGAAGCCCACTATGCCTCAGGTCTAAGCTTTCACGAGACACAATTCTGCATTTTGCCCTGCTGTTCAGTTGGCTCCAAAGATTACACTATTTTCTAGCATCCTCTGTTGAACTGGCTTCTGGGCATCCTGACCAGCAGGACTCTGTTGGTTAGATGTGTAGGAAGGAACTGGAGATACTGGTTTACACAGACGATCGACACAAAAAGCTGGAGTAACTCAGTGGGTCAGGCAACACCTCTGTAGAAAAGGAACAGGTGATGCCGTGGGTCGAATTGGTCTGAAGAAGGGTCTGAGGAAGGGTCTCAACCTGTTCCCTTTATCCAGAGATGTTATCTATCCAGAGATAGTGTGTATCTTCTCTGATGGTTAAAATTAGTCATAACATTTCTTCCACCCCGGATTCTCAACACTGGTGTCCCTCAGGATTGTGTGCTCAGTGCCTTTTCTCTACTACCTGTCCAACTAGAACTGTGTGACCAATACAGTGCCAACTCAACATTTAAGTTCACCCTTGCCACCCAAACCACCCCCTCCCCAAGTACTTTCCCCTGCAACTGCAGGAGATGCAACACCTGTCCCATTACCTCCCCCCTCGACTCCATCCAAGGACCCAAACAGTCTGTCCAGGTGAGGCAGAGGTTCACCTGCACCTCCTCCAACCTCATCTATTGTATCCGCTGTTCCAGATGTCAACATCTCTGCATCGGCGAGACCAAACACAGGCTCGGCGATCGTTTCGCTCAACACCTTCACTCAGTCTGCCTTAACCAACCTGATCTCCCAATGGCTCAGCACCCCCTCCCACTCCCAGTCTGACCTTTCTGTCATGGGCCTCCTCCATTGTCATAGTGGGGCCCAGCGCAAATTGGAGGAACAGCATCTCATATTTCACTTGGACAGTTTACACCCAAGCGGTATGAACATAGACTTCTCCAACTTCAGATAGTTCCTCTGTCCCTCTCTTTCCCCTCCCCTTCCCAGTTCTCCCACTGTCTTCCTGTCTCCTACTACATCCTATCTTTGTCCCACCCGCTCCCCTGACTTCAGTCTGAAGAAGGGTCTCGACCCGAAACGTCACCCATTCCTTCTCTCCTGAGATGCTGTCTAACCCGCTGAGTTACTCCAGCATTTTGTGTCTACCTTTAATTTGAACCAGCATCTGCAGTTATTTTCCTACACAATGATACCATTGTTGTCAGTCAGATCAACAACAGCAATAAGACAAAGTACAGGAAAGATATTGAGAACCTTGTGCCATGGACAACAATATAGCCCTTAATGTCAACAAGCCAAAAGGAAACGAGGAGCTGAACACCATCCTATCTTTATCAACAGAGCTACTGAATCTGCAGAGTGGGTGAAGAGATGGAATTTGAAATTTTGTGGCTGAGATTTGTATATTGGGATTTTTTTTCAATGAATATAGATGATAATCGCCTTTAATGAAATAAAAATAGGGAAAAAAATTAGGGAGAATTAGTTTATTTTAGATGGACAGTACATTCAGGATGTTTTGTAAAGAATGAAAGCTTTTAGTTTTTTTTAGATTTTGAAAAACTTTTGATCCTTGTGAACCTTCCAGTCCTACCTGCAGCATCAGATACATCTCACAGCATTATCTTCCTCCAAGGCCTCTTCCCTATCATTCAGCTGTGTGGAGCTGCTCAAACATAATTCCATTCTTAGTTGTCAACCCGGCGGCAGACAACTGCAATGACTTCTCTTCTTGCTCCTGCTGAGATGTTGAAATGAGCTTTCCATGGCCTATTTCTGTTTCAGCAACCATGAACAACATTGCCCAAAAACACAACATCTTGTCCCACACGGATATCAATGCCATTTGATTCTTCATCAGTACCACATAGCCTGACCTCAACTGATGGATTTAACTTGTCAAACTACTTGCCTTATATCGGTGCTGCATGAGGAAAGACCTCTTCCAAATAAAACGAGGAGTCTGAAGACAAAATAGCTCAGTGGTGATGGGTTGCATGGATTTGGTGCAGGTTAAGACACAAGCAGAAGTGATTACTTAAGTTCTAGGATGGCCACACCTGGAGATCATAGAAGCAATCATGTCCAGAAGTAGCAAAGCTCTGATACCTGTCACAAACTTTGTTCCCTGGCCACAACTCCATCCTTCTTTCAGAAGTATCCCAGATTGAACCAGAGCACTTGCAGGTTCAATATATTCTATTTATCTCCAAGATTATCTGATGGCCACATATCTGTTCAGCTTTAAGACTGACTATTTCCAACCCTATAATAATAATAATAATAATAATAATAATGCATTACATTTATATAGCGCTTTTCATATACTCAAAGACGCTTTACAGGGATTTAGAGAACATAGGGAAATGCATAAATAGATAAATAAGTAAATAAGTAAACGAACAGAGAAAGGAGACAGAAGGTGAGGTGACCTTCAGTGGTTGAAGGCAGTACTGAACAGGTGAGACTTCAGTGATCCTAGAACCCTAGAACATCATCCAATTCTGCACCTGCTCAGCTCATCCACAGCTGAAATCCACTGTGTGCTTATTCTCTGCCTAGCTTCGTTAACTACTGGTAGTGGATCATCTAAATGTTTTCAAATCTGCCTGATATTGACTTCTATTCTGACCAATGGAATTAAAAACTTAAGGTGTTATATAAAGGCAGAAAACTCACTGCAAGGTGGGGGTGGCCGGTGTGGGCGTGTGCAAGTTGACGATCAATCTCCCAAAATCCTGCTTCTTCTCAGTTAGTCCCTCAGGTTTTGAAGTAGTTCAGTGTCTACTAGTCCTTTGCTTCCAAAGCCTTTGTCATCTGTCATAATCGCAGTCTATAGGTATTAATCTTGCACCTCCAACTGCCTTGCATTCATTGTCCACACAAAATTATATGCACCTCCTGTGGTTTCACAGGGAATGCCGTAGACGACGAAGTTATGATCAAAATACTTTATTTTTAATATATTTTTCTATTTAGTTAACCATAAAAAATGACTGCAGTGTAAGCATCTGCAGGAAGGAAATGGAAACTATCTGCAATCTCAGCAGTCTGTTGAAAACAGATTTGCATCGGTTTGCTCTCCATCAAGCTTTACTCTGTCCTTGTCCTCTGTTCAGTGAGCCTTTAAGAAGCATATTTTTATAACCGGTCAGGGCTCTTCCAGTTTGCCTCATGTGGCTGCTTGCTCTCCTACTCAGTGACTGGGGACAGCTGCATCATCTGCTCCAGCTCCCTTGCGGTGTGTTGGGTCAAAAACCCATCATCTCAATGGGGTGGTTCACAATATGTGAACAACCGTCACTGAAACTATTTTATTTAGCGGGTTACAACTCCCACAGATCTTATTTTGCTGCTTTGAATCCTTTGTGTCTTGGAAAGTTCAATGGAAAAATCAAACACTGAAATAATCCTTTCTTTAGCTATATCTGACCCCTCATCTGTGTCGCTTCCAAGGGTTGGCTGTTGAAATTGTATCAGGGAGTTTACAACATTGTCTGGCTTTTATAACTAGTGTCTATATCGTCCAATATAACCACAAATGAGGCTTACAATAACAGTGACTATCATGCAAAATTCAACAAGTTATGAACCTGATTTCCAAATGCCTACTGTAGAGTAATGAAGCAGAGAAAGAAAGGATTGTAGTTCTGAAGGCTAAGATAGGTCAGGTTAGGCAAACAACTGAATTTTTAAGGTGCATGTAATGGTGAAAGCTGAATATTTTTTTTGTGTGTACAGCTGTCAAATGTGTAGTATGTGTAAGAAAGAACTGCAGATGCTGATTTAAATCAAAGGCAGACACAAAAAGCTGGAGTAACTCAGCGGGACAGGCAGCATCTCTGGAGAGAAGGAATGGGTGACGTTTGGGGTCGAGACCCTTCTTCAGACTGATGTCAGGGAAGTGGGCAGGACAAAGAACTTGACCCACCCACTCCCCTGACATCAGTCTGAAGAAGGGTCTCGACCCCAAATGCTACCCATTCCTTCTCTCCAGAGATGCTGCCTGTCCCGCTGAGTTACTCCAGCTTTTTGTGTCTACTGTCAAATGTGTAGCCTGTCTTATGTCTTCCAAAGAAAGGGAAAGTACTTTTAATTAACAACTTTGATTCATTTATATATTAACCCATTAAAAGTTTTTAAAAAATCAAAAATTTGACACAGCTTAACTTAACACATGTTAATCTCATTGTTATCTAAATTAATGGATTTTTTTTTTAGCAATCCCTTTTCTTCTCCTTAAGTCACAGAGGAAACATTTAACCCTGGACCTCTGCAGGAACTGGCCAGGTGGGTCACAGAATATGAAGCAGCAGTTTTCCACCTCCTCTCCCTTTGCTGTCTTGCAGTTTCAAATTACTGATTTTAATAGGAGTGTGAGATTCCTGTCAGAAGGCAACAAAGTCCCCCAAGATCTGGATCCAGCTGCAATTTTTGCTTGAGGCCTGAACAGACTCACCGAGTCCACGCCGACCACTGATCATCCGCTGACTAGTTCTACCCTAAACGCTAGGGACAATTTACAGAAGCCAATTAACCTACAAACCTGCATCTCTTTGGAACGTGGGGGAAACCAGAGCACCCAGAGAAAACCCACGTGGTCCCAGGGGGGAATGTACAAAATCCATACAGACAGCACCTGTAGTCAGGAATGAACCCAGGTCTCTGGTGCTCTAGCGCATCAACTCCACCGCTGTGCAACTGTGGCACCCCTAAACAATATGGATCTTTGTAGCTTTCTGGTCCTGTCAACCTGATAGCAAGTGAAGGCCCAGTAGAGAGTTATCTTTTAAAGAACTATTTTGGTGTTCTTGTTAGACTGAAGAAGCAAGAGAACAAGGCCACCTTTAAAAAGACACAAAATGCTGAAGTAACTCAGCAGGACAGGCAGCATCTCTGGAGAGAAGGAATGGGTGACGTTTTGGGTCGTGACCCTTCTACAGACCTCAGGCCTGCCCTAGTATAAGTTCCCTTTACTTCTCTAATTCCAATTCCCAATCCCCAGCCTCCACTCTCCCTTCCTTGCATCTCACCAGCATGGTCCATTTTGCCCTCAACCATTGTCCCTGCAGCTTGCTGTTACTAAGCAATCTCGGGAGTCATAGTGAGCTTTATCAGGTTATTCAACCATTAGAAGTATTATGGATGAACCTGATCCTGTCCTTAACCATTGTTCACATGTGTGTATTGAGTGTCACCAGATATCAACTAGCCGATTTTACATATCCCAAGTAGAAAAGCTTATATTCTTTGGAATCAAACCGAGGATCCCTAGTTTTAATCAAGTGTTGAATCCATGTAAAACTGGGAAATGGGGTGAATGTAATCTGAAAAAATGCTGTTTCTCAACTCCAAACCCTCAACAAATCTCAATAATCCAATCCACCGTGCTATATGTCTCTCTGATTCTATGACAAACTTCAGCCCACCCAACATTTCTGTCCTGGTGCCTGACAACAACACTGTGTTGATAACTTTATATTTGTTGCTCACATTTCAAACATTTTGGCTCAACTTCAATGCCTCTGTCAGTTGTTTAATGGAAGAGATCAGACAGGAGCTAAATAAAGTACTTAGTGTGAAATCCTTAAGTGCATCTCAATAGTGATATTTTAAGGGTTAGTGGCAATACTACATTGTGGGAGTGGAGCATAGGGAAATTGAAGGCTTCCCCAGCTCAAAATAAGTCTTTTCTGCTTTTATTCTTTCTGTTCCTATTCACACATTCCCTTTTCGGCATGAACCCTTACAATAGAGAATTATTCTAAAATAATTTAATCTCCACATTTTATCATTGTACCTCAGGAAGCAACCCTATTGCCCTCCAAAAACACTGCAGAACACCATGCAGGTGACAGTGTATGTTTAATCACAAAGGGATGTTTATATAGTAAATTACAGCTGGCACTTTTCATGTAAGTTAGGGGTGAGGCATTAGCAAACCCCAATTATAATAGGACAGAATTTCATCAATTACTGAGCTTTTTCATCAATTACTGAGCTTTTTAATCAATTACTGAGATCCAGTCTTAGATCTGATAGAGCTTGAATTCAAAGGACAGACGTCTATAGATTTACAATAACTTAGAAGCCTTTGCTGGAATTGTAAACCACCCTGAACTGTGTCTGAAGGTAAGTGTGCAGGAATTCACACTCAATTCTTCTACTACATTTCCCAACCCATTAACTCTATTACCTTCGACATCACAGTACGTAGGAATACAGATTTTTCTTCAGGTTACACATTATCCAGTTCTGAGCAGGTACCGTTTTTCCTTCAGTATCACTACATTAAAATCCTACACCTCTTAATAAACAACAATGATTCGCTGCCAGAGAGTGTTGCCAGTGGTAGTGGTGGAGGCAGATGAAATAGTGGCATGGATATGCTGAGAATAGGGGGACATGGGTCATGTGCAGGCAGAGAAGATTAGTTTAACCTGGCTTCATGTTCTCCATAGAGATTGTGGGCCAAAGGGCCTGTTCCTTTGCTGTACTATTTTATATTCTATGATTCAGATACCTTCACTACACAGAATGGAGTGTAATCTGTGTATATAAAAATCAAACCAAGGATAATTTTAGGGAAAATGTACATGATGGTTCAGATGTGAATGTCAATATATTGAGCAAATACAATATTTTGATAAAATTCTTTTCAGGCCTACCATATAAATAAAGTTGCTTAGAGAGGTAATCCAATAGAACTCTTCCCTGGCTCTTCGTCTTTATCCTGTTCAGCCCCTGACCACAGATACATGCCTTCCAATCTCATAGCCACAGGAAATTGAGTATGAGAATTGGGAAATCACATTGCAGCTTTATAAAACTGCAGTTAGGCCGCATTTGGAGTATTGTGTGCAGTTCTGGTTGCCCAATTATAGGAAGAGTTTTACTAGGATGCTGCCTGGATTAGAGAGAACTAGTTATAAGGAGACATTGGACAAACTTGAATTGTTTTCTTTGGTGCATTGAAAGCTGAAACCTGATTAAAGTATATAAAAATATGAGAGGCATAGATAGGGTAGACAGTCAGAATCATATCCTCAGGATGTAAATATTAAATACATGACGACTTAACTTTAAGGTCAGAGGGGGAAAGTTTAAAGGAGATGTGCAGGGCAAACGTTTTACACAGAGAGTGAAACATGCCTAGAATGAGCTTCCCTAGTGGTGATGGAAGCAGTTACAATAGTGGCATTTCAGAGGCTTTTAGATGGGCACATGAATATGCAGGCAATGGAGGATTATAGATCATGTGCAGGCAGATAGGAATAGTTTAATGGGCATATAGGTGGAAGGGCTTGTTCCTGTGCTGTACTGTTCTATGTTCTAATTCCTCTCTCAGATGTTCATGAGTCTTTGGGCTTCAGTATCTTCCTTAAAGGGCAGTGGAAGAAATGACTTTGAATATTTTTAAAGTGGAAGGAAATGAAGGGAATGAAAAATTATTAAGCAGGCGGGAATGCTAAATTGAGTTTAAAATTTGATCAGTCATGATCTTATTTAATGTCAGAGTAGGCTCAGAGAGTCATGTGACCTACTCCCTCTTGTAATGTATATGTTTTGTGCAAGAATGCCATATGGATTAAATGTTACTGAAAATAACAAAGAACAATATTAATATACAAAGAGACAACCGAGGCTTTGAAACATGAAATATTTCATAAATTTAGCTTTACCCTAAAAATAGCATTCACAAAAATGGAATGCTCGTAATGTTTGCAAATTACAAAAACCTTGACAATCATTCTAAAAATTCAAACAGCTACTTCAAGCCACAAATGTCTGGTAAAACTAATTAGAAGTTTGTATTCCATGAAATTGCCTGGTATTGTATAAGTAGTCTGTAAAGCAAGGACATAAATTCTTACCATGCATTAAATCAGCAACAGGCTTTAAAATCTACAAATAATGAATGGGAAGTGTATTGTGAATTAATTTATAATACAGCTTCCAATAATAGATGACAGGCAAGTAAAACATTTTTAAAAACCATGTATCAACTGTGCTTTTTACTTGCTCGACTATTTACAGCATTATTTGAGGACTTTATACACCTGCATATGTACACAAGAACCCAAAATATGTACAACCTAATAGCATTTGCCACTTCCACAATGATAATAAAAATAGAGGAATTCAATTTAAATCAGAAGCGGAATGCAATAAAAAGAAGAAATATTAGATTAAAAAGGTGAGAAATGTGACAGAAAGATGTGAGAAAATCACTTAATTTAATCAATTAATTTATTTTTCAATGTTGGCAAGTATGAATTTTTCCATGTGAATAATTATTTGTAGGTAAAATTGGTTGATATTTAGAATTAACAATTATCACACCGTTGAAAAGATGCTTCAAAGCTCAGCTTTCTGCACCTTGGTAGGAGGGTTGGAAATTTGCAAATTTAGCAAGTTCTTCAAAGTAACTGCTTGAGAGCAAGATGCAATAATACATGCAAAGCAAACAACAGAACAGAGTACATTAGCCAGCAAGTTTGGGATGTTTCAATTCACTGGATATCTCTTAAGGCCTTGAATTAAGCTGTCCGTACATTAGTACTGGGATATGTTATTTTTCAGTAAGATTTATCCCATTATGCAGTAGATGATACAGACAAATTACTCACTTAGTTTATTCGCCAGATGTAGCGATTCAAAACTCCAGATCCCACCCTAATTTCCAGTGACTCCTCCATAAATTCCTGCTGAAATTAACAGTGGGAAAATGCCAAAACAGCTGCACGCTTTCTTCTTCTTTTCAATTTATTAAAATTAGAGTACGAAACAAACACCAACATAAATATCAAGAGCCAGAAATATGCTTCACCTCATTTGGGAAGAAAATATCAACAATGAGCTTTCACTTCTGTCCACCACTGACAAAAATAGTTGCAGCCTGAATGAAAGTGACAGAAATGTGCTATTTTTAAGAGATCAAGAGGAAAACCGTCTACCTCAGAGGGCAGCACGGTGGCGCAGTGGTAGAGTTGCTGCCTTACAGCACTTGCAGCGCTGGAGACCCGAGTTCGATCCTGACTACGGGTGCTGTCTGTATGGAGTTTGTACATTCTCCCCGTGACTGTGTGGGTTTTCTGCGAGATCTTTGGTTTCCGCCCACAATCCTAAGAAGTACAGGTTTGTAGGTTAATTGGCTTGGTATATGTGTAAATTGTCCCTAGTGTGTAGGATAGTGTTGGTGTGCGGGGATCGCTGGTCGGCGCGGACTCGGTGGGCCGAAGGGCCTGTTTCCACGCTATATCTCTAAACTAAACTAAACTGTCACCTGGAAGGAAAAGAGCAGAAATCTCTTGACTATTCTAACATCCACAAAGTGGACTACCATTACCAATTTAAATAGGGTCATAAACTTTTACAGCACGGGAACAGACCCCTCCAACCCAATTTTTCCACACTAACCAGTTGGCATCCTTCTGTATTTACCCCATCACCCAGGTCTTGTTCCATAGCCCTGCTTGCCTAATTGATTCAATTGCCCATTTAGACAGTTGTCAGCAACCCAGCTTCAACTTTTCTCTCAGGCAATGCATTCCAATTGTTTTGCCCTCTCTGGGGGAAGATCTCCCTCATACCCCCTCTGAACCTGTGGAAATGTTTCCTGCAGTTTCCCCTAGATATACCCCTCATAATTTTATATGCCTCAATTATGTCCACTCTTAACCTCCCCCACTCGAGGGAGAACAAACCTAACTTCTCCAGCATCTCTAAATAACTTATCTTCTCTATCCTGGGCCACATCCTGATGAGCCTCCTCTGCATCCACTCCAGCACTTTCACATCTTCCCTGCAGCATGGTGACCGGAGCTGTATGTAATACTCAACTGAAATTTGACCAAGATTTTATAAAGCTGAAGCACAACCTCCTTACTTCTATATTCAATATCCTGACCAATGAAGGGCGGTATTCCATATGCCTTGCTAACCATGTAATCTACCTGTATTATCACTATGGACGTGTCCTCCAAGATCTCTCTGTTTCTCAATATTCCCTAATGTCTACCATTCATGTCCGGGCCTTATTAGTACACTCATTTGCTAAAATGGAAGAGGCATCACAAAATTGCTCATTCCTTCAGGGCATTCATAATAAACGACTGCTTAATGAAAATGTTATATCTGCTTCCCAGATAATAGGATTGAACATGCAAAATCAGATATCTGTGGATAGGAAACCTTTATGGAATTCACATTTCTGCAATGAGTTAAAATTTGGGACTTTAATGCCCCTGGCTTGTGTCCATAGCCCCTAAATGCATGAAAAGTGCAGCAGCCAGTAAAACACCATGCCTGTGCAGCTTTGAATTTCTTTTGTTTAAATAGGTGGTGATGATAATTACCCCGGTATACTGCTTTATATCAGTATTGACATCATAAATATAGCTCAAGGATTCAAGGTCTGAAATCCCGGGACGCATATAAAAAAATTATCACCGAATAAGCCGACTATAAGTATTTAGTTTAGGAGTGGACTGTTTTGGATTGAGGTTTTTGTTTTGTACTGGTGTTTGAACTCGTGATGGACTTTGTGGTTCTGCTTGAAGGTAGTGAATCTGTTGAACAAAGTGGAAGTGATGGTTCTGGCAGTGTTTGGACTTTTACATTTTTCTCTGAAATCCACACAATGATTTTAATTTTAACAGTTTCCTTACAATTCATTGTTTTCATGGTATTTTAACTTTTGTTTTTAACATGAGTGGCCGTTCTCTTTGCATCGGTCATTGATGATTTCCAAGAGAGTGTTAAATATTTTTGGTTTTGATAGATTTATTGTAGTCACAGGAAAGCAATCACCTCCTGACAACTGACCATTTGTCAATTCAGTTTCCTAAAGGTCGGGAGAGCTGGAGCAAGGATGACCATTGGCTGAAAGAAAGTAAGTGTTAATTGAAGGTAAAAGTCCATTTAAAAAGAGTGCCAAAGGGACGCTAGCAGGCAATCAGTGAAGCGCATACCTCCAAGCTCGTCAGAGGAAGGCAGGATAGGAGTGAGCATGTGGATTGGCTGATCACACGCCCCTGGGTTTAGAACAATTAGAAGTTTGGTAAATTGGCCAATTAGTTAATTTAGTGACTGGTATAAACAAGGCTTGCACAATGGAGGCAGCCCTGTAGAGGGAAGTGCCCTGTGAGAAAAGTGCGAGTCTTTCTTTGGCTGCGAGTCTGTGGCGAGGAGGCTGATTTGTTTTTAGACACTAAAGTAATGGCAGATAAGTTGGTGCAGTGTGTTTCCTGCAGGATGTGGGAAAGTAGGGACACCGCTGGAGCTTCTGGGAGCTACACCTGCAAGAACTGTGTCCAGGTGCAGCTCCTGAATGAACGTGTGGTGGTGTTGGAAAACCAGCTGGATGACCTCCGGGAATGCGAGAGTTTCCTGGACAGGACCTACTGTGAGGCTGTCATGCCAAGAGTCCAGGTCGAGCGAAGGTGGGAGACCGTTTCAAAGGGGAGTGAACATGGACTACAGAAGACCCCGGTGGCTGTGCCTATTGCAAACAGGTACACCCTCTTGGGAGGTGTCGGGGCAGAAGGCGCTACCAGTCCGAGTGGCGGACAGGTTGGTGGCTCTAATCCAGGCAAGGAGATTGGAGGCGGGCCGCTTGGACGTCAGAAGCTCACAGGCCCCTGGGTGGGGGCCGACATCGGGAGCTCCGGCAGCGTCTTCACCCGCCCCGAATCGCAGGGCCTAGGTCGGCCCGCCGCGGACCTTTCACCGTCCGGCGCAGCCTGGAACCGGCCGCGGGATTTTTCTCTGCCCAGTGGGGGCTTCAATGTCGGGAGCCCCGACTGCCCCGACGTGGCAAGTTCAACCGCCTGATTGCGGGAGAAGACGGCAGGGAAGGGAAAAGACATTCTGGCCTTCCATCACAGTGAGGAGGTGACTGGCGGAGACTCACTGTGATGGATGTTTCTTTTTGTTTGGTGTTGGTTTATGATTGTGTGTGAGATTGCTTATTTTTAGTCAATAGTCGTTTATTTGTCACATACACATAAATGTGTAGTGAAATGAAACATTACCCGCAGTTCAACAATAAGACCAATAAGAATAATCAATAAAAATGCAATAACACATACAATCATAAACTAACACCAAACAAAAGAAACATCCATCACAGCGAGTCTCCCCAGTCCCTCCTCACTGTGATAGAAGGCCACAATGTCTTTTCTCTTCCCCTGCCGTCTTCTCCCGCGGTCAGGCTGTTGGAGTTGCCACGTCGGGGCGGTTGGGGCTCCCGACATTGAAGCCCCCGCCGGGTGGTGAAGGGTCCGCGGCCTATTTCAGGCCGCGCCGGTCGGTGAAAGGTCCGCAGCGGGCCGACCCAAGCCCCGCGATTCGGGGCGGGCGATGACGCTGCGCGGTCTTATTGTTGGACTGTGGGTAATCTTTCATTTCACTGCACATTTATGTGTATGTGACAAATAAATTGACTATTGACTAATGAGGAGACTCGACCGGGGAAACCGAAGTCAAGAAGAGCCATAGTAGTGGGTGACTCCATTGTCCGATGTACGAACAGTAGATTCTGTGGCGGCAGGCAGAACTTGAGGATGGTCTGTGCCTCCCTGGTGCCAGGGTTCAAGACATCACGGACCGGCTTCAGAACATCCTAGCGAGGGAAGGCGATCAACCGGAAGTAGTTGTGCACGTGGGCACGAATGACGTCGGGGGGAAGAGGAAAGAGATACTGCAACGTGAGTTTAGAGAGTTAGGAAGAAGACTGATAAGTAGGACATCGAGGGAGGTTATCTCTGGACTGCCACCTGTACCTCGTGCTGGTGAGAGTAGGAACAGAGAGATCGGGGATATGAATGTATGGCTGAGGGGCTGGTGCAGGGAGCAGGGATTTAGATTTCTAGACCACTGGGATCTCTTCTGGGGTAGGGGTGACCTGTACAAAAGGGACGGGTTACATCTTAACAGCAGGGGGACCAACATTCTGGCAGTCAGGTTTGCTAGTGCGACACCTGTGGGTTTAAACTAAGTAGTGGTGGGGAGGGGTTGACAAATTGGGAGTATAAAGATGGAGTTAAAGCGGAAGCGAATACAGGAGAAATTGCAAAGGACTCGAATAAATGGGAAGGGAAGTTCTAGATGGGATAAGAGAGTAAGGTCAGGGCCAATTGTGACCGGTGTGCGAGGAGGTGAATACTGAAGTTAAGGTGTTGTTTTTAAATGCGCGAAGTATAAAAAATAAAGTGGATGAGCTTGAAGCTCAGTTAGACATTGGCAAGTATGATGTTGTGGGGATATATCAGCCATGATCATATTGAATGGCGGTGCAGGCTTGAAGGGCAGAATGGCCTACTCCTGCACCTATTTTATATGTTTCTATCACAGAGACATGGCTACAAGAGGACCAGGGCTGGGAACTGAATATTCAGGGGTACACAACGTATGGAAAAGACAGACAGGTGTGCAGAGGGGGTAGGGTCGCTCTGTTGGTAAGGAATGATATTCACTCCCTTGCAAGGGGTGACATAGAATCAGGACATGTAGAATCAGTATGGATAGAAATGAGGAATTGTAAGGGTAAAAAGACCCTAATGGGAGTTATCTACAGGCCCCCAAACAGTTGCCTCGACATAGGGTTCAAGTTGAATCAAGAGCTAAAATTGGCATGTCGCAAATGTAATGCTACGGTGGTTATGGGAGATTTCAACATGCAGGTAGACTGGAAAAATCAGGTTGGTAATGGACCCCAGGAAAGAGAGTTTGTGGAGTGCCTCTGAGATGGATTCTTAGAACAGCTTGTACTGGAGCCTACAAGGGAGAAGGCAATTCTGGATTTAGTGTTGTGTAATGAACCTGATCTGATAAGGTAAAAGAGCCATTAGGTGGCAGTGAGGTACTCGAGGTAAAAGAGCCATTAGGAGGCAGTGATTACAATATGATAAGTTTTACTCTACAAATTGAGAGGGAGAAGGAAAAATCGGAGGTGTCAGTATTACAGTATAGCAAAGAGGATTACAGAGGCATGAGGCAGGAGCTGGCCAGATTTGACTGGAAGGAGGCTCTAGCAGGGAAGACGGTGGAACAGCAATGGCAGGTATTCCTGGGAATAATGCAGAAGTTGCAGGATCAATTTATCCCAAAGAGGAGAAAAGATTCTAAGGGGAGTAAGAGGCACCCGTGGTTGACAAGGGAAGTCAAGGACAGCATAAAAATAAAAGAGAAGAGGTATAACCAGACCAATCTCCAACCTACCCTTTCTGTCCAAAGTTTTGGAACGTGCTGTAGCTTCCCAACTAAAATACCACCTCTCTACCAATAACCTGTATGAAACTTTCCAATCTGGATTCCGCTCAAACCACTGTACTGAAACTGTGCTCCTCAAAATCACAAACGACATTCTCCTCTCCTCCGACGCTGGCAACCTCAACATCCTCATCCTACTTGACCTCAGCGCCGCCTTTGACACCATAAATCACTCCATTCTCCTCACCCGACTTGAAACCTCCCTTAACATCACCGGCACAGCCCTATCCTGGTTTAAATCTTACCTCTCTGACAGACACCAGTTCATCTCCATTAACAACTGTAAATCCCCCACCGCTCCCCTCCCCCAAGGTGTCCCCCAAGGCTCAGTCCTTGGCCCCCTCCTCTTCATCCTCTACCTGTTCCCCCTTGGTCAATTAATCCGCCGTCATGGTCTCAACTTCCACTGCTTCGCCGATGATATCCAGCTCCTCATCTCCACCAAGTCAATCTCCTCCACCACACACTCTACACTGACAAACTGCATTACTGAAATAAAATCTTGGCTTCAATCAAACTTCCTCAAACTCAATTGCAACAAATCTGAAATCATCATCATTGGTCCAAAAATGCTCACCAAATCCACCCAAAACTTCATCCTCAACATTGATGGTCTCCCAGTATCCACCTCACCTCACATCCGGAATCTTGGAATCATCCTTGATCAAACCCTCTCCTTCGACAAACACATCAAACACATCACAAAGACAGCCTTCTTCCACCTCAAAAACATTGCCCGTCTCCGTCCATCCCTCTCCTCCACAGCTGCAGAAACCCTCATCCACGCCTTCATCACCTCCCGTCTGGACTACTGCAACAGCCTCCTCTATGGCGCACCCTCAAAAATCATCAATAAACTTCAATACATTCAAAACTCCGCTGCCCGTCTACTCACACACACCTCGATCCGTGACCATATCACCCCCGTCCTTTATAAACTCCACTGGCTCCCCATCCCCCAGAGAATCCAGTACAAAATCCTCCTCATAACCTACAAAGCCCTCCATAACCTGGCCCCATCCTACCTGACCGACCTCCTCCACAGGCACACTCCCACCTGCACCCTCCGCTCTGCCGCTGCCAATCTCCTATCCCCCCACATCCGGACTAAACTCAGATCCTGGGGGGACAGGGCTTTCTCCATCGCTGCTCCCACCCTATGGAACTCACTACCCCAAACCGTTGGAGACTCCCCCACACTCACCACATTCAAAACATCGCTGAAGTCTCACCTGTTCAGTACTGCCTTCAAACACTGAAGGTCACCTCACCTACTGTCTCCTTTCTCTGTTCATTTATTTATTTACTTATTTATCTATTTATTAATTTCCCTATGTTCTCAAAATCTCTGTAAAGCGTCTTTGAGTATATGAAAAGCGCTATATAAATAAAATGTATTATTATTATAACATAGCAAAGAAGAGTGGGAAGCCAGAGGATTGGGACTCTTTTAAAGAGCAACAGAAGATAACTAAAAAGGCAATACGGGGAGAAAAGATGAGGTACGAGGGTAAGCTAGCCAATAATATAAAGGAGGATAGTAAAAGCTTTTTTAGGTATGTGAAGTGGAAAAAAATAGTCAAGGCAAATGTGGGTCCCTTGAAGACAGAAGCAGGGGAATTTATTATGGGGAACAAGGAAATGGCAGACGAGTTGAACCGGTACTTTGGATCTGTCTTCACTAAGGAAGATACAATCTCCCAGATGTTCTAGTGGCCAGAGATCCTAGGGTGATGGAGGTACTGAAGGAAACCCACATTAGGCAGGAAATGGTGTTGGGTAGACTGATGGGACTGAAGGCTGATAAATCCCCAGGGCCTGATGGTCTGCATCCCAGGGTACTTAAGGACATGGCTCTGGAAATTGTGGACGCATTGGTAATTATTTTCCAATGTTCTATAGATTCAGGATCAGTTCCTGTAGATTGGAGGGTAGCTAATGTTATCCCACTTTTTAAGAAAGGAGGGAGAGAGAAAACGGGAAATTATAGACCAGTTAGTCTGACATCAGTGGTGGGGAACAAGCTGGAGTCAATTATAAAAGACAAAATTGCGGAGCATTTGGATAGCAGTAACAGGATCGTTCCGAGTCAGCATGGATTTACGAAGGGGAAATCATGCTTGACTAATCTTCTGGAATTTTTTGAGGATGTAACTAGGAAAATTGACGGGAGAGCCGGTGGATGTGGTGTACCTCGACTTTCAGAAAGCCTTCGACAAGGTCCCACATAGGAGATTAGTGGGCAAAATTAGAGCACATGGTATTGAGGGTAGGATACTGACATGGATAGAAAATTGGTTGGAAGTCAGAAAGCAAAAAGTGGGGATAAATGGGTCCCTTTCAGAATGGCAGGCAGTGACTAGTGGGGTACTGCAAGGCTCGGTGCTGGGACCGCAGCTATTTACAATATACATTAATGACTTGGATGAAGGGATTAAAAGTACAATTAGCAAATTTGCAGATGATACAAAGCTGGGTGGTACTGTGAACTGTGAGGAAGATGCTATGAGGTTGCAGGGTGACTTGGACAGGTTGTGTGAGTGGGTGGATACATGGCAGATGCAGTTTAATGTGGATAAGTGTGAGGTTATCCACTTTGGTGGTAAGAATAGGAAGGCAGATTATTATCTGAATGGTGTCAAGTTAGGAAAAGGGGGCGTACAACGAGATCTGGGTGTCCTAGTGCATCAGTCACAGAAAGGAAGCATGCAGGTACAGCAGGCAGTGAAGAAAGCCAATTAAATGTTGGCCTTCGTAACAAGAGGAGTTGAGTATAGGAGCAAAGAGGTCCTTCTGCAGTTGTACAGGACCCTAGTGAGACCACACCTGGAGTACTGTGTGCAGTTTTGGTCTCCAAATTTGAGGAAGGATATTCTTGCTATTGAGGACGTGCAGCGTAGGTTTAATTCCCGGAATGGCGGGACTGTCGTATGTTGAAAGACTGGAGCGACTAGGCTGGAATTTAGAAGGATGAGAGGGGATCTTATCGAAACATAAGATTATTAAGGGGTTGGACACGTTAGAGGCAGGAAACAAGTTCCCAATGTTGGGGGAGTCCAGAACCAGGGGCCACAGTTTAAGAATAAGGGGTAGGCCGTTTAGAACGGAGATGAGGAAAAACCTTTTCAGTCAGAGTTGTAAATCTGTGGAATTCTCTGCCTCAGAAGGCAGTGGAGGCCAATTATCTGAATGCATTCAAGAGATCTAGATAGAGCTCTTAAGGATAGCGGAGTCCGGGGGTATGTGGAGAAGGCAGGAACGGGGTACTGATTGAGAATGATCAGCCATGATCACATTGGATGGTGGTGCTGGCTCGAAGGGCCGAATGGCCTACTCCTGCACTTATTGTCTATTGTCTATTCTATAAATTTAATCTCACTTCTCATTCCCACTTGTAATCGCGAATCGGTTGGCGGAGCTAGGCTCGCGGGTCGGAGTCTGGGTTGGCAGAGCGACCGGCAGAGCCCGCAGCTGGGGCCTGGGTCGGAACCGCGGAGGAGTGAAGTGGTGCGTCAACAGCAGTGACGCCTCGGCTGCGGTGAAGTGGCGGCAGCGGTGAAGCCTCGCGGCGATGGGGCCTCGGAGGTGGTGAAGCTTCGCCGTGGCGGCGGCAATGCCTCGCGGGTCGACCCGCGGTCGGCGGTCAATGAGAGCGTGGGAGGACCACCGTGAGGGGGGAGGGGAAGAGAAGAACAATGGAAGACCCGGTGTGGGGGACCGCCGTGAGGGAGGAGAGGAAGAACAATGGACAATTGGGGACCCGGCTTGGGGAACCGCTTGGGGGGGGGAGGGGGTAAACAAAAGGAGGAGCCGGCGTGCTTTGTAACTGTCAGTACCATAGGCGGCTGCTATTTGTATACATTTGGTATGCAAGCAAAGAATTTCACTGTCTAGCCACATGTGACAATAAAGTATTCCATTCATTCCAACTGCTATCACTGTTTCTTGATGCATTCAAAGGTTCAAGGCAACAGTTTCAAATTTGGTCAATTAAATGGTGAAGTTTCTTTCATTTGGTGTTGACAAGGAATAATCTGCAGAAACCTGCGTTATTTGGCATTTATGGAACTTTTAGATGGGTATGTGGATATGCAGGGAATGGAGGGATATGGATCATGTGCAGGCAGATGAGATTAGTTTACCTTGGCATCATGTTCAGCACAGAAACTGTGCTCAAAAGGGCTGTTCCTGTGCTCTACTGTTGTTTTATATCTTTAGTTTAGTTTAGTTTAGTTTAGAGATACAGTGTGGAAACAAGCCCTTTGGCCTACAGAGTCCATGCCATTAATCACCTGTTCACACTAGTTATATATTATTCCACTTTCACATCCACTCCCTACACATTAGCGGAAATTTTCAAAACCCAATTCATCTACAAACCCGCATGTCTTTGGAATGTAGGAGGAAACCAGTGGACCCGGAGAAAACCCACGCGGTCACAGGGAGAACATAAAACTCTGCACAGACAGCACCCATAGTCAGGATCGAATCCAGGTCTCTGGCGCTGTGAGGCAGTAGCGCTACTACTACGCCAATTGTGTTCTACATCGAATTGAAATAGTTTACTGTTTTTACATAAAATCATTGCCAAACCTCTACACCTACAGGCAGAGCAGCTCAAATCTTGATTATTTATCGCGAGTTACGTGAGTAATTATAACCCTGAATTCATGTTTGTTTTCATTCTTGTAAAAGTAAATCAAGCAAATAGTAGGGTACAATTCATTATGTGCATGCTGCAACAAATCTAAGGGCCACCACAAGAATGAAGGTAAAAAACATATTTTATTGTAGATGGTGGCACAGCAGCAGAGTTGCTGCCTTACACCATTAGAGACCCGGATTCGATCCTGACTACAGGTGTTGTCTGTACAGAGTTTGTATATTCCCTCCGTGACCTGCATGGTTTTCCCCCCAGCATCTCCAGTTTCCTCCCACACTCCAAATACTTACAGGTTTGTAAGTTCATTGGTTTTATTCAATTGTAAATTGACCCTAGTGTGTGTATGATTGTGTTAATGTGCGGGGATCGCTGGTCGGCGCGGACTTGGTGGGCCCAGGGGTCTCTTTCCGCGCTGTATCTCCAAAATTAAAACAAAAAAACTTGATAATGCTATTCTTATTATCAACAATGTTGGCTTGGAATTTGCTATTTCCATTCAGTTTGGTGCATCTGAAAATTAATCTGCAGGGATGTCTAAAAACTTCAGCAAAAATATTCACATTGGACAATAGAACTTGTTAGTAACCCAATGGAACTTTTCCAATAAATGTAACATTACCTACTTAGATTCTTGTATCCAATTCCAAGGATCCAATAGTGTGGTGGATATATTCTTGGAATAGTACTCCAGAGGCTGGATTACTAAATGATGCTGGCACAGAAAATGGTTGTACCTGGAAATGGGTTGTTAGGCAGCATTATCCAATGTACCATCTAGAAATTGATGGGGTTTAGGCCATTTTCAAGTGTTTCTACCAAGGTTATGGCAAGTGAACTGGGGATTTCATGCAGAAACTCATTTGCTTCTGTTCCCCCCCTCCCAAGTGTTACTGGTGTACCATTGGCTCGAGCCTAGCTTGCAGTTAACAGTGAGTACAAAGATAGCTCAGACAGTTGTGGATTAAGTGATCATGATATTAAATTATTAATCTCTCGGCTCACAGTAGCATTGCAAAAGCACAATACTCAGATGCTCAACGTCTGAAATGGAACCAAGAAATTCTGGAAATACTCAGCAGGTCAGGCTTTATTGATAGAGACAGAAAGACGTTACCATTTCAGATTAATGACACATCACAACAGGCTTTGTTGCCAGCTAATTTCTACTGACACAAAAGAGACAATCACCAAGGACTTACAATTAATAATAAAGGTAAAGAAGGATGATGATCAGCAACTTTTACCAGGCGACTGCTTCGATCAACCCTACAGTCACTAAGTTACCATCTGAATGAGTGAATGAGTTGCCGTCTACACCAGTATGACAATGTGGGATGTTTGATGACAGTTTCAATATCCAGTTCCATTCATAAATACTCAGCAAATGAAAGAACCCATGTGACTATAGAGCTAGGGATTGTGTGTTTAGAGTTGATGAGTGGAAGAATAATATTTTACCAAGTAAATGCGAAATTAAGATTTTGTTAAACAGGAGAATCCACAATTACAAGACAGTGTCTTCATCTGCATCAGTACCAAAATGTCCACAAATATCACCATTGATCATAGGTTGACTGGACTGGTCATATTAAATTACAAGCAGCATTGTTAGGGTCACATACTTGTACAGTCATACAGCATGGAAACAGGTCCTTTGGCCAATGCCATCTAAGTTTGTTGCATTTACCCATGCTTAGCCCATGTCACTCTGAATCTTGCTTATCCATGTCCAAATGTCTTTTAAATATTGGTATCATACCAGACTCAACTCTTCCCTCTGACTGCTTGTTCTCTATGCCCAGAACTCTCTGCGTGAAAAAAAATACCACTTAGGTTCCTATTAAATATTTCCCTCTTACCTTAAACCTCTGCTCTCAAGTTCTTGATTCTCCTACCCTGGAAAAAGTCTCATGATTTTATACACCTCTAAAAGAATACCCCTCAGCCTCCTACACTCCAAGGAATAAAGTCTCACTCAGCCTGCCCATCCTCGCTCTGTAACTCAGGCTCTCGAGTCCTGGAAACATCTTCCTAAATCTTCTCTGCACTCTTTCCAACTTAATGGCACCTTTCCTGCAGCAAGGTGACCAAAACTGCCTGCAATACACGAAGTGTGGCTTTACCAATGTCTTGTACATCTGTAACACAACATCCCAACTTCCATAGTCAATTCCCTAACCGATGAAAGACAACATGGTAAAAGCCTTCTTCACCACCCTATTACCTGTGATGCTACTTTTAGGGACCTATGTAATACAGAGAGGGTATTCTGTTTTGAGTGGCTTACCCGCTAACGTGTGCTCATAGAAACATGCAGCACTGAAACAGTCTCTTTAGCCCATCATGACCATCAAGTACCTATCTTTTCCAATCCTATTTACTAGCACTTGGTTCATAGCCTACTCTTCCTTGGTGATTAAGTGTTGTGCAAATGCTTCTCTGAAAACATCCTTAACTTTCTCCCATCTTCAAGGCTCTAGGCATCAACATAATGGAAGATGTACCACTCACCTACTGCTGCAGTTGTGACAAAATTCAAGAAACTCATTACTATCCATAATGCATTGACTCACCTGAATAGGAACCGTTCAAACAGACGCATCGGGCACCCCTCACCATGTCTGTATTCCTTACAGGGTGCATTGCAGAAAAGCAAAAAAACACTTTTGTGAACTGGAGAAAGAATGTTATGGGAATCACATCCCCGCAATCATCAGTCTCGCAGATATTTCATCCCCTTGTCGCTGTTAGGCAAATAGTTTGGAATAGTTTGGAAATGCCCACCCAGCATCAGTGTAAAAGTGTCAACGCCACAAGTACTGGCACAAATACTACAGCAACTGATGGAGGAGGCCCGGCAAGGCTTTCTCAGAAGAACTAGAGTAAATAATAAAAGCAGCCTTTACAGTGCTGGCTACATCCCAAGAACAAATAATTAAAAATAAATCTATGCAGTTCATGTTTCTATCAGGGCATCAGACTTCATGGAATATATAAGCAAAGGGATTAATTCAAGCAATATTTGGATGATATCAGACTGAATAATGCTAATGGAAGTTGCTTCGATAACAATGGAGATACTTTCATTTTATAAGAAAATAACTGCAGATGCTGGTACAAATCGATTTATTCACAAAATGCTGGAGTAACTCAGCAGGTCAGGCAGCATCTCGGGAGAGAAGGAATGGGTGATGTTTCGGGTCGAGACCCTTCTTCAGACTGATGACGTTCATTGATAAGATTAATTCCTTCAGTCTGAAGAAGGGTCTCGACCCGAAACGTCACCCATTCCTTCTCTCCCGAGATGCTGCCTGACCTGCTGAGTTACACCAGCATTTT
The DNA here is from genome assembly GCF_053455715.1 of Rhinoraja longicauda. NCBI lineage: Eukaryota > Metazoa > Chordata > Chondrichthyes > Rajiformes > Arhynchobatidae > Rhinoraja > Rhinoraja longicauda. Next base: position 41,282,011 of record NC_135957.1, on the reverse strand, counting down.
GTGAATAAATACTTTCATTTTATAGCAGCTGGCACTGTCACAATTGTTTGATGTCACCGATAAATAATGTCACATTCCTGCTTTCCTGGCTGTAAGATTGAGGCACATCCATCCTAATGAACAGAGTAATAAGGAATTTAGGCTCTTGCAGCTCAAACAAAATGAGGCAGAGTAGAGGAAGGAGATTGAGAGCTCAGTGGTAGGGTGGCAGGACTGTTTCTTTGGTGCTGAAGTGGAGAAGGTTGAGTGCTTCAAATCTCTGGGTGTAAACATCATCAACAATCGGTCCTGGTCCAACTACATTGATGTTATGGCCATGAAAACACACTAACACCCGTAGTTTATCAGAGTGCCGAGGAAGCACAGTATGTTCCAAATTAATCTTATCAACTGTTATAGAAGGACCACAAAAAGCATCCTATCCGGATGCATCGCAGCTTGGTATGGCAACTGTTATGCCTAAGAGTGCACTCCATCTACAATTCCCACAGCTTTGAGAAAGCTTCTCCCTTCTGTCCAGCAGAAGATATTAACATTTGAAAGCTTGTACCAGCAAGAACAGTTTCTTTCACACCATTGCCAGATTCTTGAAGGTTCTTGAACAGTCACACATGCTAAACTAAATTCTTTATCTCACAACCTTAATCTCACAGTGGGTGATACAGTGGCACATCGGTAGACCTGCTGTCTCACAGCGCTAGAGACCCGAGTTTGATCCTGTCTACGGGTGCTGTCTGTGCGGAGATTGTACATTCTCCCTGTGACCGCAGAGGTTTTCTCCGGATGCTCCTGTTTCATGCAGATTTGTAAGTTAATTGGTCTCTAAAAATAGCCTCTTGTGTGTAGGATATGAACATGGGATAACATGGAACTAGTGGTCGTTGTGGACTCGGTGGGCCAAAGGGCCTATTTCCACACTATCTCTAAACTAAACAAAACCAATCTTTTTGCAGCCTTTCTCTTTCTCTGAGACACTTTCTCTGCCATTGTCACACACTACATTCTGGTTTTTTTCTTTTTCACTACCTTGATGGATGAATGTATTTCTCTCCAGACAGGTGTGATCTATCTAGATGGAACATAAAACAAAGCTTTTCACTTACCACTTTTTAAAGCAGCACATGAGACAATAACAATAGGGTGGTGCAGCGGTAGAGTTGCTACCTAACAGCGCCAGAGACCCGGATTCGATTTTGACTATGGGTGCTGTCTGTACAGAGTTTGTATGTTCTCCCTGTGACCTGGGTGGGTTTTCTCCAAGATCTTCGGTTTCCTCCCACACTCCAAAGACGTACAGATTTGTTGGTTAATCAGCTTGGTATTAAATGTAAATGTGTCCCTAGTGTGTGTGGGATTGTGTTAATGTGCAGGGATCACTGGTTGGTGCGAACTCGGTGGGCCGAAGGGCCTGTTTCTGCGCCATATCTCGAAAATAAACTAAACTAAACCTAGTAATCCAAACCATGATCTTTAGGGAATCACAGAATCCACAACAACTTGCAGTTCCACAAGAATTTAGCAGTCTCGGGTTATCCGTTGGAATGATTATCATGTAATATGTAATGGTCACACAAGAATAAGAGCATTGCAACATGGCAATATGTAGAATTCCATCCAGGTAATTTAGCCCCAAATAGAAATGTGTTAAAATTATATATTTTTGGCAGTTTTTCTCATGAGCAGACCATCACCAAATATTCCATGTAACTTCCATTCTTCAACCCCACACCCATATTAATATCTGTTTTGCTAATGCATTCCTTTGAAAGTATTAGCGAAGGGATGTTATCTGGTTCCTTCACTCTTGTTTCTTCCAAGTGTCTCTTTTACTGAGATGATAATTGCTGATTAGGGAAATCAACATTGGGGTGAAAACGCATTGAAAATTATCAAATGAATACAGGCCAGAAACAATTATTTGTACCTCACATCATTTCCCAGTTACTTTGTAGAGAACAAATTAATTTAATTAATTGGACTCCTACCTAGTAACTCATTACAATGACATGGAGAATGCTTGCTGCAACAGGTTGTTATCAGGTTGGTCGGCAAAAGCCATTAAGAATCAGGCCAAGAAAGGTCCCAAAATGTCCATTCCCACCATAGATGCTCCCTGACCTGCTGAGTTCCTCCAAACTTTCACATTGTGTTCAAAGAATTTTATAGCTGTTGATGTATAATTTTTTGCCTTTTTTTTTTGCGTAATAGAAATTACAGACCTTATGAAATTATGCTTTGCAAAATATTATCATGAGAATGTTTAAGACAGTGAATGAAATACCCTCATATATTTTACAAGTGTTCACATTAAATTAATTAGTGAAGGAATTTTACTTATAACTAACTGCACAATCTTGTTAGCATGGCACAATTTCATCATATGTAATTTTTTTGTGAAATAGTTGAGATCCCAATGGTCTTTGATATCCTAATGGTTCTTGGCTCTTTGGATGTAAAATTTGATTTGGAGTGTGTTTCCTGCTGTGAGCGGAGTTGATACAAAATGTTAACCACCTCATTGGCTAGTAATTTTGACAAGGCTGAAACCACACAATTATTTTGAACTGTTTTGATTGTGTGTGTGTTTTTTTCCCCTGATTCCAAAGAATGAAATTCTGGATGATGGATTATAATGCTGAAAGCAATTTCTGTTCTTAATCCTCTGGTCAGATTTGTAAAATGATATTTACTTGATCATAATCTAAACCCAAATAAATAGCGGCAAAGGATTTCAGTCTGCCAGAGTTGTATATCAAAATTCTAAAAATATTATAATTTTTCTGATGTTACAACGGTGATTGAAAAGAAAGTTATATTTTGAGAAATTGAACAGTAAACTAAATGTTGAAGATCACAATAAATTGTGTTAGGACATAAAATGGTAATTTATATAAGGAATCCAGATTTATAAACATCCAAATGAAATTGACTTGTTTAAATACCGATGCAAACATTCACCAGGATGGAATTCTCAGTGTATGTTACATGTGACGTTGATTGAGGTGTGCGTAAATGTCCAATTGAAATTAATTGAGATAGAAAACATAAGGCTTGTGATTTCCTGACTGATGCTTGTGGTACATGTGATTCTCGTGGCATCATCCTGTTAAAGGCTCAAAGAAAACAATCTCGATGACCTGAAGGTAGGTAGGCAGGCAGATCGGTCTTTTGTCATACATCCCATCTGGTACTCCTGGAAATAAGCAACAGCCCAAAACAAGGGAATGGGCTGCTAACAACAATTTACCTTCCTGCACCATGGCAGAGTGAGAATGGACGTTAAGTGCTGCCGACAAGGAAAAATATAAGAGCAGTCACAATGCCTTACCACGTCATACCTAGTATAAAAATGTGTTAAAGGTAATCAATGGCTCGATAATTGACATCATTGGAAAGAACATTCCATTCTGAATATCCAAAAATATATCCATTCTTCTTTTCAGAAACTGTTCATGGAATTATAATAATGTAAAAATATATATTTAATCTAATCTAACATAGCACTGAAAGAACTGGAAGCCAACAAGTTCAATCCCCATTTTACAGGCAGCATGGCTTTAAGCTCCATTGTCTTCTTGATAGAATATATAGCTTTTAAGATTAAGCAAATGTTTGGAGAAAATATTCATAAGCACGACAATTTTACTGACTCATACAATTGGACATCATCTTATAAACACATTTTTAAAGTAAATTCTTTACTTCTTTGCGCTAGTTCTTGCACTACTGGAGTGTAGCAATAATACATTCTTAGATCTGTGCTGCTTCGAACATATCTATTTTTCAGCTGGGGGGGGGTGCCATTCATTAACTTCTGAACACTATTTACTTAAGGTCATTTAATCCTCCCTCGGACATAAGGGCAGAATCTTCTGACAGTAAGAAAGTGTAAAGTCTGAAATCTGCTAAGTCTCTTTGAAATGAAGAAAGATATTTACTGCCATCTAGAGTGCCAATATAGAAAATAGCTAAAAATTCCCTAACGATATACATTAGCAAACATATAGAGATTTTGCCTTGAATTTACACTTCCGTTGTAAATCTGGATATAATTACCTCTCTAGATAAGTGAGGCAAAATTTACACGGAGAAAACAAATACATTAATTTTGAATGATTGGAGTATCTTGAACATAAAGGGACAAAAGGAAGCAACTGGGCAATCACCTCTCAGAGAAGCAATTCCATTTGTCCCATTCCCCCACTCCTTGCTTCCCTGTACCTCTGCAACTTATTTTCTTTGACACCTGTCTCATTAACTCCGCTTTGATTCTTCCACTGTGGTACTCTAAGGGATAATTCACAGTCACGAATTAACCTTTCAACCCAGACCTCGTAATCTTAATGCTTAGAAGAAAGATTCTTTTTAATTCTTTCTAGGGTGGCGCAGTTGTAGAATTGCTGCCTTGCAGTGCCAGAGACGAGGTTCGATCTTGACCTCAGGTGCTGTCGGTATGGAGTTTGTACATTCTCCCTGGGGCCACGTGGGTTTACTCCAGGTGCTCTGGTATCCTCCCACACTCCAAAGAGGTTAATTGGCTTCAATAAAATTGTAAATTGTCCCTGATGTGTAAGGTAGTGCTAGTGTATGGGGTGAACGCTGGACGGCACAGACTCGGTGGACCAAAGGGCCTGTTTCGGTGCTGTATCTCTAAACTAAACTAAACTAGAAAGGCATCAGTACCTCTAAAGTAAAGTCTAAAGTCTAAATCCTACAGGTTTGGAAAAGACAAATCTGTATCAAAAAAGAAAAAAATAGAAAGACTACTTTTCTCTGTACATGTGACATGCTGACTAAATCCACAAAATGTTATTTCAGTTGGTATTAAGATCATGGAATAATATTGTTGACAAGCAATCGGCTGGAAGAATTCAATGGGTTGAGCAGCATCAACATCAGTATCAGTGACAAGCAGGGTTCACTCCCGGTATCACAAGTTCACAAATTCACAAGTTATAGGAGTAGAATTAGGCCATTTGGCCCAGAGTCCACTCTGCCATTCAATCATAGCTGATCTCTGCCTCCTATTCCCATTCTCTCCTGCCTTCTCCCCATAACCTCTGACACCCATATTAATCAAGAATCTATCGATCTCTGCCTTGACTGCCTCCACAGCCCTCTGTGGCAATGTTCCAAAGATTAACTACCCTCTGGCTAAAGAAGTTCCTCCTCACCTCCTTTCTAAAAGAGCGCCTTTTAATTCTGAGGCTAGGACCTCTGGTCCTAGACCCTCCCACCAGTGGAAACATCCTTTCCACATCCACTCCATCTATGCCTTTCATTATTCTGTAAGTTTCAATGCGGTCCCCCCTCAACCTTCTAAACTCCAGCGAGTAGAGGCCCAGTGCTGTCAAATGCTCATCATATGCTAATCATACCAGGTTCACCTCTAATATTAGTGACAAATTGGTTCACCTCCAGTACTGGTGACAGGCTGGAATCACCCCCCTGCACTTTTAGCTCCATTAGATTAAACAAAGTAAACATACAATAAGCATGTATACCTCAGTATAACCAAGCCTGCAAAGGTTTAATGGCAGCAACAAAATAATTTTTTGAGCATTTTCATAAATTACACATTGTAAAGCATTAATTAGAAGGAAGAAAAATGTAGGTTCTTTTGTACTAGGTTATGTGTTTGGTACGCAATAAAAACCTAATTGATCAAGTTTCTAATAATCAATAAAAGACTATAATAATTGAAAACGTAAAACTATTAAAATATTCCAAATGAACCAAATTAGAAGTTTCATTGAAACTCAGAAGATGAATGATTTCTGAATTCTTCAAATTCTCTGCTGCCAAGATAACTCCATGAAAGTACCATTGACAAGTGTTTACACTCATCTCTCCGTTTCCACGGCTCTTCTGCCCATGTGCAGCAGAAAAGAGGGGAATTGCTACTGAAATGCATGCACTAATCTGGAGAACCACAATTCTCACCAGCACATGTGTGAAATGTGACAACCATTGAAATCAATTTAAAAGAGCGAGGTTAAACAAAAATAAATGAATATTTCAAACTGATTCTGATTTTGGTGACTTAAAAAAGGTCAAGTTTACACAAAATAAATTAAGTTTAGCACAAAACAAAGGTCCCTGCTGCACACTGCCACCCACATCTTAAACGTCAATGCTGGATCCCTAGAAAACATTGAATATGTCAGGAGCCACCACGCAATGGAGTCGAACGTCCATGATAAAAATTAACATCACCTTCAGTAAACCAGCAGCTTGTCCAAGGAAATTAGTTTTTTTAAGATCTGGGCCTCACACCCAGAATAAAGGCCATGGTTTGTCAGGCTGCAGTAATCCCTTTCCTCTTGTACATTTCCAAAACATGTGACATAACCATTTGTCCCATCAGCAGAAGTCACAGAGGGAATCCTAGCATCATACAGCATGGAAACCTGCTCCACACTGGCTATCACTTACCCATTTACACTAATCCCTCCACACTGGCTATCACTTATCCATTTACACTAATCCTACATTAATCTTATTTTACTCTCTTTACATTCCTATCAACCACCCCGGATTGTACCATTTGCCTCCACACTAAGGGTTTATTATCCTACTAACTTAGGCATGTCGGAGGAATCTGAAGTACCCAGATGAAACCCATGTGGTCATAGGGACAACATGCAAACTCCAAACAGTCAGCAACAGGTCTGGTTAGATCGCAGGTGGTTGGAGCTGTGAGAACAACAGTTGTATCAGCTGTGGCGCTCCGCCTGTGTACTGCTGGAGATGAAAGAGGTATTTGGCCTAAGCACAAGACAAGAAAAAGTAAATCTCCAATCCATTTTCAACCTTCTATGGAGTATAAAAATCACACATACTCTGAAAAAGACTGCCTGCTTGGTATCATTACTGTCAAAAATAATTTCATGGAGTTTGTACGTTCTCCGCATGACTTGCGTGGGTTTTCTCCGGGTGGTCCGGTTTCCTCCCACACTCCAAAGACGTACAGATTGTAGGTTAATTTGCTTGGTATAATTGTAACTTTTCCCTAGTGTGTAGGATAGTGTTAGTGTGCGGGGATTGGTGGATGGCATGGACTCGGTGGGCTGAAGGGCCTGCTCCCATGCTGTATCTCTAAACTAACCATTCCCAGGCAATCGCAGGAATTGTAACACCTGTCCCCATACCTCTCCCCTCGACTGCCCAAGGACCCTGACAGTCTTTTCAGGTGAGGCAGAGGTTCACTTGCACCTCCTCCAACCTCATCTACGGTATCCGCTGTTCCAGGTGTGGATTCCTATATATCGGCAAGACCAAGCGGAGGCTTGGCGATCATTTCGTTGAACACCTCCATTCAGTCCTCCTGAACCTACCTGATCTCCCAGTTGCTAAACACTTTAACTCCCCCTCACATTCCCACACTGACCTTACTGTCCTGGGCCTCCTCCATTGTCAGAATGAGGCCCAGCACAAATTGGAGGAACAGCACCTCATATTTTGCTTGGGCAGCTTACACCCCAGCGGTATGAACATTGCTTTCTCTAACTTCAAGTAACCCTTGCTTTCCTTCTCTCTCCATCCCTCCCCCTTCCCAGTTCTCCGACCAGTCTTACTGTCTCCAACTACATTTTATCTCTAAACACAAAACACTGGAGTCACTCGGGCAGCATCTCAGGAGAGAAGGAATGGGTGACGTTTCAGGTCAAGACCCTTCTTCAGACCCGCTGAGTTACTCCAGCTTTTTGTTTCTATCTTTGGTTTACACCAGCATCTGCAGTTCCTTCCTATACATTTTATCTGTTTGTTTTGTTGTCACCGTCTCCCATCTAACAATGATCATCATGCATCTTCTTGATCTCCACTCCCTTTGTCCTGTTTTCACACCTTACATTTCCTTATCTATACACTTCCTTATATATGTACCTCCCTCTCCCCTGACCCGAAATGTCACCCATTCCTTCTCTCTAGAGATGCTGCCTGTCCCGCTGAGTTACTCCAGCATTTTGTGTCTATAATCTAAACTAAACACTCTTGTAAATGTTTTACCTTTTGAATAGAAATGTGGGAGCAAAGGAGAGATCTGGCCTTTTAGACTGCATGGCAAGTCCAGCCTTCACCTGTAAGACCTCTCCACACTGGTAGCGACTTATGGGTGGATCAATGCCTGCGAAAGCTGTATTTCATAAAGGAAGACATCAGAGAGTGAGTTACGTGTTGGAACCCAGCCTAAGAAAATCTCCACCCAGAGGTACCAGAGTCAGTGGCTGCTAAGTTTATAATTATCCTCATTTTTTTTATGGAACTATGCACAGAAATTCATTCATTCATTCTCTGATCAGTAGTGGAAGATGTGTGATATATTCACATCCATCATTGTGCTTGACTTCCAAAATGCAATTCTGTTTTTTAAGTTAATTCAACAAATATCTGATTTAGAATTAAGTGCCCAAACTGCCATATTGTGAACTACCATTTTGTGGTCTTAAGATAACATTTGCCAACAATGTAGGGGCATCAATGGCTGTGCAGTAATGTGCAAATACCAAAAAAAACACAATTTATGCATACACTGTTAATGCAGAGGAAAAGGTCTCACCAATGATACTGCTTTCTTTGTGACCAGTGATGTTCTGCAGGGAACATTCTCATTCTATCGTTTTATTTCGTACATGTTAAAAGACATCAATTAAAAAACAAAATAAACAAAAAAACAGAAGAAATACAAAGAATTTCATCCATTACTTAATGTCTTTACATGTGCGAAAAGGAGCAGGAAGAAGTGTGAACTTATTTAATCCCACCCCCATTCCCTAATCAATATTTATCAAGTATTATCTATAATAACTAATACCTAAAATACATATATAACTACATATATACTCACTCACCCCTACAATCATATGAATATACCTATTTACACAATAATGTCTATATTAACTACATCTGATATATATACATACATTAGGCCAATCATATATATACATATAGACAATAGACAATAGACAATAGACAATAGGTGCAGGAGTAGGCCATTCAGCCCTTCGAGCCAGCACCGCCATTCAATGCGATCATGGCTGATCACTCTCAATCAGTACCCCGTTCCTGCCTTCTCCCCATACCCCTCACTCCGCTATCCTTAAGAGCTCTATCCAGCTCTCTCTTGAAAACATCCAACGAACTGGCCTCCACTGCCTTCTGAGGCAGAGAATTCCACACCTTCACCACTCTCTGACTGAAAAAGTTCTTCCTCATCTCCGTTCTAAATGGCCTACCCCTTATTCTTAAACTGTGGCCCCTTGTTCTGGACTCCCCCAACATTGGGAACATGTTTCCTGCCTCTAATGTGTCCAATCCCCTAATTATCTTATGTTTCAATAAGATCCCCCCTCATCCTTCTAAATTCCAGTGTACCCGACCATTTACATACAAAATATAAATACAAATATACAGTGCTGGATCCTCTGTTTACTATGAATATAAATGACTTGGATGGAAATGGAAACAGGTTGGTTAGTAATGTTGTAGGCTACATGAAAATTAGTACGAGTTACGGTCAGTGAAGGAGGCTGTTTAAGAATACAGCAGGATATAGATCAGTTGCAGATGTGGGCACAGAATTGGCAAATAGAGTGTAATCCAGGCAAGTGTAGGGTCTTTCACGTTTGGAAGTCAAATGTAAGGGGAAAGTATATATGTGATTAATGTCAGGACCCTTAACAACATTGATATACTGAGGAATCTTGAGATTCAAGTCCAAAGTCCTCTGAAAGTGGCAACACAAATAGATAGAGTGGGAAAGTCTGTTCGTCTTTTTTCCTTTTTTTTTGTTGTGTGTCGGTGTTGGGATGGTTATTTTTTTTTTTTGGTTGTGTATGTGTGGGGGGTGGTGGTGTGGGTGGGGGGGGGTGTGTGGGGGTAGTGGGGTGGGGGAAACATTTCTCTTTTAGGTCTCTTCCTCACGGCGCGGGGTGCGGCTCGGCCGCGGGGCCTTCCATCGCCCGGTGCGGCTCGGCCGCTGTACTTAACATCGTCCGGTGCGGCTCGGCCGCTGGACTTAACATCGTCCGGTGCGGCTCGGCCGCGGGACTTAACATCGTCCGGTGCGGCTCGGCCGCTGGACTTAACAGTGCCCGGTGCGGCTCGGCCGCGGGGCGCAACATCGCCCGGCGCGGCTCGGCCGCGGGGCCTAACATCGCCCGGTGCGGCTCAGCCGCGGGACTTTACATCGCCCGGCGCGGCTCGGCCGCGGGACTTTTCATCGCTGGTGCGGATCGGCCGCTGGACTTAACATCGCCCGGCGCGGCTCGGCCGCGGGGCCTAACATCGCTGGTGCAGCTCGGCCGCGGGACTTTTCATCGCTGGTGCGGCTCGGCCGCTGGACTTAACATCGCCCGTTGCGGCTCGGCCGCGGGGCCTAACATCGCATGGCGCGGCTCGGCCGCTGGACTTAACATCGCACGGCGCGGCGCGGCCGCGGGACTTAGCTGCGCACGGCTCGGCCGCGGAGCCTTCCGTCGCCCGGCTCGGTCACGGGACGTTTCAACGCCCGGTGCGGCTCGGCCGCGGGGACTTCCATCCCCTTGCGGGGACTGTGCGGGTCGGTCGGGGACGAGCTGTCTGTCCGTGGGCGTGGGGAAGAGAGTGGAAGTTTTGTTGCCTCCATCACAGTGAGGGGGTGTTTGGAGTCACTGTGATGGACGTTTGTGTTGGGGTCATGTGTCTTGTGTTCTTTTTTGTGTATACTGCTATGTAATTTCGTTCGGTACCTTGGTACCGAATGACAAATAAAGCTCTGTTGAACTGTTGAACTGTTGAAAGAAGGGGTTATGGTATGGTTGTTTTCATCAGTCAGGGCATTGAGTATAAGAGTCAGGAAGACATGTTGGAGCTTTATAAAACTTTGGTTAGATTGCATTTGAAGTAGTGAATTCAGCTCTGCGCCATTATAGGAAAGATTTGAAGGTTGTGGAGATGGTACAGATGAAGTTTACTAGGATGCTGCCTAGTTTAGGGGGAACAGCTAGAAGGAGACAGTCAACAAACTTGCATTATTTTCTCTGGAGCTTCAACGGCTGAGGGGAGACGATATGGAATTATATGAGAGGCATAGATAGCATAGACAGAATCTTTTCCCAGGGTGGAAATGTTAAATACTTTAAGGCATAGCTTTAAGGTGAAGGGAGAAAGTTTAAAGGAGATGAGTGGGGTAAGTTTTTTTTAACATACTGAGTGGTAGGTGTCTGGAGCCAGGGATGTTGATCAAAGCAGAGATGACATTTGCATATAAGAAAGTTTTAGATAGGCATGTGACTATGCAGGAAATGGGGGGATATTAATTATGAGCAGCCAGAGGGGATTAGTTTAATTTGGCACCATGTTCAGAAAATATATTATTAGATATTATTACCTTCAGTCCAAAGATCATGTTCTATGCTGTGCTGTTTGATTTTCTAAATGGTTGTTAGGAAGAGACAGTGGAACTGAAGATGGTCCTTTGCAAAATCTGTCCCACAAACATGTTACAACAAGGCTCCAGCTGCCTTTAATGGTCAAGGGAATCCCCGCAAGATTATACAGCTAAATCCACATCCATGGTGCAATGATTCCAGCAGAGGGAGCAGTCCTTGTGGAGAGGGAAGGCATGGACCAAAAATTTGTATTTCAGACCTACGGTGTTATAAAACTAAAACCACAGTTCTGCCCATTTTGGATGGACATAAGTTTAATGCTTATGCTCATTACAGATTCAAAAATTCAACCTAAACAATCACACAAAAGAAACGGGTACTACAATAGTGTAGGAAGGAACTGCAGATGCTGATTTACACCGAAGATAGACGCAAAATACTGGAGTAACTCAACGGGACAGGCAGCATCTCTGGATAGAAGGAATGGGTGATGTTTTGGGTCGAGACCCTTCTTCAGAATGCAATACTACAATAGCGCAGAGCATGGGTTATTCACAATGTCCCACTTATTCACTGCACATATGGCACGTCAGAATTGGGCTGAAGTGACTGAAGGACTCCAACTTGGATAAGTCTTTGATTAGCATGGACCCAAGAAAGACAGATTAGAGTATTTTCTAAATGATGAGAAGCTGGGAAAAGTGGAGGAGCAAAAAAAAAGGAAACAGTTAGTACAATGGATGTGGACAGATAAAAAAATAATTAGATTTCATTTGGAATATTAGCCTGTAGCTGCAGAGGCATAGATAGGAAAGACAATCAGAACCTTTTTCCCAGGGTGGATATGTCCAATATTAGAGGGCATAAGTATAAGATGAGAGGGGGAAACTGTAATGGAGATGTGCGGGGCAAGGTTTTTTACACAGAGAGTGGTGGGGGCCTGGAATGCACTGCCAGGTGTGGTAGTGGAGACAGATATAAATGTGTTGTTTAAGATACAATAGTATGATAGTACCTTTCAGATAGGCGCATGGAAGTCATAAGATCATAGGTGATAGGAGTAGAATTAGGCCATTCGTCCCATCAAGTCTACTCTACCATTCAATCATGGCTGATCTATCCCTCACCCCATTCTCCTGCCTTCTTCCCATAACCCCTGTCACGCAGGGCCGTTTTTACAGCATTATGGGCCCCCGGGCAAAGCAGTGTACTGGGGCCCCTACCGTTACTCTCCCCCACCCCCCTTTCCCTACCATCCCCCCCCCCCGTGCCGGCGAAAAGCACTTAGCGATGGACTTAGGGTGCTACATTGTTGCGAAAAGCACTTACAGATCGCTGTGAGAAGCACTTAGTGACCGAAAATGTTGCGAAAAAAGCACTTATTGAACCTACATTTTTAAAGTAGTATTTATTTATTGCAAGTCACTTAACATACACAGATCAGCATGGGGCCCCTATGCTCCTGGGGCCCCGGGCAAGTGCCCATCAGGCCCATGCGTTAAGACGGCCCTGCTGTCACCCATACTAATCAGGAATCTATCTAGCTCTGCCTTAAAAATATCCATTGACTTGGCCTCCCACTGTCTTCTGTGGCAAATAATTCCACAAATTCACCACCTCTGACTAAAGAAGTACAGGGAATTGCAGGATATGAATCATGTACAAGCAAATGAGATCAGTTTAACTTGACATCATGTCCAGCACAATCATTGTGGGCCGAAGGGCCAGTTCCTGTGCTGCACTGTTCTATGTTCTTTAATCTCAGACCTCCATGGTAGAGAATTCCTTGGGTTCGCCATGCTTTAAGTTGAGAAATTTCTCTGCGTCTCAATCCTGAACAACGTAACTCTTATGTAGAAAGGAACTGCAAATGCTGGTGTAACTCAGCGGGACAGGCAGCATCTATGGAGAGAAGGAATGGGTGATGTTTTGGGTCGAGACCCTTCTTCAGATTGGAGAACTGGACTTCAGACTTCTGTCTGAAGAAGGGTCTCGACCCGAAACGTCACCCATTCCATTTCTCCAGAGATGCTGTCTGACCCGCTGAGTTGCTCCAGCTTTTTGTGACTATCTTCAGTTTAAACCAGCATCTGCTGTTCCTTCTGACACAACCCTAGAACCAGGATGGTGAGTCCCTCTCCCTCTATGGCATGCATATTCTTTCTTAGATAAGAAGACTAAATTTGTACACAATGCTCTCAGTGCAATCTCACTAGGCCTTTACAATCATAATTAGACCTCCTTACTCCAGTAATTAAACCATCCCTATAAAACCTAACACATCATTTGCCTCCTAACAATATACTGCATCTGCATATTAATCTTGAGTGATATGCACAGGTACATCCATGTCCCTTTAAATATCAACACTATCCAATTTCTCACCATTTAACAATTGCTCTGGATTACCGTACAATTTTCCATGTTATTTTCCATCTGCCATGTTCACAGTCACTCACTTGCATTACCCATATCTTGCAAAAGCCTGTTTATATCCTCATTTGCACCCACAATCCCACCTGGTTCACTAGCATCAGTAAACTTTGATAAAATTTAGTCTGAAGAAGGGTCTCGACCTGAAACGTCACACATTCCTTCTCTCCGGAGATTCTGCCTGTCCCACTGAGTTACTCCTGCATTTTGTGTCTATCTTTGATAAAATTACATTTTGTTCCTTCTGCCTAACCGCTGCTAGATTGTGAATATCTGGGGTTCGTTGCAGTACTCGCCAGTTGCAGTCTGTCAACCGGAGAAGGATCCGTTTATTCCCATTATTTGTTTTCTGCCCAATAACAAATTCTATGTCTCCCACTCTACAGATGCTGTTACATATTTCCAGCTTTTTCTATTTTAATTTATCTGTAATATTTAATGTTGCCAGATCTTCCAGCTTCTTAGGGCTGCATCAGTTTATTTTCACCCTGTATAAGTCAAGTTAAAGCAAGCTTTGGAAACAATCCAAAGATTGTGAAAATAGTGATTTCAAAGACTTACTGTACACAGCCTTCTGATCCCTAATGTGTTACAACCGGTTTAACAAGCAATCTTATGGGCTCTTATCAATCAGGTAGGATAAATCTCAAAGTACTACATAAATGATGTAGTTATCACATTCTCCCTGCTTCTAATAGCAAATGACAGACTTTGGGTGAAAATCAGCTCAACCAGAGAATCCCAAAATTATATGGGAAACGCTGAACATTGTGACAATCATTTTAGCCATCTGACTTTTTTCCACATTCTTGATTTTGCTGGCTTTTCCTCCCCATTCTGTCGTGGGGTAGATTTATGGCAATGGTCATAATATGATAGAATCCATCCTGCAGTTTGAGAGGGACAAGCTGACATCAGATGTATCCATATTACTGTTGAGTAAAGGTAGCTACTGAGGCATGAGGGAGGAACTGGCTCAGGATAATTGGAAGGAGACCCTAGCAGGAATGATGGTGAAGCAGCGATGGCAGGAGTTTCTGGGAGTAATTCAAAAGATGCAGGACCTTTTCATCACAAAGAGGAAGAAACATATCAATGGGAGAATGAGGCAATTGTGGCTGACAAAGGAACAATCCGGGGATGATTAGGTTAATGTATGAGGAGTGTTTGAAGGCTCTTGCCCTGTACTCACTAGAGTTTAGATGAGGGGGCAATTTCATTGAAACCTACCAAATAATGAAAGGTCTGGACAGAGTAGATGTGGAGAGGATGTTTCCAGCAGTAAGAAAGTCAAGGACCAGAGGGCACAGCCTCATAATGAAAGGATGTAGCTTTAGATGTGGAGGAATTTCTTTAGCCAGAAGGTGGTGATTTTGTGGAATTCATTGCCACAGATGGAGGAGGCCAAGTCATTGGGTATTTTTAAAGTAGAGATTGTCAGTTTTTGTGTTTTTTGATTAGGAAGGGCATCAAACGTTACTGGGAGAAGGCAGCAAAACGGAGTTGAAAAGGAAAAAAAGATTAGCCATGATTGAATAGCGGAACAGACTTGATGGATCAAATGACCTAATTCTGCTCCTATGCCTTATGGTCTTACTATAGACAGCTGGAAGCACAGTCTTTGTTGTACAGAGCACAGTGAAAAGCTTTGTTTTGCATGCTTTCCAAACAGATCAGATATTTTACATATAAATACAATCAGTTCAAATTCAAGTACAATAGAGCAAAATACAGAGTGTAGTATATAGTGCTCAGCATTGTAGCGTATTGTAGCATCTCAATTCCATAGATTAAGTCCAATGTCTTCTATGGGGTTGAGGTGAATTGAATAGTACCCTAGCTTATGGGAGGACCATTCAAAATCATGATAACAGAAGGGAAGAAGCTATTCCGAAATCTGGTGGAGTGTGCTTTAAAACTTGAAAAATGAATGACAGAGGTGGGACAAGTCATTGATTAGGTGGGCTACTTTGCCGAGTTTTGCAAATTAATCAATAAAAGTAGCTTAATAGAGGACATCCTTGGGAGCACTTGGGAGTTATATGTGAGCTGTAAATGGCTCCACCTCACCTCTGCTATTCTAGTATAGGCAGTCCCAGTCCTCTTCAATGTCAAATCCAGTTTATTGTAATTTACACAATTACAGAGTGGTGCAGGTACAAAGGAAATCTTAGTTGCAATAGCATCACTGGCATATAAGACTCAAATAACACAAAAATACATAAATTATACACAAATTCTACAAGCATTGAAAAGAAAAAGACTGTGCAAAAAAACAAGACATTAGTGCAAAACCCAATTAAGAAACAAGTCCATGGTAGTGCATGGGGTGGTTCACAGTGTTCCGTTGCCAAAGAAACATTAGGGTTGTTGAGAATATTACCAGTCATTGCAAATGGATGGCATGAAGTTCTTTCTCTGGGTTCATACTGAGAAGTGACAATCTCACCGGTGTATAATTCTGTCCTAATCATGCAACTAGCTTTGAGCATTTCAGTTATCTCGATCAAATTCAACAAGATGATAAAGATAGAAAAAAGTTGTTGGAGATAAGAGCAGATCAGGAAAGAGGAAGGTGCCCCTGCATGATCTAATGCATTTACATGCTTTCAAGAGAGAGCTGGATAGAGCTCTTAAGGATAGCGGAGTGAGGGGGTATGGGGAGAAGGCAGGAATGGGGTACTGATTGAGAGTGATCAGCCATGATCGCATTAAATGGCGGTGCTGGCTCGAAGGGCTGAATGGCCTACTCCTGCACCTATTGTCTATTGTCTACATGATCAACTCTGGTTATATTGAATGGTACTGCATGCTCAAAGGGCCAAATGGCTCATTCCTACTCCTGTTTCTTCGAAATATTGATAAACTTCCACCTATCATTAGTGAGGTCTGAGGTTCCCACCAAATGCATCAATAATACAAGAGCAAGGTGACATAAGTTCATAAGTGATAGGAGCAGAATTAGGCCATTCAGCCCATCAAGTCTACTCCGCCATTCAATCATGCCTGATTGATCTTCCCCTCTCAATCCCATTCTCCTGCCTTCTCCCCATAACCCCTGACACCTGTTCCAATCAAGAGTCTATCTATCTCTGCCTTAAAAATATCCATTGACTTGGCCTCCACAGCCTTCTGTGGCAATGAATTCCACAGATTCACCACTCTCTGACTAAATAAATTTCTCATCTCCTTCCTGATGGAACATCCTTTAATTGTTTGGCTATGACCTCTAATCCCCATCTCTCCCGCTAGTGGAAACATTCTCTCCACATCCACTCTATCCAGGCCTTTCACTATTCGGAAGTTTCAATGAGGCCCCCCCCTCATGCTTTCAAAATCCAGCAATTAGAGGCCCAGTGCCATCAAGTGCTCATCATATGTTAACCCACTCATTCTTGTAAACCTCTTCTGGGCCCTCTCCAGCACCAGCACATCCTTCCTCAGATATGGAGGATATGGAGCCCAAAATTGCTCACATTGGTGGTGTTTCTGATCCAATACTTTGTACAATTCAGATTCATTCAATGTTGCAATAATACAGCAGATCTGGCAGATTTAGGCAATCAGATAATTCAGTGGGTGAGAACATGGGGTCAATTGTTGAACTTGCAGAAGGTCAGTATGCTTTCTCCTACTAGACCTGTGTTTCAAGATCCAAATCAAAAAGATTCTATCTGAATGCATAGAACTTCCAGAAACAGGTCATTCATCACAATTATTCCGTGCCAATCTTTGTGTCTCCTACAATCTTATTTAATCTAATCCTATCAGGTGGTTGTTATATTTCTTTTTCCTTTATCTAATTTTCTGAGGTAGCTATTCCAATAAAGATTTTGTTCAATTTCTTCATCTTTTATCATTTAAAAAAAAGAAATTATTTTCAGTTCAGTCAAGAGTGTTTTATTGTCATATGTACCAAAACAGGCCAATGAAATTCTTACTTGCA
This sequence comes from Rhinoraja longicauda, assembly GCF_053455715.1. Classification (NCBI taxonomy): domain Eukaryota; kingdom Metazoa; phylum Chordata; class Chondrichthyes; order Rajiformes; family Arhynchobatidae; genus Rhinoraja; species Rhinoraja longicauda. The sequence goes on along the minus strand of NC_135957.1, from coordinate 41,264,260 downwards.
GTAGCAAGTGGGCGGCCCGGTTACGCGGCAGTAGAATTGCTGCCTTACAGCGCTTGCAGCGCCAGAGACCTAGGTTCGATCCTGACTACGGGTGCTGTCTGTACGGAATTTGTACGTTCTCGCCGTGACCGCGTGGGTTTTCTCCGAGATCTTCGGTTTCCTTCCAAACTCCAAAGACGTACAGGTTTGTAGGTTAATTGGATTAGTAAAAGTGTAAATTGCCCCTAGTGTGTATAGGATGGTGTTAATGTGCTGGGATCGCTGGTCAGTGCAGATTCGGTGGGCCTGTTTCCGTGCTGTATCTCTAAACTAAACTAAACTAAACACAACAGGTTTCTAAACACAGGACTAAATAGATAAAATAATAAACAAACAAGAAGAAAGAACTTAAGTCAATTAAAAAACTCAAGAAGGTGCAAAAGATAAACAAAGCCTGTTTGTAGTTCAGAGTTTAGTTGGAGTTCAGTGTTCAATTCTCTAATGAGCCGTTACCAAACCTGGACATTGCAGTTTTCAGATGTATGAGTTTCTGAACCAGGTTGTGATTCAAAGTGCTCTCTACCGTACACCTGTAGATGTTCAAGACAGTTTTCATCGACATACCAAATCTTCTCAATCTTCTAAGGAAGTAGAGGCATTGATAGGCTTTCTTTATAATTGCACCAATGTGCTGGTTCCAGGACTGATCTTCAGATATATGCAAGCCCAGGAACTTAAAGTTATTGACTCTCTTCGCCACTGATGAAAACAGTTTTGTGGATCCTCGGCCTTCCTCTTCTGAATTCAACAATCAGTTCCTTAGTTTGACTAACAACGGGAGCAAGATTGTTGTTCTGGCACCATTCAATCAGACGACCGATCTCCTTCCTATACATATTATCTGTAATTCGTCCAACAGCAGTGGTGTCATCTTCAAATTTAAAGATGGAGTTGCAACTGTGTCCGGCTATGCAGTCTTCGGTATAGAGAGAGTAGAGCAAAGGGCTGAACACAATGCCTTGAGGTGCCTCTGTGTTGATGGTATCGAACAGGACGTGTTGTTGTCAATTTGCATATTCTGTTGATATGGAAGTCAAGGATCCAGTTGCAAACTGATGCACAGGGACCCAGTTCCCTAAGTTTGGTAACAAGTTACAGGGGATGATGATGTTGAACGCCGAGCTGTAGTCTACGAACAATAGCCAAAGTACGTGTTTTTATTGTCCAAGTGTAGCAATGCAGAGTAGAGAACCAGTGAGATCATATCTCCCATTGATCTATTGTGGTGATAGGTAAATTGTAGCGGGTTCAGGTTCTCGGTGAGGTTGGAATTGACATGCAGCGTAATCAACCTCTCAAAGCACTTCATCACCACGGATATTAGTATCACCGGTTGGTAGTCATTGAGGCATTGAGAATTTGGATGAGGGGATTGAAGGCTTTGTGGCCTATTTTGCAGATGCTACATAGGTGGAGAGGCAGGTAGTGTAAAGAAAACAGGGACTCTACAGAAGGACTTGGACAGTTTGGAAGATTGGCCAGAGAAGTGGCAGATGGAATAGAGCATTGCAAAGTGTGGAGTCATGCATTTTGGTAGTAAGAATAAAGATGTCGACTATTTTCTATGGTGGGGGACTGGGTATCAGCCATGTGGATCTTCTTAACCTGGCTGGAGTTTGGCCACACATTTGTGACAGCTTCACAGCATGGACAGCAGTAGTCACAGGTAGAGATTTGCCATGGGGGATTAGCCAGGCTCTGGACTGTCCTCATTTCTTCTTGAAATTAACATTTCTCACACAATCTATTGTTAATGAAGTTTATAACAGGCAGATAGGAATGGGGTGCTCAGATAGCAATATGGTCATATACCTGGTCTTGGTGACGAGTGAGTTCCTGCACATCAGAAGGCTTCCCCTGTTCCAGTTACACCGATTCATCAGGAAAGAATCATTCAAAGGGGAAGAGAGATCGGGTGTAGGGAGAGTGGCTGATGGATCCTAGGGCCTCCAACCCAGTTGCTACTACCTCTGCGTGCTCCCCACTGCCACTCTCCTTACTAGCCCACTGGTGCCTCCAGCCCTCATCTGCCAATAAAAGGCTGTTCCACAGTCATTCACTGCAGAGCTAGGGCTGGACCTTAATGGGGGGTGCCAGAGGAGTGTCCCGAAGAGCCACCAATGTGCGGGCCCGATCCACCAATGCACCCGCCGGACAACCGCGGCCAGACGACCGGACGCCCCTCGGCAGGCACGACTCGCCCCGCAGGCCTCCTAGGGGACTGCGGAGAAGTCGGGTGGCAAGCCTGCCAGGGTCGAAGGAGCCTCGGCGGCGATGGGAGCCTCGGTGGAGATGCAACGTGAGGGGGGTGGGGGCAATGGGGACCCGGGATGGGCGGTGGGAGAACAACGGGGGACCCTGTGTGGGGAAGGGGGCTCTGGTTTAGAATCCTCTGCCCAGGTGATAAGTCTGTGTTTGTTTGTTTGTTTGTTCCAGTGACGGCAGCCAGACAACAAACAGTCCCTTGACCTTTTGTTTTCACTTTTACTAGTTTTTGCCTACCTTTGATGCTGTGATTGTTGGCAGACCAATTTCCCACCTGGGATGAATACAGTGTTATCATATCGTACAAGGTGCATCTTCGTAGGTTGGGCATAACCCAATCAAGCGGGGACTGGTTAGCCATTCTATTCATTTCTTTTAGACCCAATAGTTCATCCTAATTGGACTCAAACATAGCTTTTGAAAAGCACCACCCTGCAGATACTGGGATTCTGATAAAATGGTGTTGCCTCTGCTGCTGTTCAATTTCCGCCGGTCTCTCTGAGTTCAAGCGACCCGCCTTGTACTCAGCTAGCATCACGTCTGCAACAACGCCCAGCGCTCGCACTTCCTACTTGTAGTTTCTTTCAGGAGCTGAGCCACCCCAGAGTCGGACATCCCGGCCTGTATCCACTCGCAGCTGTTTTGAAGATGAGCGAACGGGAAATGAAACCCTCGGCTGCTGATCAAAGCGAACACCAGGTTAACGAAGGCTCCGGGGACACCGACTGGGAGGCTGCAAGGGCGAGATTTGAAAGCCTGGCCTCCACGAAGAAGCTACGGACTGTGAGTACACAAGGCCTGGGAGTTGCGGTTGTGTAGTTGCAGTGAAAGGATGCAAGTGCTCGGTATTATTGCTAACATTGTTACCCTGCTGCCTTTGTGCTCTCGCCAGCCCAGGTCGCAGGATGCCATCACGATCGCGGTGTCCTCTCGCTGCATCTTTAACATGACGGAGGAAAGGAAAATCTACAATGAACAAGGACTGGAGACCTACATGAAATACCAGCAGGAGCACGAAGAGGAACCATTGCGGAAGGGTCCGGCCTTCCCCTTAATCAAGGTATAACATGTCCTCAGTACTTCCCTTAACCCACTCTCCTCCAGCTCCCTCTCCTGAGCTCTGTGCATTAGAGGTTTAGAACCGAGTCAAAGATGCAATGCTTTGGTGCTTGTGATATTTTTAATGCTCTGCGGGCAAAATAACGTTATTTTATGCCGCCCCTGCGTTCAGCTCTGAAAGGGAGGTTCGTGCAAAGATTGTAATACAATGAATGAATTAATTCGTGTGTTCCGGCCGCAAGATTAATTTAAGGGAAACTTCTACCCGGAGGGAACTGCGGGTGGTCTGCAGTAGCGGTGAAGCTCTGGACAGTGTATGTGGCGTTGGACTCACACCAGTGTCCCGGCATCCACCCGGAGGTGTGTAAACGGGAGAGCTTCAATTGTGCAACGCATCACAACTGTAATGAAACAACCAGCAGCGACTTGAGTTTGCGGAGTACGAAACACACAAACAACAATTTGGCTTCCAGGCAAAAGTGAAATTTTTTTTTTTGGCAATGATAGACTTAACAGTGGTTTGCAGTGGCATAAAGGAGAACTATTCATTTTGAAATTTCCAGTCCTTTAATAAGCTCAGTCAGAAAATAAAAGCCTTGTGGCCTACGCCTTGGAAAATGTTGAACTTTTCCAAAATAACTAACACAGGAAAACATTTGAAACTCAAGTATGCTATTATAGATATATTTCATTTTGGATCTTCCTCCAAGATTTTACAACATATCCCCACCCCACCCTCTACACACCCCCACACCCCCACACCCCCCCCAAAAAGATTTGCAGAAAATCATTCAGAAAGATCATCAACATTTGAAGAGAGGAAGTGAGAGAAAGAGAGTGACTTCGGCAGGTAGAAATGAATCTTTACAAATGTTAAATGTGAAAGTGGAAATACAGAAACAATCAAATTTACACAGATACACTTTAAACACAAAAATAGGAAAGTATTGCTGAATTTACAAATTCCTGGGAATGCAATTGGTGGAAAAATGTATCATTCAGTTTCTTCATGGGTGATGTATATGTTATTAAATCAAGTGATTCAGTGAATACTTCCATAATTCTTAACAACTTGGCCTGCCAGAGATAGACATTTTCCTTTTAGATCAGTGAAGAGCAATTTTTTTTCGGTCACTTAGTTCAATTATTCAGAAATGAGTAGCACAGTGGTAGAGCTGCTGCCTTACAGTGCCAGAGATCCTGGTTCGATCCTGACTATAAGTGATGTCTGTACAGAGTCTGGACATTCTCCCTGTGACCGCGTGGGTTTTCTCTGGGTGTTCCGGTTTCCCCCCCACACTCCAAAGAATAGGATTGTAGGTTATGTAGGAAATAAAAGCTGCAGATGCTGGTTTAAATCGAAGGTAGACATATAATGCTGAAGTAACTCAGCGGGTCAGGCAGCATCTCAGGAGAGAAGGAATGGGTGATGTTTTGGGTCGAGACCCTTGTTCAGACTCTGTTTCGGGTCGAGACCCTTCTTCAGACTCCACATTGTAGTAGGTTAATTGGCTTCTATAAATTGTCCCTAGTGTGTAGGATAGTGTTAATGTACAGGGTAATTGCTGGTCCGCATGGACTCAGAGGGTCGAAGGGCCTGTTTCCACGCTGTATCTCTAAGGTCTAAAGTAAAGTCTGAATAGTTAATTCAGTAGAGACCATACAGTTATTTAGAATTGGAAAAGTATTTAAAAGAGAATGATACGACAGGATATCGGAAAGAACAATTGAAAGCCCAGTTCGAACAAACCCATTTATCTTAATATACTCTACAGTGCTAGAGTGCCATTGATCAGGGATTTTAATTACTAGTTTGAAATTCAAAACAGCTTTCACTTTTTGGAGAAATGGATCATTTACTTTTTTCCACTGTGTTTACAAATCAGTAAAATGTCTTTAGTTGGAATGTAATGATGTTGTTTCTTCCAGGCACTGGAAACGGTTAATTTACAACTTCGTGAACTTTACCCTGACAGCGACGAAATATTTGATGTAGTTCTGATGACGAACAACCATGCTCAAGTGGGTGTGCGGCTGATAAACAGTATCAATCACTATGGTATGTTCACAGAAATTCTGATATATATTTGGAGACACAAGGAACTGGAGATGCTGGTTGGCAAAACAAAAAACACAAAGTGCTGTAGTAACTCAATGGGTTAAGCAGTATATCTGTGGGGCATGGAAAGGTGCCATTTCAGATCAAGAACCTCCTTCAAGTGTAGTTGGGGTAGAAAGCTGGAAAAGAGGTGTGGAGGGGGGGGGGGGTTGATTGGTAGATAGGTTGACAAAATGCAGAGATGAAAAGAAGACAAAAGGGTTTCCAATAATGAGGGAAGATGAGTGAAATGTGAAGCCAGAGGGAGGGAAATAAGTGGAAGAGGATGGTGGGGAAGGTGTGTGTGGGGAGGGCTGGAAGGGGGGAGAAGATATCTATTTACTAGAATAAATGCATATTGGCCTTTCTCTTTGATTTATGTTGTGATCCTTCTGCTGCATCTCCCCAAAAGTAGTACAGGTTCTTTCCACTATATGATAAGTCCTTGTTCCACTCCAAGAGGAAAAGTGACTACATTAAGCTCTGTTGCTCTAGTGACTTTATCACTGCGTAATATGATTGACTTTTGCCCTTGCATTCTTCTTAAGTATTGAAAGTATTCTCCCGCATAACAATATGATTGACTTTTTGCTTCTTCAGTAATGAATGTATGCACCCACGAAACAGGCTGCTAAACAACAGAAGGCATTCTGGGTTCTGCCATTATCTGGTTAAATGGCATGCCAATGATGCATTTATCTTTGATAGTTAAGTTTCCACCAATTAAAGGGTAGATGTTTGATGAGCAGTGTGAGAATAATTTTTTTGTATGTATGGAACTTTGAAACATGTACAAACATGTCATTTCACAGCTGAATTTTATCTGTAAAACAGCTTCTCTAAATTTAGACAATTAATTATATTAATACTTTATGTAATTTTTACATTTATGACAATGATTGTCAATGTAGGGATATGTATACCAAATCAAAAATGTCAATTTAAAATTAATGTTTAAGTTATTAAAACTACTGTATGTTTTAATTCATAGACCACTGTTCCAGCCTATAACCTTTTGGATAAATATAAAATCTATAAGCATGAAATATAGAAGGTGCACAACAATATATTGAGCCTCAATATTAAAACTGCAACAAATGTATACAAATGACAATTCAACATTCCTCACTTCCTTGCGATAAAGAAACTTTAAAGAAAGTTAAGGTGGAAGGAGAAAGGGAAAGATTTAATAAGAATCCGAGGGTCACCGTTTTCACACAGTGAGTAGATGGAACCAGGTGCCTGGGGAACTATTTGAGGCAGGTACAAAACAAATGTACAAATTTAAAATACATTTGGATAGGTTGAGCATAGGAAAGTTTTAGATGGAAATGGGCTAAACGCCGACAAATAGGACTAGCTAATGTGGGGCATCTTAGTTGGCATGGATGAGTTGGCCGAAGGGCCTGTTTCTGTGTTGTATGACTCTATTACTCAGATTGATTGCTTCCTCAATTCCCTTTAGTCCTCTTGGTCACGGAGATTGTGAGCATTGTTGGCAAGGCAAAAAGCTTTTCACTGTACAATAAATTACACATTAGAATAAAATAAAATAAACTGTACTGTCTGATCCTTGGACAGAGTGGATGTGGAGATGATGTTTCCAATAGTGGGAGAGTCTAGGACTAGAGGTATAGCCTCAGAATTAAAGGATGTTCTTTTAGGAAGGAGATGATGAGGAATTTATTTAGTTAGAGGGTGGTGAATCTGTGGAATTCTTTGCCACAGAAGGTTGTGGAGGCAAAGTCAGTGGATATATTTAAGGTAGAAATAGATAGATTCTTGATTAGTACGGGTTTCAGAGGTTATGGGGAGAAGGTGGGAGAATGGGGTTAGCATGGAGAGATAGATCAGCCATGATTGAACGGTGGAGTTGACTTAATGGGCCAAATGACTTAATTCTACTCCTATCACTTATGAACTTATGATCCTAATTGGTCTTGAAAAGGTAATCCTGAATCACTGTGGTTTGTGTGGGCAAAATGTAATACTTCTATGTTGCCCTTGAACTGTTAGCTGGTAGAGATTTTGAAGTTGGGAGCTTTCTTGATTGAAGAATTCTCAGTGAGGCTGTCAAACTGAAGCATGGTCACTGACCTCGCTTTCAAGTCAACCAAAGACCTCAGGCATTCAACTAAAATTACGGATGAGATGCTCATGGTGGAAATGGATCCGTGGGAGTTCACATTATGTCCTACTTGTTTGCTCAAAAGACATGGAAGAACACTGCAAAAATCTTAAATAACTGGCTGGCCTTTTTCCAACTGATAAATGGGCTCAATTAATATTGGGCCCTGTGTCTCCCTTATAGTGATGGGTGTAGGCTTCTGAGTTATCAGTGCACATTCCTAACCCGCCCAGAAACACCAATGTTAAACATGAAACAAGAGAGTCAATAGTCGTTTATTTGTCACATACACATAAATGTGTAGTGAAATGAAACATTACCCGCAGTTGAACAATAAGACCAATAAGATTAATCAATAAAAATGCAATAACACATACAATCACAACTAACACCAAACAAAAGGAAACATCCATCACAGTGAGTCTCCTCCAGTCCCTCCTCACTGTGATGGAAGGCCAGAATGTCTTTTCTCTTCCCTGCCGTCTTGTCCCGCGGTCAGGCTGTTGGAGTTGCCACGTCGGGGCTCCCGATATTGAAGCCCCCGCTGGGCGGTGAAAAATCCCGCGGCCTATTTCAGGCCGCGCCGGATGGTGAAAGGTCCGTGGTGGGCCGACCCAAGCCCCGCGATTCGGGGCGGGCGAACACGCTGCCGCTGCCGGAGCTCCCGATGTCGGCCCCCATCCAGGGGCCTGCTGGCTTCCGACGTCCACGCGGCCTGCGCCGGAGCCTCCGGAGACGAGTCGCAGCCGTTCCCGCAGCATCCGCAGGCAGCCAGCGCCACAGGTGGTGAGTCCGGGCCGTGGGCTCTGCGAACCAGAGCCCCAGGTGGTCCCAGGTGCATGGCCGGTGGTAGGCCGCAACGGGAACGGAGACACGACACGGAACAAAGGTCGCATCTCCATTCGGGAGAGAGAATGTTACAGTTCCCGTTCCCTCCCACCCCACCCCCCCCCCCCCCCCCCCCCCCCAAAACATAACATACAACACTACATCATATTAAAAGTACAATTCAGACAAAAACAACAAAAAACACAAAAGACAGACGGACTGCAGGCAAGCCGCAGCTGCGACGGCAGCGCTGGCTCCTCCCCAACTTGCTAACTTGCATTCCATGATGAGACAGCTTCTGAGAGTATAATTGTGAGAGATTTTGTTAGAATGCACCTAAGGTATTTCTTCCTTGGGTTTCACAAACTCCTTTAAAGTAAGACCAGCAACCTGAGCAATCCTGTACATATATTGGCAGGACATGATTTAATATTTGATGTCTTGTTCCATTTGCATGTTAATAAATTTAGACCAGTGCTGATTTTCACAACACTGTGGAGAAATAGGCATTCAGTGCACATGCCTTGGTCATAATGTGGCCTTGTGTAAACATGAAAGAGGTTGCTGAACACTAAAATCCATAAGCTGTGTCTTCAGCATGTTCAGGCATGTGTAAGTGAATGAATCAACATTGTGAGGGAATGATGTAATTTTATAGTAGAATGCTGATTAGCAAAAGTGTGCATTGTAGTTTGAATATTATCTAATTATAAATTTAAAATCAATTTCAGCAAACATCCTAGAAATTTAATCTTGTTAATGACATGTTCTTTTTTTTTAAATAGGACTTTCAATTGAAAGATTCTGTATGACGGGTGGGAAAAGCCCAATTGGGTACCTGAAAGCATATCTTACCAATTTATACCTATCGGTAGATCCAGACAAGGTGGGGGAGGCAATTGAAGCAGGTAAGAACCTAACAAAATAATCCATGTTGGGATGAAATGTTTTGCAAGCCTGTAGAAAAGAAACCAGTTTTGGCCTACGGCAGGCAGCCACCAAAACATGGAGCTGTTCAGGTTCAGATAGCAACAGGACTATGCACAGATGAAATTTACCTCGTTCTATTTGAGAGCTTTGAGAAAAGTTATTTTCTGTCTTCCAGCCTTTCACTCCTGAATCTTTACTTAATTGAAAAGATCATCTGATCTTTTCATACTATAGTTTTAAGATAATTATTTGAAACTAATATTGAATCAACCTTTACTCCTGTTTGTTGCCTGAAGTTTTATTTATATAAGATAAAATACCAATTTACCAACCAACATAAATACTGGCTCTGTGATATGTTTTGCTCGTGAAATCACTGCACTAAAAATAAATAGTAGCACATTTTTTGGCCAGGATTTTTCTCTGGAGCTCCACTAACAGTTTGGTGTGTGGGTTGAGGAGTAGAATTTTGGGAAGGTGTTTTATCGATTACTCCACTCCTCCAGAGTTGCTGACACTGATAGTAGGCATGTGGATTTGTTTGGTGAAACACGAATCGGTGAAGTAAGATAGTGATAGATATTTGCATTTTATTTGATAACATTCCTATCATTTGCTTGTAACCAATGAATTTGGTATTCATTGTATTAGAGGCATGGACTGTTTTAAAATTTAGGGGAAAAGAGAGATGGCGAAGACTGAAATAGATTGGGATTGTACTTAATGGCATTTTCATACAGATGATTCGGGTGGGATGTATCTTAAGTCTTCAATTGACGGAAAGATATGTTAGAGTTCTATCTGCGCTATCAGACAACGAAAAACACATTAGTCACCTTAAGTATGTAACAATACCTATTTATTCACGCATGCTGGAGTGGCAGAGCAACCCCGAGGTTGGCTACATACTCGTTGTCCTTTGTGGTCCCACTCAAAGGTCCGCTACAAAAGCCGTGCTTATATACCTGGAGGGAGGTTACATACCTATTTCATCATCAGCGCATTTAAAGCAACGGCCCTCGTGCTAGACCTGCTCGGACATGCTCCTCTCCACGTACACCCTTCACCCTTTCAGTTCCTAAACTCATTCATTCCCTCATAACATGATAACAATTAAAGTCCCCGCGAAGCACAGTGTGGTCGGATACACTGCATTAGAAATATTAATGCAATTACCAACAGAAAAATAGAGCAGTAATGTAGTATGGGCCCCCAGAGACCTCTGAACCTGCTAAATGACCACCAGCTGCCCCCATCATTGTAGCCATGCATCTGGCTCCCAATTTCCCTGATTTTATTAACTTCCTGGGATATGTGGACAGCTCTAACATTGGCGTAGTCGGCAGTTTCTCACTGGGACAGCTTCCGATGATGGAGTAAGTGGCTGCAGTCTGGCCGGAACCTCGAAGGGAGTAATAGTGCACTATCGGATCCATTGAGTCTGAACTCCCGAGCAAGTTCCCTGGAACACCGTGGTCCCTCGTCTGAGGTAGATCTGGTTCCCTGCAGAGATCTTATAGAAGACAACGCCAGGTAAGAACATTTTGTGAATTCAGCAGTTCAGACTGTGAAACGAGTTTCCGGGAGAGTTCCGAGGAAAGTGGGGACAGTAAAGTAGTAGTAATAAAGAGGACTGAAAATGGGACAAGCCCTGGATAAGAGTGATGGTGGAGCTCCAGTACAGCACATGTGTTACTTAGACCCAGAAAAAAGTAAAGATTACAGACTTGTCAGCTTTATTGACCAAGAGACTAGGAGACGAAGCTTGGCCAGTGGGGGGAACGTGGAATGTAGAAACCATTAAGCAGGTGGGGCAGCTGCTATGGGAAAGAGAGGTAGGCAAGAAATGGAAGAAAAGAATTAAGGAATAGAAAGATGAGGCGCAAAAGAAGTGGGATGCGTCTCGGCGTAAGAGTTGGATGGATAATGCTAGCCATAGAAGGATACAGTTACGTACAAAGGAAGGCATGCTGAAAAGTTGGGATGTATTACAGGCGGACTGCCAATGGCATGATGATCAGGTGAAAAGGTTAGAGCAAGAAAAAAATCCAGTTGGCCAACAGAATAGTAAACACTTGGTAAAGCAAAAACAGAAACCTAAGCGGAAAAAAACCCTTGTCTGGTATGGAGACCCTGTTTATAGAAGAGGGGGATGAGGAACAAAGTCGGGAATGGTGTCTCCCCCCATATGCCCCCGGCCACCAGCCCCTAGGAGCAGGAACTCTCCCACTAAGATCCCATCGGGGGGGCTACGGCACCCCCACAGGAAAGGGCACCCCCAGAAGAAGATGATACCGATAGCGACTGGGAAACTGAAAAGAAGGATGAGGTAGACCGGGAAAGGGCTGAGGCAGGAGGAGCAGTAATTGAATTCATCGGTGAGAGAGTGAAACAAAAAGCGCAAAGGAAACGCGAGGCCGAGAACCAACAGAAAACATTAGCCGGACAGAATGGGGTGTCGGCAGTAATGCATGTATACACCCCGTGGAAGCCACAGGAAATGCTGTTAATCTCTAAAAATGCCCCAGCCCACGTTAAAGACCCATCTGGATTCGTGATTTATATAAGATCAACATTAACTATGTACGGTGCAGCCGCGAGGGATGTGTTCGTTCTAACGCCTGCTATCCTAAATCCGATCGAGGGCGCGCGATGGAAAACCCTCTTGCAAGCTGCAACTTGGGAGGCTCTCGAAGTACTATACCCCAACAGCGACCCGGCGTGAATCGAGGCCATGCTCACCGCCCTAACCCAATGCCTAAAACGACCCATTGGCATTGGCAAAGTCCTCCAATGTAGACCCTTACCCAAGGAATCGGCACATGATTTCTGGGGAAGGTTTACAACGGTGTATCGCACCTATGCAGGAGACGAAACCTTTAACCAAGATCGACAATCTGCACAGTTTAATGCAATCTTGATGCAATGCCTCCCCGCGCGATTAGCGGCACAATCAAGACCAACCGGACAGTACCCAGGACCAGCAACGACGGGCGGTGTTTGCATTCTGGAGCAGCGGAAAGGATGCCGACCCCTCAGTAGTACCCAAATGTAAGTACGAGTTCCATGTGCGCCCAGATGAGGACGAGGATGAAGACAAAGACACATCCCGTTGCACAATGCTGCCATCGGGAAAAATAAACCAAGGGCAGGGGGTGATCCACCCTGTGGAGACTGAGACAACCGCCGACCCACGAGATGTAGTTGCATCTTATCTTTTTTTTTCCGTTGGATGCTTTGCAACAAATTTCAAGGACAATAAGCATCCCATGGGAAAGGGGGGAAATCAGGTGTGTGGGAACTACGACTGGGGAAGAGCCAGGAAAGAGTCATAGCGTCCGAGAACTATATGGTATTGAAGCAGGCCTTTCAGCCCAACTCAACCATCCCGACTAAGATGGCGTAACAAGCCAGTGTATTGGGGCTACCAGGGGATGGTGTGGGGGAGCTGTTGAGTGGTGCTGGCAGGGAATGTCATGGGAATGTCATGGGAAGTGATGGGACTGGCCTGCATGGTGATGATGTGGGAGAGGGATTTGGTGGTGGGAGACCGGAACATGGCAGGTCTGAGGTAGAGGGATATAACGCAGGGCTTAAAGGCTTGGTGTAAGGAAGGAAAGATGATGCAATTGGCCAGGCAGTTCCTTCATAGCAAATAGTCATTTCCCATCCAATACCCCTCTTAAGTTCATTTTTCTTTCAGCTCATAAAAAAAGTCACGCTGTGAGTTATTGCTACTCATTGCTACACTCAGATTGCCACTCATATCTGCATTGTGGAATAGGCTGGGCTGTGTTAGAAAAAATATTAAAATATGTTTGCCTCAAAAATTGATTGACAACATATTTCAGCATTATGCAATTTAAATTGCTTTTTTTTCCTGAAATGATAATTTCTGAACTATTCACTCTGGAAATGTAACGTCATTCCCTAATGCAATTCTGCCAACGCAATCTTTGTGTCAGAATGAAGTGCTTCCTCGTGTAGGGCTCTTCCTGGAGGATTTGGAGGGAAATCAGACCGTTGTCCAGGAAGTGACCACTCCCAAGCACTCTTTGGGACAACAAGCCATTGTGCAGGGATTGGAGCCCTATACATTAAATCCATGAATTACCTTTCATCCTTGGTTCCCCCTGCCCCAAAGTGTGTTCACAATGCCACTTCCTTTTGTCACTCTTCTCTACAAGATGTTGCAGAACTGGACAAACCTGTTTGCAGTTGCCAAGTCATGAGAAAATGCTGACCTTACAACAAAGCAAGTCAACAAATGTGTGACAGTTCATCGCCAACTGGCAGGTGATGAATCCACTGCAAGTCATCACGTGCAAAAATTGTCCTTTGGTTTGATGCAAGAGAAATAAGTCATTTTATTTAGCATAATGGGCAATGCGGTTTTACTCTGAATTAGTTGTCTCTGAATGTTGAACTGGTACAATGGTCATCACAAATAACTTCAAAGATAGATTTCATAAATTTACATTGCAAATGAGGAATTTTGCATGTTGAAAATTTAGCCATGGAGATTCAGTAAATGACAGGATATTCTGATATTATTAACATTTCCTCCCTGCGTGATCCGATATTTTACTGTGCTGTGGTTACATTTAACTAATGTGATGTAATGTTCATTACTTCACGTATTGGGTAGATGTTATTAATAAAACTTAGTTTGGTACTTTGGAGACAATATCAAACATGTTATGTATGCAAAATGTGCAGTATCTGAGCACACAGGGTATATTCAATATTGTATCATGCTGTCAAAATTTCTATGCCATAACCAGGCACGCTATACCTCAAAAGTATAGTGTCACATTATATTTACACTTATGCTTCTCCTGTGTGAGTTTTTACTGGAAGGCACAAGGACAAACCTCAATACATTTTAAGCCCTGTAAATTAGTGATTTTCAACTGGATCTGAAAGTAAAATGGTATAAATATTGGTATTGGAAAGAACTGTAGATGCTGGTTTAAACCGAAGATAGACACAAAAAGCTGGTGGAGTAACTCAGCGGGATAGGCACCATCTCTGAATAGAAGGAACGAGTGACGTTTCGGGTTGAGAAGGGTCTCAACCTTAAACGTCACACATTCCTTCTCTCCAGAGATGCTGTCTGTCTCGCTGAGTAACTCCAGCTTTTTGTATCTATCTTTTGTAATAAATATTAAGCAGGTGCTCAGCAGCTTCAGACTCAGTGCGCAGTGGCACAGTTGCTGCCTTACAGTGAATGCAGCCTTTTGCATATCCCAGTAATGACATCAAGTGATATGTCAACGAAGTGAGGGAAACGTGACATACCTGTTGTTCATCTTTTCTTCCTTTGTTGTGAAGCTAACCACAATATTAATCACATTATCACATTCACATTCCACGCTCACAACCTGCTTTAAAATCATGGCTTTGAAATTGAATTGTGGTTTGATTTTTTTTTAACTGTTCTCTGAACTGTACATTATATAGTTTTGAGTCTTGCACCTGTTGATATCACATTACTCTCAGCTCACTGCTACCATTACTAGTTGGCTTGAGGAGGTTAAAGATCTTCCAGTGGCTGGGGTGCTTTTCCCACATGTAAAAGCAACTTCCGGAATAAAATGCTGGGGAAAAGAGGGCAATGGGCACAGGAATTGATACATTTCACCATGAACTGGCTTGTCTTCGGATTGATCCCTCTAATCTACAGGTCTAAAAGAATGTTTGGAATTAGGACTCGTATTGACTTATTATTGCCATGTGTACCGAGACAGAGTGAAAAACCTTGTTTGTATTCGATCCAGTCAAAACATACTACCCATGAGTATAATCAAGCCATGTGCAAGTACAACAGGTAGCGAAATGAGAAAAATAACTATCGTACAGAATACAGTACTACAGCATTAGAATGTTGCAGTTCCAAAGAAAGTACAGATTTTTAAAAGTGCAAGGGCCACAATGAGGTAGGCTGGAAGATTGGGGTCAACCCTCAGCTGAGAAGCGGTCCATTTAGTACTCTGCTAACAAAAGGGGAATTGAGCTGTTTCTGAACTTGGTATTCTGATTTCTAAATTTAGTATCAGCCTCTAAACATCATAAGTTTAAGTCATTTTCAAACTTTAGTATTTGTTGAATTACTGTATGGCTTTAAATGGAATTCCTCACTGCTTAAACAGGAATGTTAGCTACACGATAGGATATCCTACATGGATAGGACAGATTTGAAGGGATATGGATCAAGCGCAGGCAAGTGGGACTAGTGTAGCTGGGACATTGTTAGCTGGTGTGGGCAAGTAGGGCTGAAGGGCTGTTTCTACACTATCACTCTATGACTCTAGGGTGGTAGTTAGCATTTATGGCCTGCAATAATACTCTGCCTTTTCCGTGATTTCAGGAATTGCAGCTGCCACCATGTTTCAGATGAAGACGGAACGGAATCTTTCGGATAAGCAGCTGAGGGTTGCATTTGATGGTGATGCTGTTCTTTTCTCTGACGAGTCAGAGAAAATTGTAAAACTTCATGGATTGGATACCTTTTTTGAGCATGAAAAGAAGTATGAAGACAATCCACTTGCAAAGGTAAATTTGATGCGCACACTACTTTCTGCTTTGTTTACAGTTTCACAGAGGAACTAAAAAATAAACTGTTGGAAGAACTCAGCAGGTTAAACTTCAGCTGTGTAGGCAGAGGGATGGTCCTGATGCAGAGTCCCAGCTCAAAGTTAACCATCCTTTTGCCTCCATTGATGTTGCCTTACCTGCTTAATTCTTTCAACAGTTTTTTTTGCCTCGGATTTCAGCATCTGCAGTATAATGTGTCTCTGTTCACAGAGGAGCTGTTTGATTTTCATTTATTCCATGCAGTTTTTGCCTGAAACGTTTTCTGCAAATTAGCTTTCAGGTATTTACAATACGAGGAACTGCACAATCCCCTACCTTTTATGCCTAGATTTATTACTCTCCTCCATCCGAGTCTATCTGTCCGCTACTCACGCATTTGTCTCCAAAAGAAATCACTAAATTGAGACATCTTAATTTCTGAGAAATCTATATGGTGTATTATTTTTCTAGAAAACTGGACATTGATTTGAGTGATCATAAAGGCAGATGCTGCCAGTTCACAATTGCCATTGCACTGAAAAGCAGATTACTGATACTAAAGAGTTCTCTGTCTGGCAGTTGAACAGGATCTCATGGAGACAAGGAAAACTGATGGGGGATGAGGGGAATCAATAAATAGAGAGGAAGAAAGGAAACAGTTAGTGGAGAATTGAAAGGGAAAATGGAGCAGGGGGTGATTATTGGGAAATGGGGAACTATGTGCTATGGAAGGGTCCTTGTGAAATGCTGCAGCTGTTGGACCGGGACACACAAACCTTACCCAGTATAAAGTATAATTTGTCCATTTATTTTACATTTAGGGTCCTCTCAAGGGATTTTTGGAAGTATTGGGAAGACTCCAGAAGAAGTTCCATGCCAAAGATTTACGTTGCGACTGCCCGATCAGGACTTATCTTGTCACAGCAAGAAGTGCTGCAAGTTCTGGAGCAAGGGTTTTGAAGACCCTCCGAGGCTGGGGGCTGGAAATTGATGAAGCACTCTTCCTCGCTGGGGCACCAAAGGGGCCAATGTTAGAAAAGATTCGCCCTCATATTTTCTTTGATGATCAAATGTTCCACATTAAAGGAGCACAGGAGTTGGGAACCATTGCAGCACATGTGCCATACGGCATTGGACAAAAGTACAATAAGAGCACTCCCATAACTGAAAATACTAAAAAAAGTTAAACTATGTAAAAAAAACAAAAAAACAGTTGTGCTGTTTATTCCAAGTGGAATACGAAAATGCTAAAATTCAGGGAATGAGAAAATTTAACTTCATTCAGCAGTTGGGCCTTTTCCACATAGAAGTCGTACAGGTTTGTAGGTTAATTGGCTGGGTAAATGTAAAAAATGTCCCTAGTGGGTGTAGGATAGTGTTAAGGTACGGGGATCGCTGGGCGGCACGGACTTGGTGGGCCGAAAAGGCCTGTTTCCGGCTGTATATATATGATATGATATGATAAGTCGTTTATTTATTTCTTCTTTTCCAGACTTCCCAGAATGTATTTCAAATTACTTATCTTGTATACTATCAGGCTTGACGGGTAGAAGAGCATGAACAATCAGCTTACATTTTTAAGCCACTTTTAATTCTGATCACATTTAAGAAAAGGCAAACACTAGGTGTGACTTTTTCTTTAATTTTTGTGTCCAAAATACGTACATGGTTACTTATTTTACAATTACATAATAGTAATGATCCAAGAGGACATATGGATGATATAGATTTTCTGATTGGGTGTTTTGCAATAGTTAAAACAACATACTTTAACTTTCTTTATCCTGCTGCACACAAGTGCTCTTGGCATATTGTGTAATTGATATTACTTGCTTAGATTGGAAATTAAATTACCTCGAAAGTGGCCAAAGGAATCTCTCAAAAATCAAAATCTTACAAAGCAGAATGAGGTCAGTCTGTGCCACCTCAATCCATGCAAGACCATTTCATGGTTTTTTTCCTTTGCCCTTTCTAATTTTTTTTGTTGCAAATATTGCCTTCACTTCCCAGTTAAATGCTTTTACTAAATTTGTACCAACAGTTATAGTATTGCATGCCCTTCTGCGGGTCGGGGGGGGGGGGGGGGTGGGTTATTATTTTTTTAACTTATTGCCCACATACAAATGGTGGTCTGCTGTTCCCTAATATTCAGTCTCAGACTTCATAATGAAGATGGCCTTCTGGGAGGAGGCAGGTATTAGCGACTGGGGCATAGAATTGTGATTAAACTCTGAATCAGAAGGAAAAGGGATGAGTCAGGCTTATGGACTGGAATTGTGGAGGGAGGGATGGGTGGAGTGAGGATTTTGGGTGGGAATTAAAGCTGTGGGTGATTGCTCTTGTGAATTGAAGCAATAGTGATGATGAACACCTCTGTTAAACCAGTAATTGGATGGATTAGAGTTCCAATTCACCTATACAAACACCGTAATCCCTATGTTTTACACGGGTAAAAAATATCTTCTCTGTCTTTTCCAGTTTTGCTGATGCCACTGTTCTGATCAGAAATATGTGCATGTTTCCTGCAACTTTACCACCAGCCTGTTTATTCTCCATTTACCAACCATGGGAGGAAATGCAAGTGGTGATCAATAGGTGTTACATGGATATAATTTTCTCTGCCCTAATAATCCTCTGCTGTTTAAGGTAGTTTACTTTAATATTCGTGACTTTTGACCTCTTGCTACAAGTTTATCAACCATAACCGTGCGTATTAGCTATAAGGAGTGGTTGGATCACATTAAATTGTTCATTCTAGAGCATTGGAGATTGAGGGGAGACCTGATATAGAAGTTTTTAAGATTATGAGAGGCATCAATAAGGTAGTTCAAATCTTCTTTCCAGCTGGAAATGTCAAATACTAGAGGGCATTGCTTTGAGTTGAAATGGGGAAAGTTTAAAGATGTGCAGGACAAGTTTTTTGCACAAAGTGTTAAGTGCCTGGAATTCACTGCCAGGGGCGATGGTGGAAGCATATATGACTGGTTTAAAAGGCTTTTAGATAGGCACACAAATATGCAGTAAATGAAGCTATGGATCGTATGCAGGCAGAACAGATCAATTTACAGTGGCATCATGTTTGGCACAGAAAGTATGAGTTAAAGCTCATGTTTCTGTGCTGTACTGTTCTATATTTACTCCTATTCCTCTTTTTTGCAGCAGCAGCAGTAGATCTCATGTTGGAGCACCTTTTTTTCTAAAATAACATTGTTTATATTCAGAGATTAATTTTTGCAGAACCTCGGTAATTGTTTGGGCCTGCCGTGCAGAGCACCACGTTGAATGGGATGAGTAGCAGAAAAAAATATTTTATTTATGAATCATGAAGATCATTTCAGGATTTTCAAGTTCTTAATATTGAACTACTAAATTGCCTTTATTTGGTTTGCGTGTTGATAACTTTTGACATCTGTCACGTCAATGGCACTTTTTTATCCAAGTCACATTTGGCAAACATTATTTCATTACCTCCTTACTAAGACCCAACTGAAGTTGTTGGATGGGGTTCAAGAATTTCAGACAAGGCAGACAAAATTGTGGAAAATGCTGATTTTGTTTTTATTAGTAGCAGTAACCTGCTATGGTTGGAACATAGTTGTTTGTGGAATTGTTCATTGGAGGGGAGAATAGCTTAAATTACATATAAACATTTTATACTTTGATAAAAACTAATTTGTATTATGTTGCCTTGTGTTTCCTCTTGGGGAACAGCAGCTGTAGGTTATGAACCATCCATTATCCGACCTTTGGTGAAGACCAGGTAATGAGTGGAACTAATGACGGGTTGCCTTGCTCTAACTTGGAAGCAGATTCCAGCAACTGCTGGTCAGGGCAAACTAACTTTAGAATCTCTGCAGACAATGTACCATTTTTTCTGCTTTTTGACTGTCACTCACCAGTGGCTGTGTGGAACAGAGGGAGTGAGTCGGACAGGAAATTGCCTTCTTATCCTCTGCATAAACTTTGCAATTTAGGTGGGGGCTTATACTTACAAATTCTTTTTAAGTTCAACAGTATGAAATGAGATAATTATTTCAGTCCAAATGTAATATTTTTGACTGTTGTGGTTATTGAATAGCTTCTGTGTTTCATATTTGTTTTGTTTGTCTTTACCTTTATGGATTGTTTCCAAAAACTACTGTACTCTATCTTAAATTTAAATAAAGATGGCTTATGAAAAATCATGACTAATATTACACTAATTCTCCATTAAAATGTATTAAGGAATTAAAGGATGACTTTGAATAAAATATATAATCTATAAAATAGAGAATAACTATAACATTTGAGAAAAGGAAAAGAAGTTGTGAAAACACTGCAGGATCTGGCCACTGGAAATACAATGATGGCCAAAGCTTCACAAGTGAACCTAGACCTAAATTTCAGAGTTAAAAATGTAGGGTAGACCCTTGCATTATTTAGTGCAATGTCCAACAGTTGCATTCTGTGTTCGTCTGATTGCACTACAGAGCTGTGCAACCCACAGAATGCAGTTATGGTGTGAAGCATTTCCTGTGGGATACGATACGAAAAAACTTTATTTATCCCAGGAGGGAAATTGATCTGCCAACAGTCTTAAAACACAATATACATGAAACATGAAATTAAAGTGACGAGTGGAGGAAATAACCAGGCCTACGGTGGCAGCAAAACCAACTGTCGAAAAATTATTTTTTCCTCATTGGAGACTCTGACTATCTTTGATCAGACTTTACTGGACTTTATTTTGCACTAAACGTTATTCACAATATTTCCCTTCATCATGTATTTGTGCACTGTGGATGGCTCAATTGAAGTCATGTATTGTCTTTCCGCTGACTGGTTAGCACACAACAAAACATTTTCACTATCTCTGTACACGTGACAACAAACTAAACTCAATAAACTAAACTCCTTTGACTGATGGGTCTGACTTGTCATTTTCAATCAAGCATGAGTTCCTGATGTGCTTTATTGTCTACTGTACTCTTGCTATGTGGGGCAAAGACTTTGCAGGAGGATGAGTACCATTAAAGGATTGAATCGTGCGGCTTCGGTAAAGCTGGAAATAAATGCAATGGATGGATACCTTTATAATTTATGAACGCTGTGCACTTGCTTGGTTAAGCCTTGGCAGAAGTCTGCAACCCTTTCTGGATTTCAGTTGTCCATGAGGAAAAGCATTAGTTACCCATTAAATGGACCCAGACTCCAGAATGAGTTGATACAGATCCATTTGCAGACATGGAGGGATAGTAGTGCACATCCGCAGTTACTTTATCCGCAGCAGGAACTAATATCTCAGTCGTGACTAAGTTACAGGCTCATTTTGCACTGCAAACAACAATGTTAGGGAAATATAATTGAAGTTCCAAGACTCCTTGTTATCAGAAAAGTGTAGGTTACTGTAAATCTCAAGACTTAAAATTATCATGTGAAGCAGTTTACTGTGGGGGTCCAATTTTCATGCTGACCACTCTTTGGGTAAAATGCTTTGGTCATTAATACTTATTCCATTTCCTTACTGCCCTCAGCTATCAAGGCCTATTATATAGGTCCCTACCTAAACCTCTCTGTCTCTGTAAACATTCTATAAAATCTATTCTGTTGATTGTCCTAATTTATTAAGTATTCAGTGTCAAATCTTGTTTGATAAAACTCCTGTATATTTGATAATACTTATGTGAAGCAGCCCAGGATATTTTATTGTATTAAATGCCCTATACAAATGCAAAGTACTTGCTGATTCCAGTTTTTCTAACTGATTGGCTTTCTCCTTATTATGTCAATTCATTTTACAATCCCAAGCATTTTAGTCAAACTGTCCCCTCACCTGATATGTCCCTGGGATTACAAGATAGGTTTACATAAAAATAAAAACTAAGAAATAGAAGCAAAAGAATGCCAATCTGCTTCTTATACTTATTCCTCCATTTAGTAAGGACATGGCTGATCTTTTACTTCTGTGTCACATTTCCTCAACTAGTTCCATATGCCTTTAATATCTTAATAACGAAAATCTTACCTGGTTCTAGATACTCTATCCAAGGGGAACTTAATCCATGTATCTACACTGTCAAGCCTATTGAGAATTGGGTTTGCTTCAATGATATCACCTACAGTATATATTGGCTCATGTTGCTCACACCCTCCTCATGCTACAAACCTGCCCATCTCGGGAATCAATCTCAATAATCTTTCATGAACTGTTACAATTGCTACTATATCCTTCAGTGAAGAAACTATCTCTGTTCTTTCGCCAAAATTTCCCATCACCAAATGCATAGCTCCTGCCCCATAACTCCATTATTTGTTTGAAACCTTCTCTATTCCCATTCTAATTTAAGAGAAGTCCATCCAGCAGAAAGGCTCGCTCTTTCCATGGTACTCAGTTTGGTCTTTGAGTCCTTATAATATTGTGTGAATCTACATTGTAGTCAAATGTACAGAATAGAGGAATTCTAATTATATTGCCTGATTAACATGGCAGTTTTAGCATTGGTTGCATAATTTCACCAGCACATGTTTCACTTGCAGATAAGCTATTATTTTAATTAGAAATGTATCCATCAATGTTTGCTATAACTCAGGTTTCCCTTGAGCATATTAACATGAAATGCATGATATTAGCAAGCTTATTAAGTGACATTTTGCAGAATCTACAGCAATGTCTGTAGCTGCCACACTCCTGAGAGCTTTCTCTGTAATATGAAGGATATTATGTGTCCGAAAAGAGCATTTTTGAAGGATACTATTGAATTGAAATGAGTTTAGAACAAAGTGAAAATGATACATAAATGGAAAATCTCCCATGCTAAGCATCTGTACCTTTCTTAATTAACCACCTGGAATGGGAGTTTCAGTTTTTTAGTACTTCTTTAGCAGTATTCTTTCTGTGGATGCAGTCAAATCGTGGGAACACTGCCTCTTATACCTGAAACCACATGGATGCACTTGATTATTCCTGATCATTTTCTTCTCTGCATTGGCTTACTCTCCCAGTCTATTGTAGGAGCAGTCTAGGATGTGTAGGAAGGATCTGCAGATAGACACAAAATTTTGGAGTAACTCAGCGGGACAGGCCGCATCTCTGGATAGAAGGAATGGGTGAAGTTTCGGGTCGAGACCCTGCTTCAGACTGATGTCGGGAGGGGGTGGGACTAAGATAGGATGTAGTAGGAGACAGGAAGACTAGTGCTATATATGGCCTTAGTTACTTCCTTAAAAAAGACATTTAGGTTTGATAGCCATGACCTACCTTAATTTCTAAGTTGGTTCCATCTAATTAATTTTGATTTTTCTTTGGACTCAGTTATTCTTTCAATCCAGATTGAAGTAAGCTCCTTATCAATTTATCTCCCTCACCCCTGACATCAGTCTGAAGAAGGATCTTGACCCGAAATGTCACCCATTCCTTCTCTCCTGAGAAGCTCCTGTCCCGCTGAGTTACTCCAGCTTTTTGTGTCTACCTTTGGTTTAAACCAGCATCTGCAGTTCCTTCCTACACATGACCAATTGACTGATTGCCAGTGATAAGAATCACTCTGGATTACAGAAGCTTGTTTGAGTGCCTTTCTAGTAGACCTGGTTCTTAAGTAGCTCCACATTGTTTCTTTAATCAAGCAGAAGTTCTATCAACTATGGTGACATGATATGGTGATGGCCAGCATGGATGGGTTGGGCCAAAGGGACTGTTTCTGTGTTGTATGACTCTATGACGTACAGGTATGTAGGTTAATTGGCTGGGTAAATGTAAAAATTGTCCCTAGTGGGTGTAGGATAGTGTTAATGTACGGGGATCACTGGGCGGCACGGACTTGGAGGGCCGAAAAGGCCTGTTTCCGGCTGTAGATATATGATATGATATGATATGATATGATGGGATTAGATTAATTGATTGTGTAAATTGTATTTTGCAGAGTTGAAACAGGCGCAGTGGTTTGTACTTTGCATTTTCCAATTCTCAGGATGACTAACATTTTAGATCATTATTCTATGAGTGTAAAAAAGCTCACATTCAGATGAGAATTTCATGCTTCAATTGATACCGTTAATAGCTTGGTGTTGAAAAAACATTGCAGATTTTGGAATTAAACCCCTTTCTGGATGTTTTTTAATATATTAACTTTAACACAAATATATACCTCTGAACACATCAATGAGAATTTATAAACATTTAAATAAAAATGAATGTAATATTTCCAGGTTCGGAGTGTATGGAGTTTTCAGCGTTAACTATGACTTACCATTGGAGAATATTTACCCACGTGCAATGTTTACAAATCACTGAGCTCTTGGTTAAAACCTATAATTTGAACGTTATTTTCTGTCACATTTAATGGCTATCCAATCTGGCCTCTGGTGTAATAAAACATTTTAATTTACATTGGACATCCCGTGACTACTTCAGGCAATCAAACAGCACCTTCAAAGCCATGACATACTTTTGAAGTTTCGGGCCCTTGTAAATGTCAGCGTTGCATTTACCAAGTTCTTCCAAACAACATGGTAAGGACCAGATAAGAGGATTAAAAATGTTGATGGGGGAATTACTCTTGGGAATTATAATGGCAGTTTCTATACCTTCTCAAAGTCCAACTTTGACAGCCATTACTGCCCGGGGATGTGGTGGAGGTATAGCTTACGCACACACCGCACTCTGAGATAACAAAAACGAATCTTCCAAACGCTGTTTCTTGATTAATTGGTCTTTATTAAAGTAGCACAAATCAAAGGAGTAATTCATAACTTTTCGTTCTTATCAACTGTTTCTTCTTCAAACAATACAGTAAAGATCGTGTAGTCGTTACCGTGTGGTCATGGTGCTTGTGGTAAAAAACTCTATTCTCTCCATCCTCCGAGACTAAACTGACCCACAATCTCTGTGGCTACGCTGGCCTCCTCAGATGTGGACACTCCCCATTACTTATCAAATCTCACCCACCAGTAAGCAAAAAAGACAGAAACTAGAAATATTAAACATAGCCATAATATAATGACAGTACCTAATTTAAGTGCAAATAGCACCTACAGGAATGTTTTACAAACTCAAATACAAGAAGTTCAGTCTAGTTAAGTTTTTAAGTTTAGTTTAGAGATACAGCACGGAAACAGGCCCCCAGCCCACCTAGTCTGTGCTGACCAGCGTTCCCCACACACTAACACTATCCTTCAAGCACTAGGGACAGTTTACAATTTTTCCATGCCAATTAGCCTACAAACTTGTACCTCGTGGAGTGTGGGAAGAAACCAGAAGACCCGGAGAAACCCACGTAGGTCACAGGGAGAAAATACAAACTCCATACAGACAGTACCCGTAGTCAGGATCAAACCCGGGTCTCTGGCGCTGTAAGGCAGCAACTCTACCGCTGCACTACTGTGCCGGTACAAATCAGAATTGAAGCCATTTACAATCAAGCCTGCTTTAAGTTGCAGTTAGGGGAAATGGGTGGAGAGAATAAAAGGAATGTCTATGATTGGGTGGAGGCCAAGGCGGTCTGACTGACACAGACGGTGATAGTCCATGGTGAGAGTGAGGGCAATGAAGTCCTCCGTGTTGCCCGTGTGCCACTAAGTTGAGCAAAGGGGAAGATGCCGAATGTGAATATACTTCTCAGCATTGTAGTGCATAAGTTCCAGAGACAAAGTCCAATGTCCGCAATGGGGTACAGATGAATCAAACAGTTCCCTGGCTAATGGGAGGACCATTCCGTTGATTATTGTGTCAATGTAAACAAGCTTACATTTAGTGAACAATGTAATGCTTCAATTCATTATGTTAGTAAGATAGTGTTAAAAAAATATTGCAGTTTGGGGAATTAGACCTCTTTCCAGAAGAATTTTGTTTATATTAATTTTATTACAAATATAAATTTGGGATTATATCAATAATAATTTATAAATATTAAAATAAAACTGAGGGTAATATTTCCAGGTTTTGAGTGTGGGGAGGAGTGATGGAGTCTTCAGCATCAACTTCACTGGAGAATGTTGATCCCACACGCCTGAAAACAGAGGGGAAGAAGCTCTTTCTGAGTCCGATGGAGCAAACGAAATGTGTAGGAACGTGCTGCAGATGATGGTTTACACCGAAGTTAGAAGATAGATGCTGGAGGAACTCGACCCGAAAAGTCACCCATTCCTTCTCTCCAGAGATGCTGCCTGTCCCACTGTGTTACTCCAGCATTTTGAGTCTATCTCCCGAGTCTGGTGGTAAGCCTTCAGGCTTCTGCACCTGTTTGCACGACGAGAGGAGGAAGAAGGAATGGCCGGGCTGGAGGAAGGCTGGGAGCCCGGGGTTGGGGGCACCTGGGTGATGCGGGCTGGGGATGCGGGCTGGCGCTGGGGGATACGGGCTAGGGATGCGGGCTGGGTGATGCGGGCTGGGGATGCGGGCTGGCACTGGGGATACAGGCTAGGGATGCGGGCTGGCGCTGGGGATGCGGAATGGCCATGCGGACTGGGGAGTGGGATCAAGCTTGGCTATTGATAGGCCGATACAGGTGAGGGGAGTTTAACTTACAAATGGCGGCATTAATGACAAAGGCACTAATGAGGTGAAAAGGGGACTAAGGGTGCTAGACCAGGAATAATAATAGTAATAATAATAATTAATAATAATAATAAAAAATAAAAACGTGATACCAGAGGGAGGTCTGAGGATGGAAGGGGATAGTGGGATAGGGAAAGAGGTTGGATAAAAGGGCAATGAGGAACTCAGTGATGGGAGATTAATGCACACAGGAGGGGAAAGGAGCAGATTGATCAGTTTTGAATATTGGGAGAAATGAGTGCGCACCACAGGGATGAGAGAGCGACAGAGGATGGGGAAGGGTATTACTTCCAAATGCAGAATTCAATGTTGATAACACTGGGATGAGGTGCTGGCTGGCCCTCCAGTTTGCCTGTGGCGATTGTTTGAAGTGGACAATATGCGGGCTGGCGGTGCGGGGGGGGGGGGGGCGGCCGCTCCTTGTGACAGCCCCGGGGCGGTGTTTATGACGATCAAGCCGCCGACACTCAGGCCGCCAGAGGAGAGGAGCGGCACCGTCCCCGTCCCCGCCCGACCACCACCCAAGCCCCCATCCATCCATCCAACAACACCTACCTTCACAAAGCAAAGCCTGGGCATCAGCGGCGCAGACTTTACTCGCCCCCCTCCCACCAGCCCATTCCACCGGACCATTGCTCTGGGCCAGCCACAGGCAGGCAGGCAGCCACACTGGATAAGATGAGCGATACTGGACTCTACTCGCTGGACGACATGGACATTTGCTCCGTGCCCGTTCCCGCGCCCCCCGAACGTCTATTGACAAAGTCCACTGTCTACAATGGGGTAAAAATGAATCAAACAGTTCTCTGGCTTATGGGAGGACCATTCCATTGATTATTGTGTCAGTGTAAACAAGTTTACATTTAGAGGACAATGTAATGCTTCAATTCATTATGTTAGTAAGTTATTGTTCAAAGAAATACTGCAGTTTGGGGAATTAGACCTCTTTCCAGAAGAGTTTTGTTTATATTAATTTTATTACTATATAAATTTTGGGTTATATCAATGATAATTTATAAATCTTAAAATAAAACTCAGGGTAATATTTCCAGGTTTTGAATGTAGGGAGGAGTGATGGAGTCTTCAGCATTAACTTCACTGGAGAATGTTGATCCCACACGCCTGAAAACAGAGGGGAAGAAGCTGTCCCTGAGTCCGGTGGAATAGACGAAATGTGTAGGAAGGAACTGCAGATGCTGGTTTACACCGAAGATAGACACAAAATGCGGGAGGAACTCGACCCGAGAAGTCACCCATTCCTTCCCTCCAGAGATGCTGCCTGTCCCACTGTGTTCTCCAGCATTTTGAGTCTATCTCCTGAGTCTGGTGGTAAGCCTTCAGGCTACTGCACCTGTTTGCACGATGAGAGGAGGAAGAAGGAATGGCCGGGCTGGAGGAAGGCTGGGAGCCCGGGGTTGGGGGCACCTGGGTGATGCGGGCTGGGGATGCGGGCTGGCTCTGGGGATGCGGGCTGGCGCTGGGGATACAGGCTAGGGATGCGGGCTGGCTCTGGGGATGCGGGCTGGCGCTGGGGATAGACAATAGACAATAGACAATAGGTGCAGGAGGAGGCCATTCGGCCCTTCGAGCCAGCACCGCCATTCAATGTGATCATGGCTGATCATTCTCAATCAGTACCCCGTTCCTGCCTTCTCCCCATACCCCGTGACTCCGCTATCCTTAAGAGCTCTATCCAGCTTGAATGCATTCAGGGAATTGGCCTCCACTGCCTTATGAAGCAGAGAATTCCACAGATTCACAACTCTCTGACTGAAAAAGTTTTTCCTCATCTCAGTTCTAAATGGCCTTACTCTTAAACTATGGCCCCTTGTTCTGGACTCCCCCAACATTGGGAACATGTTTCCTGCCTCTAACGTGTCCAACCCCTTAATAATCTTATACGTTTCGATAAGATACGGGATGCGGGATGGCCCTGCGGACTGGGGAGTGGGATGAAGCTTGGCTATTGATAGGTGAGGGGAGTTTAACTTACAAATGGTGGCATTAATGACAAAGGCACTAATGAGGTGAAAAGGGAACTAAGGGTGTTAGACCAGGAATAATAATAATAATAATAATAATAATAATAATAATAATAATAATAATATAACGTGATACCAGAGGGAGGTATGAGGATGGAAGGGGATAGTGGGATAGGGAAAGAGGTTGGATAAAAGGGCAATGAGGAACTCAGTGATGGGAGATTAATGTACACAGGAGGGGAAACATAGAAACATAGATAAAAGGTGCAGGAGTAGGCCATTCGGCCCTTCGAGCATGCACCGCCATT
The DNA here is from genome assembly GCF_053455715.1 of Rhinoraja longicauda. NCBI lineage: Eukaryota > Metazoa > Chordata > Chondrichthyes > Rajiformes > Arhynchobatidae > Rhinoraja > Rhinoraja longicauda. The sequence continues at coordinate 41,235,516 of NC_135957.1, read as the reverse complement.
CAATATGATCATGGCTGATCATTCAGCTCAGTAGCCTGTACCTGCCTTCTCTCCATACCCCCTGATCCCTTTAGGAAAAAGGGCCACATCTAACTCCCTCTTAAATATAGCCAATGAACTGGCCTCAACTACCTTCTGTGGCAGAGAATTCCACAGACTCACCACTCTGTGTGAAGAAATGTTTTCTCATCTCGGTCCTAAAAGACTTCCCCCTTATCCTTAAGCTGTGACCCCTGGTTCTGGACTTCCCCAACATCGGGAACAATCTTCCCGCATCTAGCCTCTCCAACCCCTTAAGAATTTTATATGTTTCTATAAGATCCCCCCTCAGTCTTCTAAATTCCAGCGAGTACAAGCTGAAAAGGAGCAGATTGATTAGTTTTGAATATTGGGAGAAATGAGTGCGCACCACAGGGATGAGAGAGCGACAGAGGATGGGGAAGGGTATTACTTCCAATTGCAGAATTCAATGTTGATAACACTGGGATGAGGTGCTGGCTGGCCCTCCAGTTTGCCTGTGGCGATTGTGTTTGAGGTGGACAATATGGGGGGGGGGGGGGGGGGCGGCCGCTCCTTGTGACAGCCCCCGGGGTGGTGTTTGTGACGATCAAGCCGCCGACACTCAGGCCGCCAGAGGAGAGGAGCGGCACCGTCCCCGTCCCCGCCCGACCATCCATCCAACAACACCTACCTTCACAAAGCAAAGCCTGGGCATCAGCGGCGCAGACTTTACTCGCCCCCTCCTCCCCACCCACCAGCCCATTCCACCGGACCATTGCTCTGGGCCAGCCGCAGGCAGGCAGGCAGGCAGGCAGCCACACTGGAGAAGATGAGCGATACTGGACTCTACTCGCTGGACGACATGGACATTTGCTCCGTGCCCGTTCCCGCGCCCCCCGAACGAGCCTCCGCCACCCGGCGGAGCCGAGGATCCAGCGGATCGACCAAGACTCTCGCAGGGGTAAAGCAACGAGCTTAGTCTGAAGAGGGGTCTCCACCCGACACGTCACCTACCCCCCCCCCCCCCCTCTCTCTCTCTCTCTCTCTCTCTCTCTAGAGATGCTGCCCGTCCCGCTGAGTTACTCCAGCAGTTTGTGTCTCCCTTCGGTTCTTTCCCACACAAGCTTAGAGACATGTCAGGGACTTCACTCAAACTGGGGGATGGAGTGACCTTTAACTTTACTTATTGGCATCCTTCTATGTATTATGTACATCAATGGAGACAAAGCTGACAAAGCTGGGTGTTGTTTTGCAGAACAAGTTACCGCACGCCATCACCATCGCCGTGTCCTCACGGACACTCTTCAACATGGCCGAGGAGCGGGCCATCTATGAGACTGATGGCCTGGAGTCCTACGTCAAGTTTCAGCAGGAACACGAGAACGAACCACTCAAGAAAGGATTAGCATTCGCCTTAATGAAGGTATGGCCACGTGTACATACACAAAGAAGGAAAAAAGGAGAGGGGGAGAGGGGGAGAGGGGGAGAGGGGGAGAGGGGGAGAGGGGGAGAGGGGGAGAGGGGGAGAGGGGGAGAGGGGGAGAGGGGGAGAGGGGGAGAGGGGGAGAGGGGGAATGGATGCAAATATTGGGGATCAATTCAGTGTAAATTTCAGATTTGAGAAATAAAGATTGAGGCGTGGCATTGAAGTCGTCGTGGTTATCCCTCGAGGTCGAGGATGATGGTCTACGTTCCGTTGTCTTTATGAGCTCTCAGGTGGCCTATGAGTCCAATCCTGGCTTTGAAAGTTCTTTGGCATTCAGGGCAGATAATTCCAGCTGTCAGATCGGGCTTTGGTTGTTGCTGCCTCTCTTTCCGTTTACTTCTCTTTTCTTGTAATTCTGCGCATCTGTTGGCTTTGAGTCGCTGTTCCCTTTTGGATGATGGTTCGCCAGAGCCTCCTGTCCTTGGCCTTGGTTTCCCAATGTTCAATGTCGATTTCACATTTCTTCATGCTGGCTTTTAAGGCGCCTTTGAATCTCTTCTTTTGTCCGCCTCTTTTACGTTTGCCTTCTTTAAGCTGGGAGTAGAAGGTTTGCTTTGGTAGACGGTCGTCTTCCATCCGAACAACATGACCGCTGCATCTTAGTAGACGAAGGCTTGCATGCTTGATGTTTTTGCTTCATTCAGCACACTGACGTTGGTTCTTCTGCCTTAATCTGAAGCGAATGCGATATTCGCAAAAGAAACACCTTGGTTAGGCCCAAGTGTGTAGCCACAGACTTGCCTTTCCCTTCTGTGTTTAAATTGGTTGTTTCTAAACTCATGTTCCAACATTCAGCTCAACAGATGTGCTTGGTGATCCTGTTTTAATTGTGGTTTTTGTTAACTGGAAATTAATAGGTTGTTCCTCATATGGTTTACAAAGGATCAGTGAATCATGCTCTTTAGAAACAGGTTTGGGGGATTGTTATGCTCTGGGGCACACAGGAACTGGACTCAAACGCACGACTCACACACAAGAGTCAATTTGGAGAAAATAAAGGCGTTCTTTAATTTTCACATTAAAGAACACTGCGATTCGAACCAAAAACTCTAAACTTACTCAGCTACAAAAACATTAGTTACAAAAATTACTTACTAGCTATACTACGACCGAGAGCACATGAATCAGAGTACATGAATCACAATACGAACTGGCACAGGACAAAGGGAGGTGTGGACTGGCACAGGACAAAGGGAGGTGTGGACTCACACACAAGAGTCAATTTGGAGAAAATAAAGGCGTTCTTTAATTTTCACATTAAAGAACACTGCGATTCGAACCAAAAACTCTAAACTTACTCAGCTACAAAAACATTAGTTACAAAAATTACTTACTAGCTATACTACGACCGAGAGCACATGAATCACAATACGAACTGGCACACGACAAAGGGAGGTGTGGACTATATATACACATGAGGTAAGGGCACACAGGTGGAAACAATCAAGGCAGGGCTGACAATTACAATGGCAGGAAGTCAAGGGACCTGAAATGAGAATCTAAACACAGAACATGACACAAGACTAACAGATATGACGGGACATTACAGTACCCCCCCCTTTAGGACCGACTCCTGACGGTCCAGGCTGGTCAGGATGAGTCTTGTCAAAGTCCTTGATCAAAGTTTTGTCCAAAATGAAGCTGGCAGGAATCCAGCACCTCTCCTCAGGACCGTAGCCTTCCCAGTCGACCAGAAACTGGCGACCGCGACCGCGACCTCTCTTGCGGACTGCAAGAAGTGCCTTACTGTGTAGACCGGACCACCGTCGACGAGCCGGGGGGGGGGGTGGAGGGGGCTTGGAGGCGGGCACGAGTGCACTTTCCTTGACCGGTTTTATTTTGCTGACGTGGAATGTAGGGTGAACCCTTAATGACCTGGGGAGTTGTAGACGGACCGAAACAGGGTTAATGACTTTCGAAATGGGAAATGGACCCACGAACCTTGGAGCCAGCTTTCTGGCGTGGACGTGAAGTGGCAAGTCCTTTGTTGTCAGCCATACCTTCTGGCCTGGGCGATAATGCGGAGCGGATCTGCTGTGGTGGTCGGCTGCCGCTTTCATCCAGGACTGACCCCGGAGTAGAACCCTCCGAGCTCCGTCCCAGATTTGGCGACAGCGTCGGATCATGGCGTGGGCAGAAGGCACCGTCACCTCACCCTCATAAGCCGAGAACAAGGGGGGCTGGTAGCCGTAGGCACACTGGAAGGGTGTGAGTCCCGTGGCAGCCGTAGGAAGCGTGTTGCGTGCGTACTCGACCCAGATGAGATGGTCGCTCCAGGTGGTCTGGTTCTGCGCGATCAGACAGCGCAAGCAGGTCTCGAGCTCCTGGTTCATCCGCTCAGTCTGGCCATTGGATTGCGGATGGTAACCAGAAGACAGGCTTACGGTGGCACCTATGAGGGAACAAAACTCACTCCAAAACTTGGACACAAACTGAGGACCTCGGTCCGAGACAATGTCTGTAGGGAAACCATGGATACGGAAAACGTGAGACATCATTACCTCTGCCGTCTCTTTGGCAGAGGGGAGCTTGGCCACAGCGATAAAATGTACCATCTTTGAAAATCGGTCTACCACCGTCAGGACAGTTGTGTTACCTTTGGAGGCCGGCAACCCAGTAACAAAGTCAATGGAGATGTGGGACCAGGGCCTCTGAGGGACTGAAAGTGGGTGCAGCAGGCCCGCTTGGGCTTGTCTGGAGGGCTTGCTCCTTGCACAGACAGGGCAGGCGGCCACATATTCAGCTACATCCTTCTCAAGTGAAGGCCACCAAAAACGCTGTTTAACCACAAAAACAGTTCTCTTGGCACCTGGATGGCATGTGAGCAGGGACGTGTGAGCCCAGTGGATTACCTGGGGGCGCAATGTCACAGGAACAAACAAACAGTTAGTAGGACAGCCACTCGGTGCTGGAGTCTCATCATTAGCCTGCTTCACATCTGTTTCGATCTGCCAAGACACTGCTCCTACCACACGGTTAAGTGGCAGGATGGGTTCGGGTTCTCTGGTATCAGGTTCAGGGTCATAAAGTCGGGACAGGGCGTCTGGTTTTGTGTTCTGGGATCCGGGCCTGTAAGACAGAGAAAAGTTGAACCTACTAAAAAACAGAGTCCATCTGGCCTGACGTGAGTTGAGTCTCTTGGCTTTACGGATGTATTCCAGGTTCTTGTGATCTGTCCATACCAGAAAAGGCTGCTCGGCCCCCTCCAGCCAGTGCCTCCACTCCCCCAATGCGGCTGACCGCCAGCAGTTCTTTGTTTCCGACATCGTAATTTTTTTCTGCGGGGGTCAACTTACGTGACAGGTAGGCGCAGGGATGAATCCGGTTGTCCTTCTCCGCTCTCTGGGAAAGTACCGCCCCAATCCCCTCGTTGGAGGCATCCACCTCCACAAAGAAAAACCCCGCGCCTGCTGCCGAGGAGGACGGGCGAATAATGCCCGTCCTCAGGGAGGACTCAATGTACTCATCCATCGCCTTCCTCTCGGGGCCGGATATGGAGTACAGTCGCCCCTTGGGAATAGGGGCCCCCGGCAGCAGGTTGATAGCGCAGTCAAAAGGTCGATGAGGAGGTAGGGTGGTGGCCCTGGACTTGTTGAACACCTCCTTCAGTTCATGGTAACATGGTGGAACCTTCGACAGATCGGGATGGTCATCATCATCATTAGAAATCTTTATTTCTTCAGATTTAAGAACATTTATTCCCAAAACCGCCCCGATCTTCCCGTAACTCACCCCTTTGTTCACTGGTTCAACAAGACATGATTGTGTGCACTCAACCCCCCATCGTCTGATCTTACCAGATCGCCAATCAATCTGAGGATTGTGTTTCTGCAGCCAAGGGAAACCAAAGACCAAGGGATGTTGAGCTGAGTCAAACAAGTGAAAAGACATTATCTCCACATGGTTAGCATTGAACATGACTTTGACAGGTTCCGTACGATGAGTTATCTCAAACAACTGACGTCCATCTAAAGCGCTCGCCACAATAGGTTGCAACAAGGGCACAGATTTAACCTTACACGATCGAGCTAGAGTCCAGTCCATGAGACACTTGTTGGCTCCGGAGTCGATCAAAACCCCCCCGAGTCACAATTTGCTGATTCAGAGTGAGGGTGGCCTGTGTCAGAGGTCGAGGAGGTAAGTCCGAAACGGGGAATTGGCTCACCAGTGTCCTCCTTTTCACTGGTGAGCCACCCCTTTTACCGAGCAGTCGGCCAGACGGTGTCCTTGTTGACCGCAGTAAAAGCAGGCTCCGTCCTTCAGGCGGCGCTGTCGCTGCTCCGGAGTCAGCCTGGTTCGTCCTAGCTGCATGGGTTCCTCCGACGGCTGAGAGGACGCTGTTTTCTCCGGCCAGTGATGGACAGGGAACGATGACTTATTCGGTGTGAAGGACCCGGAGGAGCCCCCCTGGTGATTGGGAGGACGATCAGCAGCCTGGTGTCTTTCCTTTTCCTTTATCCTGTTATCGACACGAATAGCCCTGGTAATTAATGTCTCTAGATCACTGGGTAACTCAAAAGGTGAAAGTCTGTCCTTTATAGCCTCCGACAACCCATTCATGAATGCATCCACTTGTGTAGGCATATTCCACCCACTGTCTGTTGCAAGGGTTCGGAAGTCAATGGCATAGTCTATCACTGGGCGAGTGTTCTGTTTTGGCTGCAGTAAGACTCGGGAAGCTTCCTTAGCAGAGGAAGTGTGATCAAAAATACTGCTAAATGTTCTTTGGAAGAGGTCTAGATCCTGACAGACTGTGGAGCCCCGAGACCACTCCGCAGTGGCCCATGTTGCGGCTCGTCCCGTCAAATGGGACACAATAAATGTTACACAATAAATGCTACCCTGGCCTGGTCTGAGGGGAAGTGTGCAGGGTTATGCTTGAAGTGGAGATCACATTGTACAAGGAATGATCTACAATTCTCCGAGTCTCCAGAGAACTTATCTGGTGAAGCCAGGCGTAGAATCAGCGTGGGGTTCGCAGGCGTGGCCGGAACAGCAGGCGGATGGCCGGCCGAAGGTTCAAACTGAGCCAGTGGAGAAGCTGCCGAGGTTGGGTCGAGATGAGCCAGAACCTGATGGAGTTGTACAGCGAGGTGGTTAATCTGGGTCGTCTTGTCTATCGTTCAGCTCGCGCACCCCGTGACTGACTGAGCGCAGCTGCTCCTCCTGGTGCTGGATCTTAGTGCCCTGGTAGGCAAGGGCTGATTTCCAAATCTTAGAGTCGGCTGAGTCCATATTATGGCCAGTTCGTTCTGTTATGCTCTGGGGCACACAGGAACTGGACTCAAACGCACGACTCGCACACAAGAGTCAATTTGGAGAAAATAAAGGCGTTCTTTAATTTTCACATTAAAGAACACTGCGATTCGAACCAAAAACTCTAAACTTACTCAGCTACAAAAACATTAGTCACAAAAATTACTTACTGGCTATACTGCGACCGAGAGCACATGAATCACAATACGAACTGGCACAGGACAAAGGGAGGCGTGGACTATATATACATGAGGTAAGGGCACACAGGTGGAAACAATCAAGGCGGGGCTGACAATTACAATGGCAGGAAGTCAAGGGACCTGAAATGAGAATCTAAACACAGAACATGACACAAGACTAACAGATATGACGGGACATTACAGGGATAACATGTGGCATTTGTTCAATCCATTTATTCTTTGGATTTGCACAGTGTTCAAGCAGCATCGTGCGTGATGTTTACATTTAACAAACTTCAATTTTCAGGAAGTGCAGACATCAGGGTTTTTAAACAAATTGAACTATAGTTCCTCATGCTAACACAGTCTCACAAGGATAACATGGGCAATGGTGAGCCAAAGGACCATTTATTTGGTGCATGAATTTCATGGCAATAACAACGAATAGTTAACACATTATGGTAATCTAATCTAATCTCTTAATTGCGAAATAGAGACACCTCCTGTAAACTTTACCAGCAAATGATGCTTGTTTTTCAAACATCCCACATTTGTTCCCTTTTGCTTCAGATTACTTCAATGCTGCACATTAAGTTTTATTTTCTCAGATCTGTAAATTGCACTGAATTAATTTACAATATTTGCATCAATTCTCTCTAATTCATAGAATTTAAGATGGTCACCTAACGCACTGGAAGTCGCAAATGATACATTAAACTGGCACGAAGATCTAATGGAAATGTGACAAGTTAACGGGATTTTCTAACATATAGACGTTCTTGAGACTTTGTAATAAAAAATTAAAGAACTGGAGGTCCAAGTTGTAAAACAATTTAATTGCATATGTTTAAACTGATTACATTATTTCCACTCCCCAAATATTTTGCCTGTTCCGTTCATGTTGCTTTGTTTTTCACTGTCTCTCTAAATAGCCACGTGTGAAGAGAAAAGAGTAAAATGTAAATAATTATTGAGAAAGAGGAAAAGGTACACTGGATAGAAAAAGTGGAAACATTAGAAGTTCAAAGAATGATAACAAGAATCTTGAACAGACACAGAGAAGCCTTGAACAGAAGATAATGAAGCAGGAGCAGGCTATTCAGTCCCCAGTACTTGTGAATCATTAAAATAGGACATTGCTTTAACATGAGAGGGGAAGGCTTAAAGGAGATGTGTGGGGCAGGTTTTTTGGTACAGAGTGTCTGGAAAATGCTGCTGGGGATAGTGGTTGAGGCAGATACCGTAGTGGCATTTAAGAGACTTTTGGATAGGCATATGGATATGCAGGGAGTGGAGGGATATGGATTATATGAGGGCAGATATGAGCTGGTCTTGGCATTATGTTCGGCACAGACATTGTGGACCAAATGGGCTGTTCTTGTGTTGTATTGTTCTATGACAGAACGAACAAGCTATCAATTTTTGTCTTGAATATACTTATGGCTTGAATCTCCACAAACGTTCTTGCACAGTTGAGAGGTGTCAGAGGTTATGGGGAGAATGGGGTTAGGAGGGAGAGATAGATCAGCCATGATTGAATGGCAGAGTAGACTTAATGGGCCAAATGGCCTAATTCTACTCCTACCACTTATGACACTGCGTTCTTATATACCTTTTGCAGGGGACAATCATCCCTGCATCTTTCTTATAAATCCTTGTAAAGATTTTGTACATTTCCATGAAACAGGTCCCTTGTTCTGCTTTGTAAGTCAAACCCCACCACAGTTACTTGTATTAAATAATATTAAACACACATTTTACCCTCAGGACTTCATTGACTGTAACAAAGTTATGGGAGAATTAAATTAAAAAACACATTATTTTATAAATTCTGAATCTCCGCATATAGATCATTTAACCCAGCACATTCATTTCTGTATTTATTCTTTAAATGAGCCCAAGGCTTTTCTCCACCTCCCCATATTTTCGACTTTGGAACCTTGGACTGGTTTGACCTGGAGCTGGCTGAAATTGCTTATCAAATCACTTAATTAACATCAGTGTCTAATCTAAAGAAAGGCAGGAGCACAATTTTGACCAATATCTCCTGCTGCATATACTGATTACCTGCACATTTTATGGCATAAATCAGCGCAAATTTTCCTCCCCTGCTTCTAATAATTTTGTTGCCTTTTCAATGGTTGTTGCTTACAAAAAGCAACACACAGATACACATTTTAAGATTTTGCCTCCAACTTTTCAGCCAACACCATTGTGGGCCTTGAACCAATGATTGTAACAGTTCAAGTATTAATTCTATTGAGAGAATAGCAATAAAGAAGGGTCTCCACCTGAAACATTACCAATTCCTTTTCTTCAGAGATTCTGCCTGACCTGCTGAGTTACTCCAGCTTTTTCTGTCTATCTGCAATAAGTAGCACAACTAACTTGTGTTAGCGTGAAGTACAACCTCATGTGTGACACCCAGATTCTGGAAAAATATAGTGGGGGCAGATTTAATGTGTTATGAGAAAGTATATAAAAAACAATGGATAAAATGATGGAGGGAAGCATTTTAGGAATACAATAGCTGAGTGACACACAGTGAGCTAATGATTACATAGGTCTGTTGATAAAATAAATGTGGTTGTTGAAATTGGCAATGGGTAACGTTGGTATAAAATCTAGCCCAAAATTTGGCATCTTCTACAATAAATAAGTGTATATAAACATTATATTATGTGCATATTTATTATATTATAATTGGAAATCTTTGTTATGCCTAGGCACTGGAAACAGTTAATTCACGGCTACATGAACTTTATCCTGGGACTGATGAAATGTTTGATGTAGTTCTAATGACAAATAACCATGCCCAAGTAGGAGTGAGGCTGATAAACAGCATCAATCACTATGGTATGTACTCAATAATAATAGAGGCTATGTAATCTAGTTATCAGCCGTATGCCAGATTGAGGACCTATATATTGATGCTTTTTTAAATAAATAAAAAATGTTGAAAATACTGTTTTCTTTCAAATACCTTAAACCGTTGAGAGAGTCAGAAACACATAGTTTGCCAGTACGATTCCAGGAACAATTGATTTATTAGCAATAGCAATAAACCTGTCAATAACAATAGAAATGTAATAATTACCAAATCAGTGGGAGTTAGTGAGCCTGATATAGACCTCACAAAACGTGCGTTTGCTGCCATGAGGCTGGCTGCTTTAGGAAGGAATTATGGGCATTTCAATGGCAAAAGGCTCCAAGTGTTCATAACAGTGAGATGTTTAGAAAGCGTGAGCATATATTATAGTAAACAAATAGACAATGATTGAAATATTAACAATCATCAGAGGGAAATAGATGCGTAGCAAATAATTGAGAGATCTAACAAAAACAGTGTTCGCCTATAACACCTTTCATTGATTTTGATAAAATAAATGGAATTTATAGTTGAAGAATTCAGAGCAGGAAAAGGGAAAATTTTAATGCAAGTCACGATAAATAAAGAGGAGGTATTCGATGCCATTGGTCTTGAGGATGGATAAATTTCCAGGACTGGATGAGATTATCCTAGAAAAAGGCACAAATTGTTGGTGTGACCCAGCAGGTCAGGCCGCATCTCTGGAGAACATTTTAGTTTGGTACTCTTCTTCAGGCTGATTGCGGTCCGGAAGTGGGGGGAGCGATAGAGAAAGCTGGTAGACAGCAGGGACAGGACAAAGTCTGGCGAGAAAGGTGGATACAGGTGCAGGGGGGGGGGGAGACTTTTGATAGGCAAATGGTTGGACAAAGGCCAGAGATGAATGACAAAAGGTGTGAGATCAGGATTGAAGAGGTGCAAATTTTGAAGCCAGAGGAAGGGGAGGGGGAAGGGAAAAAATGGGTGCATGTCCAAGTTGGGCAAAGGGAAGAGGGAGGGAGGGTATAAGGGGTAAATGAAGGAAAGATTTATAGATTCACACAAGGGGTGGTGGATGTATGGAACAAGCTGCCGGAGGAGGTAGTTGAGGCAGGGACTATCCCAACATTTAAGAAACACTTAGACAGATACATGGATAGGACAGGAGGAATATGGATCAAATGCGGGCAGGTGGGACTACTGTAGCTGGGACATGTTGGCCGGTGTGGGCAAATTGGGCCGAAGGGCCTGTTTCCACATGGTATCACTCTATGATTCTATTAGTTACCCAAAATTGGAAGAATTCGGATCCTGCTACCTGCTACCTGACCCGCTGAGTTATTCCAGCACTTCGTGTCTTTTCTTTTGTAAAGCAACACCTGCAATTCTTGCAGTTCTGCAGTGATTTGTCCCGAGTTGTTCTGAGAGGTAAGGGGAAAGAGAATGCCTTGAACTCTGTTTTGAAGAGGCAACAAAGCATTTTGGCAGACCGATGAACGTGTTTACATGGCACCAGTAAGGCCTTTGACAAGGTCTCATTAAAGCAAGGACCAGCAATCTTTTTTAGAACTTTAGTGAATAAATCTTTCTTATCTCATTGCCGTTCATGTAGTTTGACTCTTAAATCACCCACATGGAACCTTGCAAAGGATATGAAACACGCTTTTTGCTGAATTTAGTTTAGAAACCTTTTATGGGATTTATTGATACAGAATACAGAATATAGAGCTTTATTGTCATTCGATACCGAGATACTGAACGAAATTACATTCCAGCAAGGGGATGGAAGCACCGGGCGCTGAAACGTCCCGCGGCCGTACCGGGCGATGGAAGGCCCCGTGGCCGAGCCATACCGGGCGATGGAAGGCCCCGCGGCCGAGCCGCGCCAGGTGCTGCTAAGTCCCGCGGCCGAGCCACGCCGGGCGATGGAAGGCCCCGCGGCCGAGCCGCACCGAGCGCTGAAACGTCCCGCGGCCGTACCGGGCGATGGAAGGCCCCGCGGCCGAGCCGCACCGGGCACTGTTAAGTCCCGCAGCCGAGCCGCGCCGGCGATGTTAAGTCCAGCGGCCGAGCCGCGCCGGGCGATGGAAGGCTCCACGGGCGATGTTAGGCCCCGCGGCCGAGCCGCGCCCCGAGGAGGAGACCTAAAAAAAGAAAGGTTTCCCTCACACCCCACCCCCCCCACACCCCACCCCCCACACACCCCACCCCCCCCAACCCCCCCCCCACACCCCACCCCCCCACACCCCACCCCACCCCCCCACACCCCACACCCCACCCCACCCCCCCACACCCCCCACATACACACAGCCAAAAACAAAAACCATCCCAACACCAACACACAAACAAAAAAGGAAAAAAGACAAACAGACAAACAGACTGCCAGCGAGCCGCAGCCGTTAGGCGCCGCCACACGTGACAATTTAGTTTAGAAAACTTTTATGGGATTTATTGATGCATTGATTAGAATGCAAAAGTACATAACTCATTCAGTAACATATTCAGTATATTTATTTTTTGTTTCATTCAAGGAAAATGGAAATTACTGGCAAGAACCACATTTATTCCCTACCCCTAATTGCCCTTGAGAAGATGGTGGGGAGTTACTTTCTTGAACCTTTGTGATTTATTCGATGAGGATTGTTCCCTCTCAATAATGTTTATTTAAAAGCTCTAAAATTTTGTGATGTAAATACAGTCATGTATTTATTTGTACCAGCATCTGCAGTTATTTTCTTACAGTCATGTATTTAGGTCATGAGGGTATATAACTTGGAAGGAGATGTGATAACCACTTGTCAAGGGAGCACATAGAAGGCTGGCAGGGTGAGTCCAGGACAGAGAGGAATGTTGCTGAAGGGGTTGTCGTTGGGTGGCAAGGACTCCTTGCCAGAGAAATTGGCCCAGAGGCGGAGGCGACAGAAGAAGAGCTCGACATTGTGGCAGGAACTCGCTGAGGTGTGGGCATGGGTACAAATGTAAAGCCTCTGCTGACGACAGACCATTCAGCATTGCTGACAGGGGACTCGGGGGGAATGGGAACAACATGAAGGATCGGGGCTGAGGTATGGCACAAGGTTTGAAGTGGGCAGAGGGCTGGAGGGGTACAGAGAGCAGCGAGAGAGGTGTGCGGAATTTTAGGAGTGAGGGTGAGGGGAAGTAGTGCAGTTAGCATAGGAAGAATGGCAGTAGAACCCAGCCATGTCGGTATAAAGGGACCTGGCCTGAAGGCATCCAGGTAGCAGTAGGACCCGGAAGAGTCAATAGGCCCAGCTCGCAGGCAGCCAGGGGAGCGGTAGGAGTCAGCAGCATTGGTGCCCACGGTGCAGAAGTAGCCAGGGAAACTGTCGGATCTGGAAAGGTCAATCACCCTGGCCTGAAGGTGGGTGAAGGTGATGAGAATCGGCTCAGAGTCTGTAAAAGGATCCTGACCCAAAACATCATCTGTCCATTCTCCATATATACTGCCAAGCCTAGTGAGTTCCTCCAGCACTTGTCAGTGGTCAAGATTACAGCACGTGCGTTTCTTTGTGTCCAATATTTGGAGACATTTTATTTCACATTGTGAATTACTTATATGAGAACAAATTAACATTGCTTTAGTGAATTTATCTTAATGTTTCTTAATTAAACAATCTAAAATTAAGTTGCAATTAAAGAAATAAAATGATTTATATCTTTTTGTAGGTTTGTCAATTGAAAGATTTTGTTTGACTGGTGGAACAAGTCCTATTAGTTACCTAAAAGCATATCACACCAACTTGTATCTCTCATCGGATCCTGTTAAAGTAGCAAAGGCTCTAAGTGAAGGTAAGATGAAATGAATACAGTGCAAAGCAGAAATTTAAAATGTGTCCTCACTAAAGTAATTTAGAAGGAAAAAAATCAACAGTATTATTTCTTGGCTACCAAATTTTGTACATAATACAAGCTGTAGCCTGCAGTTATGCACAGTAAATTATTTGTAAAATTACAAGACAATTAATATGAGAAGCAAAAGCTGAGAGAACATTGTTTCCTCTATCCTCTGCCCAGCTCTGTCATTTAATAAGATCTTTATTCACCCATCCAGAAAAATTCCTTCTCATGTGAATTCTATGTATTTCTTAAATAGTTCTTTAATATATCTCTGTTGCTTTGCGTGCCTTCTGACATTTCTTCAACCTGAAATGTTAATATACTGTTTCTCTTCACACATGCAACCTAATCTGCTATTTACAGCATTTTCTGTTTTTATTTTAGATTTGAAGCATCTGCAATTTTTTGATTTAAACTAGTTTTATCTTGGTTACCCTTGTTTAACCCTTGTTTAATTAATGTAAACAATTATATTCTAATTTTAAGTGTACATTTCAAGCCATGCGTTTTTTAGGTTGAAAGGCCCTGGTTTATCCTCTCATTATCCATAACACAAAGGATCTGCCTCATAGTTCTACTTTGCTGTACCTGCTGAGCTTAAATGTCTCTTTCGTGCTAGGCAAATAGAACTGAATCTGGATCAGAGCATACAACTGTAATATGAAATTATTATTTTCATCAATTTATCTCTTATTTACTCATTGTGGGGTTTGCTGGCATTTATTACACGTCCTTGCGCATTTTTATGATACAAATGTTAGATGAATCTCCTTCCTGAACTATTGCAGCATTTTTGGTAAATATAATCTTGCTGTATTTGGTAGGAAGTTCCAGAATTTGGAACCAGCAGAACAGTTTCAAGCTAGAATGGTGTGCAATTTGGAGGAGAACCTTCAGGTGATCGTGTTGCATTAAAAAACATACAGATTGGTAACATAAGAAGCCACTCAGTATTTCAAGCCTGCTCTGATAGTAAATAAAAATGATGGTTAATCTGATTTTAAAGGGCTTCACATTTCTATCTATTCCTTGTAACGCCCCCCCCCCCCCCCCCCCCCCCCCCATCTTCAAAACATCAGAAAATCTAACAACCACATCTTTGGTGTCTTTGTCAATAAGATTTATATAAATTGTAGAAGATTGAGGCCTAGCACCGTTTTCTGTCACACTTGGATCTAGAAGTGCAGGTGCATGGTTCCTTGAAGGTCGAGTCGCAGGTAGATAAGGTGGTCAAAAAGGCTTCTAACACATTGGCCTTCATCAGTCAGTGTACTGAGTATAGAAGTTGGGAGGTCATGTTGTGCATTGTCTAAGACGTTGGTCTAAGACATTTAGAATATTGTGTTCAGTTCTGGGCATCTAGGAAAGATATTGTCAAGCTTAGAAGGGTTCAGAAAAGATTTACGAGGATGTTGCCAGGACTAGAGGGTGTGAGCTAAAGGGAGAGGTTGAGTAGGCTGGGTTTCTATTCCTTGGAGTGCAGGAGGATGAGGGGTGACCTTATAGAGGTGTACAAAATCATGAGAGGAATAGATCGGGTAGATGCACGGAATCTCTTGCCCAGAGGAGGTGAATCAAGGACCTGAGGACATAGGTTCAAGGTGAAGGGGAAAAGATTTAATAGGAATCTGAGGGGTAACTTTTTCACACAAAGGGTGGTGGGTGTATGGAACATGCTGTTACATGAGGTAATTGATGCTGGGACTATCCCATCATTTAAGAACCAGACAGGTACATGGATAGGACAAGTTTGTAGGGATATGAACCAAGCACAGGCAGGTGGGACTAGTGTAGCTGGGACATTGTTGGCCGGAGTGCGTAGGTTCCACACTGTATCCCTCTATGACTTCACTTGTTGCACTTTATCAAGCAGATAAAGTGTGACTTATGAGTACTCTCTGTTTCTCGTTGGCCAATCAATTTTCTATCTCTATTCCATTTGTAAATTTCTATCCCATCATCGTTTATTCTCTACAATAAGTCTTCCTGATTAATGGCTTCATTTCTTCTGCTTGACAGGAGAGGTTATCAGTTGTCTTGAGAAAAGTATTTAATAAAATTTACTGGCTCTTAAAAGACTAGTGTGACTAGTAAGTTTCTGTAGGATGTTCTCTTTACTAATAAACACATATACTTTTTCATCCCTTGTTGTCAGTGGTTATTAGTGATCATTTCATAGCAAACACACCTCCTGATTTCCATTTTGCATTTTGATTATATTTTTCCTTTCAGCACCTTTAAGTTTGATCTCTATTTATTTTCACTGCTTTTGTCTGTTTTCCATCTGCGCTGGATTAATGCTGTCTTTGTAGAGTTCTCAGCGCATAAGCAAAGAATTGCACAGAATCCATCTCCAGTCAACAAGGGCTAGGACCCAGCGTGGGGGGGACTGCTGTGAGGGAGGGGGAGGGGGGGGAAGAACAAAGGTTGAAATGGCTCAGGTGGTGGTGGGGGGGGGGGGGCGGGGCGGGGGCGGAGGAACTGTAACTTTGTAAGTGCCCTTTATGGGCGACTATTTGCAAAACTTGGTATGCAAGCAAAGAATTTCACAGTGACTTGTCATATGTAACAGTAAAGTATTTTATCTATCTAGATTCACCCTCACTTCACACTCTAGTTGGTGAATGTTAAGGAAGTCGAAGTGCATCTCCTGGATAAGTTTCTTCATGTAATTGTGTTAGTATATCCATCAGACCCATTGAAGAATCTGGAACAGAGTGAGCAATTCAAAGTTGCTTCTAACTCCTTTTTAAAAAACAAAATCTATCATCTGTTTGGGATCCTCAAAATACCCATTCAAAGCTTTTATTCCATTTTAGAAATGCATTATCCCATAGTCCCTAACAGCAAAGTAAGAACTGAAGGAATCCAAGCCACATGTATGACAAAGATTAGGAGAGTTACTTTCAGGACACAAAAGAAACAATTTTTCATGCAAGGTCACACTGTAGGATTTGTAGGACAGAGCTGCATTAAGCCTGGAGATATTTAACTCTTTGTTTTCATGATTTCAGGAATCGCAGCAGCTACACTATGTCATCTGGACAAAGACGCACAGCTCTCTGAGCAGCAATTAAGAGTGGCTTTTGATGGAGATTCCTTTGTGAGTCAAGAACCGAATGAGAAATCTTCAAAGAATTATATGTTGGCTGATTCACTGTGTGACTATGAGCCCAAGCCAACGCCACAGATGCAACAGGTAAGCAGGTACAGTCCGCTGTTAAACCAGAATCCTTTAGCTGCTGTAGCATCTACCTGATGGCCTTAAGTTCATTATTTCATCACATTGAGTTCTAAGGTTCATTATTTCATCACATTGAGTTCTAAAGGTCGCACTTATTGTTGTTCGTAGAATGCTTTACTTGGCGTATATATCAGAACATATAGATTTTGCAAAGTTATCCGACCTTAGATGAAAAGACACAGGCTACCATTAGAAATATAAACTTTTAAATTGGTGTTCAAGAATTGAACAAAGAAACAGAATGTATATTTTGAAACTTAATATTATTGCCATGTTTCCTGTACTTTACATTTCCAGTCTGTGTCATGTTTGACATAGTGTAAAAATACTTAGGCCTGTAATAATTTGTTATTGGTACGAAAAGATGATGAGCATATAAGAAAATCTCTGGTTATGCCATTAATGTACAGCCCTTTATTGATAATAATGTGCTAACCTCGAGGTAATGCTGCAGGTTTAGAACTGGATGCTTAATACATCTGAAGCAGTTCTATTTTAGTGGAATCTGTATTAAATAATATTATGATTAAAATGACAAAAATGCTCATATTTTGTGTCAGAATATGAAGGCTAGTGTGTTTCAAAAACATTGTGGATAAATGACTAAGTGAATTGAATGTATAGTTTGTAAACAGTAATCCAAGTGGTTATTGAAACAAGAAGTATTTTTTTTCTCTGGTCATTTATAAGGATTAGTGGTCAGTCAGATGTTATATCTAATAAAAACTAGATCAGTTGTTGAACTACTCCATGTATTTGGCTATGAGGAAAGATCATACTCCTTAACAAGTTGTTCTGAAGAAGGGTCCCGACAAGAAAGGTCACCCATTCCTTCTGTCCTTCCTTCTGTCCCGCTGAGTTTCTTTAGCATTTTGGGTCTACCTTGGATAATGAAAAACATTATTTCTGTCCAGTCATCTCCTCTGAGCTACCACAAAACAAAATTGTTAACAATTTATTTCGAGGCATAGATTCCTTAGAGAAATTGAAGAAAAATAGACAGAGTGCAAGACATTACTTTTAGAGCATTTACTTCATATTGGAGAGTTAATGTTCAGAGTTCCTTTCCTCAATACTATGTAAACAATGGAACAGGAGCTAAGTAGAATAAACATTCTGGAGCAGTTCAACATATATTGGTGTTGAGTAAAATTGCTGGAGCATATTCTAGGAAAGCAATCAGCTCACACCTAGCAAAAAACAAGGAAAGCAAAAAGAATTGGTTTCATGATCAAGATCAATTTATTGTCACTTGTATCAATTAAGGTACAGTGAAATTTGAGTTACCATACAGCCATGCTAAGTGAAAAGCAACAAGACACGAATATTGGCGTGGATCTAAAAGCAGCGGGCCGGGACACTCCCGGCAAGCAGGCCCGGCCTGCCCACCGCAGACTGACCTTGGAGGACCCGCTTGGTAGGCCCGGCTCGCCCGCAGCGGTCACCGGCGGGATCGGGAACCCACCTGAAGGCTCGTCGGTTGGCAGGACCTCACCCGAAGGCTCGTCGGTCGCTGGGAAGGAGCTGGAGTAGCTGGATGTGAGGATCAAGGGTCTGTTGAAGGGTGAACCTCCAACGCCTTCAGGTAAGCTGCAGGAGACGTCCCTAGGACACAAAGATGGCCGATCTAGGAGAGGAGAGGGACGTCTGTTCATGGGAACTGCTCCTGTACATCAAGCACTTTGGCCAACCGGACTTTGGACTTTGAATAATGGCACCAAAAATGCCAGTGCCCGCATGTATAATATATGCGTAATGAATTTTACTGTGCAGTTGCATATGTGACAAATGAAGCATATTGTCTTTTGAAATTAATACTTTAAATTCAGCTATGTTGTAAAACTGTTGCAGTAGATAATGGATATACTTTAGTTATTGTTTGGTAATGTTCTACCTCTATGCCTATGTAGGTGTTCTCATTAATGTCACTCTGAACCCCATCACTGGTTCACTGGCCAGGAGAGGCCAATCCCCAGCATCATTGGTAACGGCTGGATTCAATTACCTGATCCTTGTTAGCCTACTCCCTATAAAATATCAGGTAATGGTAGAATGTCTTTGCACTCTGTTGAGACACTTTCCAAGGCTCGCTCGAACCAGCTACAATCAGCATCCCATCGCCAACCAATCCACTCAACCTGTGGTAGTTACCACCAGAGCAGGGTGTAACTATAGCGTGACAAATTTACTTTGATGTTTACATTATATGTGCGCACTGAAATTGATTTAAAAAAAATTAACAATATGTGAATTGAACACAGAACTGAATTACTTCTGTGCTCCAGTCAAATTATCTTCCATGCTCAGACTTTGCTTCGCCTCAAAGACTAAAACTTGATTCTTTGAGTTTGTTTCTGACTTTGTGCAATGCCATAAAAACATTTATCCCATTTTTTTTACTTCCATTGAAATTAATAAAAATAAAAATCAAGAGAGATGTAAAAAGTCTACCAATCTCCACCCCATGTCCAACACTATCGGGAAAGTCAGAATCTTTATTTCTATTTGTTGTCAAAGAAAACCAAGAGAACATGAACGTCTGAAAAATAAACTGGATCTTTAATAATTGTTTTCATTAGATTTTTAACTTTAGATGTAAAATCACTGCAAATAAATTAGGCTAACAAACAATAATGTAGATTTAATAAACCAATGCCATATTTATTCATTTGTAGCATTCAATAAAATCAAATATTTAAAGTCCAATAAAATACTGATTTAATAGATAACCAACTTTAAAATTCATCCAATGAAAAGATTACTCATATAGAATCGTATGTATTAGTCCTTCCAATGACCCCAATAACTAGTTTAGCAGACCAAAACTCGGTTTACTAATTGGTCTTCAAGGGATTTTTTTTAACAAGAAAAAGCTGGTTGCTTCCCTGTGAATCCAAAGCACAATAAACAGGCCAGACCACCCAATCACTAAAAATATCAACTATAGCAAAACGTGCCATATCTGAGAAAATAAATCTCTTTTACAGTCATACAGTCAACGCAAGGTTTTACGGTGGTTTCCAAAGAAAAATGGAGCTGTTTGCTTCACTCTAAGAACCAAATTACACAATGCCTGGACCACCCACAAATGGAAATAGCCAAATGCAGAGAAAAGTATTAATCCCCCTTATGAAGTTGTGAGTCAGTGGCTATTTACTCTGATACATAGGATGGCATTTATTTCTCATCTGGGTTACTGACAACTTGATAACATGCTGTGCCATGTTAAAGAGCAGTCAAAATTTAACATTATTATTGTTATGGGTCTGGAGTCACATATATGCCAGACCCTGTAAGGATTCCAATCCCTGAAGAATAACTGAAGAGAGAGAAATTTAAAAGATCAGGTAGAAACATCTCCCATCGTAAGAGTCCCATTTGTAACTTGGACTGAAGTGCCCATTTGACAGCCTTTTCACCATTGAAAGACTTACTCCACAGCTCAAGGTAACACTTCACATCCCTGCTTGGACATTACCACAGCTATTAACCACCGTTAACTCACCTTCTACAACAATGGCATGCATTTACACAGGTGCAGTAATGTGAAAATTGCAATATATAGCAAAAGTTTTCATTTGCAAACATTGGTCCCTTTTAATGAAATTTACTCAGTTCAGAAATGGAAATAATCTTTAATGTAAAGATTGGCCTATCAAGTTTGTATCCAAAATCGGTTGATTTTTGTCATCATGTTACTGGGTCCATAACCCCTTAAGGATTGCACCACGTGACTAACAACTGCTCGATAAATGGAAACTGATAAACCAATAAGCAGTGCCCCATCAATTTCAATATAAAACCTATCAGTCAAGCATTTCAGAAAAGTAGACCTAAAAACTTTAGTTTAAAAATTCATCAATTCTCCTATCTGATGTTTATGAATCTTTGAGGTCATCTCACGTAGGCAGCAATGTGGAGACGAGAAAGGGTTTTGAGCAGATTAACCCCAATCATACTGAGTGATGGTCTGGGGTCATGGGCTGCGTGGTGGTGGGGGGTGGGGGGGGGGGGAATGAGAGGCAGAGATGACACTCACTGGTGTTTGAATGATGGCAGTGGTAGTGAATCTGAGTTTGATGGAGCTTGCAATGCTGAAGACCAAGGTTCTTCCTATGTCTACTCATGGGGAGCACCTATGAGTGGGGGTTAAGGATGGTGTTGGTGGATACTGGATAACTCTATTCCTTTTCATAAATGCTGCGTTTTGTCTATAATCCTTTTCATCATGCAACTACATCTCATTTATACTCCATGTAGGTGTTTGTCGATGGCTGTAGTATTTCTTACATCTAAGAACACCTCTGAATATCTCTTGGAGATGAGTGGTTTTGGGAGTGATGCTGATGGTACTAAGTTGAAGGCTGTGACTTCCATGGCTCAACCTTTAGGAAATCCTAATGTGTGAGCTCTTTGGCAAGAGTTTCCAGTAAATCCTCCACACCAATCTTGCCTATTTCATTCAACCATGTCACATTTGCCTATTTGACAATATCTCCTTGATTTGAAAAGCCATGAGAGTTGTGCACTAACTTGGGACATTATTGTAATTGTAATTGTAATTAGTTTATTAGCCAAGTATGTAAAAACATACAAGGAATTTGATTTGCCATACAGTCATATCAAAAAAGCAACAAGACACACTGTTGCATAAAAATTAACATAAACATCCACCAAGACACACTACTACATAAAAATTAACATAAACATCCACCACAGCGCACTGTGATGGAAGCCAATAACATATTATCTTCTTCCCGCCTTTTCTCCCGCGGTCGGGGCGGTCGGGGCAGTCGAACCATCCGCAGTCAGGGCAATCGATGCTCCCGCAGCCGGTGATCAAAGCTCCTGCGTCCCGACTATCGAAGCTCCCGCGATCGGCGTAGTCGAAGCTCCTGTAGTTGGAGCTCCTGAAGTCGATCCCTAATCAAGGGACCACGAGCTCCACGAAATTAAGTCCATAGGCTCCAAAATGGAGCTCCCAAAGTCGATCCCTGACAAAGGGACGGCCAGCTCCATGATGTTAGGCCGCAGTGCGGACAGAGATACGATACGGAAAAAGTCGCATCTCCGTCGAGGAAAGAGATTTTAAAAAGTTTCTCCCCACCCCCCACATAATACAAAACTAAACATACACTAAAACATACATTTAACAACAGACTAAAAACAAAAGTAGAAAAGGATGAGACAGACTGTTGGAGAGGCTGCCATCGTATGGCGCCACCCGGTGGTTTTTTTCTTCTATACACCATTTGTTGTTATGTGGATTTTTCCATCCTAAGAGGCTAGTGTGCGGGGATCGCTGGTTTGGTGTGGGCCGAAGGGCCCGTTTCTTCGCCGTGTTTCTTAACTAAAATAAACTACTACTTGCAATTTTGATTTTAAGCAGAAAAATAATGATAATTGGGCATTAAAGTACTCAGAACATTTTTTTTAAATCAGCATTGAATTACTGGGTGTCACATGCAAGTGAAATTATATTGTAGCCATTTGGGAATATCTATTCCCATAAATTGTATTACCCTAATAAAAATGCAGTAACAAATCTTTTTGTGAAGCTTTTTTGCAATGCCAATAACTAGGAGCCAATTTTCAATATTGTTGGCATGAAGTTTTGTCTTCTGGGAACACATTTTAAGAAAATGGTGTAGTGCTTCCCACAATTTTGGATTCCTAGAATCTAATAGATGGGGGCCCTTTGAGGTTTCAAATCTGTACTAGAATTTTCCTTGATATACACCAAATAATCTAACACTGTACTCCTACCCAAATCTAATACTCATATTCAATTAACTGTATAGTATAGTTTGACAAAGTTTTAATTTGCTCTTTAAAAAATTCCACATTCCAACCCTTCTTGTGTGAAAAGATCTTTTTCTGCAGCTTTTTGTTTGACTTTTTAGTGACTAATTTAAACTGTATCATCTTTTGATCTAGCTTGCCAACCTGTGGAAGCTATCACAGATTACTTTGTCATCGCACTGCAAAAAAATTTAAGACTATCACGTTCCGATATTTCTTTCCAGCTCCAGTTAGAAGAATGGCTGTTTTTCATGTGTTTCTTCAGAAATGAAGCTACTTTTCCCGAAGCATCTAAATGATGTTTGCTTTATGGTTAAAAACGAAATGCCAAAACAAAACAGATCCACTTCAGTTGCAGTCTAATTCAGCTTCACCTTGAATATCTTTGTTCGTACTTGCAGTTCATTTACAATTATTTTTTCCCTATCTATAGCCCTTTTATCGTGGTATAGTACTTTCTCTGTATTTGAAAAAGTTTTGATTTTTAAATATCTTGTGAAATCTTTGGTTATTCCCTGACTCTTTAATTATGAAAATTATTTCTTATTTTGGCACCCTTTACCTTGTGGGCCTCCAAGATCACGATGGTTTACAAACTGAAGTTACTGTAATGTAGGTGAACATGAAGAAATAACTATGTTGTTTTTAACCAGGTATTGGTTGAGGGATAATCAGTCTGGTGAATCTCAGAAAGATTGCAGAAAAGGTTCACCACATTAACTCCCTTGATTGGAGAATTGTCATATGTGGAGGAACTGGGTTGGCTAGGTGTGTATTGTTAGAGGCTCGGAAGGGATTTCATCAGAATGTGCAGCACTTTAACAGGACTACACTAAATGTGGGGAAGTTGTTTATCTTGCCTGAGAAGCTTGAGAGTCCAAAAGACTCAAAATGTAGAATAATGCACCTTGGACTGAGATAAACGAAAGATTTCTTCACTCGCAGGTGGGTGAACCTGTGGAATTCTCGACTGGAGATGTTGTTGAGTCCAAGTTGATAATTATGCTGAAGGAAGTTGATAGATCATTGGGCATGAGGCATTGATGGGTGTTGTGTACTGAGCGCGAGGATCAGCCATGATTTTATTAAAAAGTTTGCTCCCGGTCCTGTTTCTTAAGTGTTGGAAGTTAATTAAATATATATTTTAAGCTGTCCCTTTGGCAAGGATAAGTTAACAATATAAATTACTTAAACATCTTAAAATTACTCCTTACATTTTTTTTGAGCCAACCTCCCTCTTCGGAATGTACTCAATCTTTGGTTGAGGCATGTAAGCAAGGCACAAGTTGAGAAATGCTCAGTCAAATGTTCAGAAAATGGTTTTCCTGCTGCAAGAAAAAAATCATTTCAATCACATAACACTGTTTCTATCTCAACATTGCTTTTAAAAAGGGCAATACGCCTCTCCCGCCACCCCCTCCCCATCCCCTTCACCGCTTCCCCTTCCCCATTCCTCCCTCTCCCCCGATCCCCTCCCCCATCTCCCCTCCCCCCCCTCCCATCTCCCCTCTCCCTCCCGGCCTCCCTCCACCCCTTCCCCATCCACTTCACCCCTTCCCCCACCCCCCGTCCCTCCCCTCCCTCCCCTTCCCTCCCCTCTCCCTCCCTCCCCCCCTCCCCCCTCAGCCCAACCGTGGCCTGTTGCCGGGCAGGGAGTGCCCCCATGGCCGTGGGCGGGCAAAGGGGGACAGCGAAAAGGCACTGACCTCGGCCCTGTTTCTCCTGCGGGCCGGGCGTGGAGCTGAAGCGTCTCATGCAGCTCGGCTGCAATCTGCGGCGGGGAACGGCTGCGAAGGCATGGGCGGGGAGTGACTCCCAGGGCTGTGGGTGGGCGAGAGTGGACAGGGAGAAGGCACTGATCTCGGCCCCATTTCTCCTGCGGGCCAGGCGTGCAGCCGAAGCCTCTCCTGAAACTCGGCTGCGAGCAGCGGGGACGGCCATCTTGTGGATCCTCTGCTACAGCCTCTGCCGTGCGCTGCACCACGGGAGGAAGGTCAGGCGCAGGGCATGCCGGGACAGGTGCCGGTCCTCCAGCTTGTCCTCCGGGGGGGGGGGGGGAGCATATTTATTAAAGTTCATTAGGTAAATTGTTTTTTAAAAGTAACAAAAGTGGGTTTATTCAGACCATGGGGGAATGGTGAGTAGGATGAGCCTAAAATTGTCGCTCTATCGTGTACCGTTTTGGCTGTGTAGAGGGCATGGTACACACATAAACACATAAACATATAAACATATACACACAAACAAACCGAGTTTTAGTAATATATATATAAGATAAGATAACATCATAAAGATAACATTTTACTCTGCATGTTAAAAATATAGAGGTATTCCAGCCCATTAAGTTACCCAGTACCATTGGAAATGAGTATATGACAATTATGCCTTTACATTTTAATACATAGTGGAACAAAGACCACATAATCTACAATATGATTTGTCAATGATTAACTTCCTTTGCTGAAAAATAATTTTCATTTAAGTTAATTTTTTCTTAAGATTGTGTTATTAAATATTACTGTCTTTTTTGAGTATGGGTGATGATGATTTTTGAGGTTAGAACGATTTTGAACCTCCTCCCATATCTACAGTGAATTAGAAATATTCAACATCAAATCTTTATATGGGTTTAAATAAACTATTAGTGTGTGTTTTGTATCATTTGTGAGCTTTTAGCAATAGTGATAAGCTTTGTTGTCATATTAAATGTAGATATGTACAATGAATTTATCCAAACACGCTATTCCAGCTTGCATTAGACCGTAATGAAAATTATACAAGGGTTCCTAACACAAGGACTCGTGACATTTTCAAAAATACAGATTGAATTGCAAAAAATATTTAACCAAATTGATGAAATTGCTGTGGTTTTGATTAAAATGGATGAAGAATCTTTCACAGCAAGGTGTGATTCAATTTCACAAAATTACAAAATGGCCCCACTTTTAAAATCCCAGCCTGCTGATCAAATCCGTGAAATCAATGATTTATATATATTTGTCAGCCATTTTATAACTAAATGGTGCTACCAGAAATCTTACTGTGGGAACAAAATAAAATGCTCTGCCTTTGTTTTTACGGGTATTTGCTGCTACTAGCTGTATCCTCCAAGCAATGGATGCAAGGTATCTCATGGTAATATATTATTTATTTGAACATAATTAAAAGCAAAATGCTCCACAGAAACAAAACTCAATAGGAAACATAAAGTTCTGCAAAGCCCTCTGTAATCAATTCATGAAGGCATAAATGGCCATTGTGACGAACAAGTTTCAAACTGTATTATGTAATTTATTTGGAACACCCATAAATTGCCTCACTTAACAGTGTGGGAGGTAACGTTTCTAAAGTGAATATCACTTTCCAGGTCAAAAGAACTAACAAAGTTATTAGATGCCATCTACAGGCATGAAATCTGCAGGCTCTTTGTGGGAAAATAACTGCAAGAGAGGGCAGACAAATTCATATCAGAAGAGCATCGGACCACTTCTACCTCTCGTACAGTCTGTAGGCATTGGATTTGCTTACATCCATCAAAGAAGAAGTCAACAAACAGGTCAGTCATAAATAATGTTAAACTGTTTAGCTTAAAAAAAATCTATTTCCCTCTGCAACTTTTAATTATTTTTTTATGGAAAATATTCTTTACTCGGAAAAAAAGAAAAATAGTTGGGCCTTGATTTGATACTCACAAATAACAGGGAAATTAGACGCAGTATAATTTGAGCAATGCTAGCTGAAATCTAAAGGTTGCATATCAAATAAGATGCTAGTGGGTACAAAATCTGAATTAACATCGGGAATTTAAATTAAATTGTTCAATCACTTATATTGCAACTTAACAAATTAATTTCTCTGTATCTTTCAACAGATGGTGAAGATTTAATTATCCATCGTACATTTTCCCCACAGCCCTGGGGACTCATTTTGATGTGCTGTACCCAGTGGATTGACATGATGATAATGAGAATTCTACACCACACATTTATCTTCCATCAAAGAAGAAGACAATCTTAATGGTTCATTGGATAATCACTGGAATAAAAATATAAAAAGATCATGGCTAGTCACCTTTAAAGCTCATTGCACGAGATAAGATGAAGGCAGTGTGTCTACATCCCAGTATTAGCTCTCAATCTTATTACTTTTCGGAAATAAAGGAGTGAAGAAGTGATCAGGTTTTAGTAATTAGATTCCACAAAACCACAAACATACTCCATTTACAAACAAGGTCTATACTTATTGAAAGAATTGCTGAAATAGAAGAATGGATGAGTAGATGCTGCCCAAATCCTATTCAATTTAAAATACATTCATATAATTTCTGTTTCCTATAACTTCATTAAATATCACATAACCTTATTTAGATGTTAAACTATTTTTTTTAATAAGGTTTATGTATATAGAAACGTTTTCAGTTTATTCAAGTGTAACTGAATTAACTGCAAGCATACACAAAACTAACATACAATGCATCTTGTATAATCCATGCAAATCCTGAGTCATGATTAATTACTGTAAATATTGGCTTGACATAGAGCAAAGGGTATGGAAATGATTTTGTGTTTCATTTTGGCATGGCTGGAATTCCATATTATATACAGTGGCATTACAACTTCTGCTGGGAGAGTATATATAAATCTTCCTTATGATTCCCCAATATTAAGGGGGTCGGGTAATTGGTCTTCTACCATACCTCACTGTGAAATTTCACTTACTGTATCTTTAAAAGATCTCATAGCAGCTGGATTTTCTTCCCATGCTATTCAAGCAGACATCCAGTTCCCAAGAGCAACCGTCAGAGTAGTTACCTATTAGCAAATAAATGGCAATATTTCAAGAAGGGCTTTGAGTTCCCCTGTGGAGTGGTTGGGTGGTGTTCTGACATTGGCCAGTGGTTGGAACATGCTTCTCTGCAGGTGTTCTTACTATGGTAAATCTATTGCTAAATACTGGGATGGAGCCTGAAATGTTAACTGCAAGCAGAGAAGTACATTAAATATGTAACTAAATACCTTGTTACACTGGCAGTGTGGGCCTTGATGGTTATTAGAGCCTGAAACTTCATATCTATTGTGTAGGAAGGAACTGCAGATGCGGGTTTAAACCAAATATAGACTCAAAAAGCTGGAGTAACTCAGCGGGATTGGCAGCATCTCTGGAGAGAACAAGTGGGTGACGTTTTAGGTTGAGACCCTTCTTCAGAGTCACCCATTCCTTCTCTCCAGAGTTGCTGCCTGTCCCGCTGAGTTACTCCAGCTTTTTGTGTCTAACTTCATATCTATTGGTAGTTAACGTTCAAGACAGTACATATGTCAATGCATACAAGTGCACTATTTGTCCTTTGGTTGTGTGCGCTTTTTTGCTGTTGATGTGCATCATTTCCGAGAACACAGACTTGGCATAGAGAAACAGGGAAATTAAAATGTCATGTTAGCCTTAAAGGAAAATATGCATGAAAGTTCAAGTTGAATGAGTTGCATCTCCATTTATGTGCTTTGGTTCCATTAGGATATGGCCATTTCAGAAATTACTGCCACCAAATTTGCATTTTTATCATCTGCAGGCCCTTTCTAAGAAATTAGATTATAGTATTCTCATTAGGAATACACATTGGTTTATTTAAACTGGGGGGTATCATGATTATAGATATCAAACATATCAACTAAATAATACCCTCAGGATTTAACAGTTGAACCATCCCTAGACAATCAGTTTGACCTGTCTTCACTATAGATCATTATACCATAAGTTAATTAATGCTGCTGTGAGCTGATTATGCCATATATTGAAGATCCACCAAGGTCTTGTAAGTGAATAATGATAATGAAAGCCAATTAATAAAATAAATGCCTTTCAATGTATATGTAAATAAACTAAACACATGCAACACTCTAGCATAGTACAATCAATGATAGGACTAACATTCTGGTGCCAATTCTTTGGCAAATATATTTTAAGCTTATGGAACTCCTTGCTGCCAATTAATGTTTTGAGAAACCACAGTGCATCTTTTAGTAATGTACATGTTCACATTAATATAAGAAAAGTAATTCATACTGAAAGAAATGCAGTTGACACCTTGTATCAGCATTTCCAGGACATGTGTAATGCTAATTCAGTTAATTTAACAATTTATTCCGATCCCAAACTCACAGCCTCCTAGGATGACAATTTATACTGTGCAGTGGAAAGACATAATGATGGGTTTGCACACTGGGAATATTGATGCAAGTACCTAAACACATTTCCTGGAGAGTTTTCTAAACAGCCCAGAAATGGGATTCCAACATATTAGCCTCAAGTGTAGAGAAACTTGAGATTTGAACACTCTCTCATATCCTCTTGGAAATTCATTTAAAACATTCTCAAGTTTCTCAACTGAAAGAGTTGTTTTTGGCATGTCTAAAGTAATTGAACAGTGGATATCCCTGAGAGAATGCAAATATTTTTTGGAGGTTGAAAACAAATCTTGTAGTCAAATACAGTGAAGGCAGGATACATCTGAAATGAACTTTGCCATGTACCAGTCACTCTCATCCATCTAACAGGCCGATGTGCATCTAATATGTACTGGCTGTGGGAACTATCTTCATACATCTTGGGTCAGCAGACAATAAACTAAACTGTAACTGTTCTTCACAGACACATTATTTTTGCAACTACAGTACAGTTTTCAGAATAAATAATGTGTTTGTATTTAGGATTTAGACTGTTCCTTTTGACAAATATCCTGAAAATGTTGTGCTCTATTGCAAGAGCCATTGAGATTTTAAAGTGCGTTAAGTCAAAATTAATGCAAATCAAACTGACAATAAAATTTGGTGTGAAATTCTAAGAATATAAAAACAAAAACTTTGTTACTAATAGTCTTGCATGTGTCTTCCAGTCATCATCTGACATTCCATTATATATTTTAAATATTGGAATGAAATAATGTGTTTTGCTTACTGATTTGCTTAGTGAGAAAAATCTTCAATGTGATTGATTGGTTTGTGTATTGGTGTACGGAGATACAGTGGAAAAAATTTGTTTTGCATGCTATCCAGGCAAATCATACCAAACACGAGTTCAATCAAACCATATAATATATGATATAATAGGCCGTGCAAAGAGAGAAAGAGTGCAGAATATAGTTTTACACCTACAGTGCAAATGTGCAAATAAAAAATGCAAGAGCCGCACACAACAAGGAAAATTGAGAGATCAGAAACGAATCCATAGCTAATGAGAGATTTGTTCAGTAGTCAAATAACACAAGGAAAAAGCTGTTCCTGAATCTGGTGGTACATGCTGCAGGTTTTTGTATTTACTGCCCTTGCGGAGATGGGAAGAGAGAGAATGATAGGTATCTGAGTATCCTTGATAATGGTAGCTGCTTTGCCGAGACAGAATGAAGTGTAATGCTAATTTGGGGGTGGAGGAATAGGGGAGCCTAATTTGCATGATGAGCTGGGCTGTATCCACAATTCTCTGCAACTTCTTGCAGTCTAAAGCAGAACAATTGACAAACCAAGGTGTGATGCATCCCACTAGCATGCTTTCTATGGTGCATGTGTAAAAATTGGCAACAGTCATTGGAGACACAATGAATTCCCCCAGTTTTCTGAGGAAGTAGAAGCATTGATATGCTTTCTTGGTCATAGCTTCAATATTTTCGAACTATGGCAAATTGTCAGTGATATTTATGCCTCGGAACCTGAAGCTCTGAACAATCTCCATTTCAGCATCATTGGTGCAGACTCGGGGGCATGTACTCCATCCCACTTCCTGAAGTCGATGACCATCTCCTTCATTTTGCCAACCTTGAACTCAATCTGGTCATTGTTTGAGATCTGGCCCATATGGTGGTGTTATCTTCAAACTTGGAAATGTAATTAGATGAGATTTGGCCACACAGTCTTGAGTGCATAGGAGGTACAGTAAAGGGCTGAGGTTGTTGAGAATCATCATGGACGGTGTTTTGTCATTTGTCCTCACTGTTTGTGGTTTATGGATCTGCAATTCAAGAATCTGGTTACAGAGACTCCTAAGCCCAAGACTTTGGAGATGTATTTGGTTGTAATTATAACATTGAAGGAATAGCTATAACAAATAGATAGGAGTCTGATATAGGTGTCCTTGTTACTTAGATGTTCCAGGGATGAACATAGGGACAGAGGGATAGCATCTGCTGTGGAAATGTTGTGGTGGCAGGCAGTGAAAGCTGTCGGAATGCGCCATGACCAGCCTCTCAAACCATTTCATGCTAGTGGATATTAGAGCCATTGGACATTGCTCCCAAGGAAGCAACAGTGTGATGATATTGTAGCTCATGGGGACTGGGAATCTTTAGGAACTGATGTCTGACTACCACTGACATCAGAAAATGCCACAGAGATTAATGGATCTTTGTGAAGTGCCTTCCTTGAGATCAGTACCAAAGCACTGCAAAATCCAGGCAAACAGCTTCTGCCTCTTCATTTAATATGCCTGTGTTTTCCCTGGAACATCCATTACCTTGGAGAACTTTAGCAAATTTAGAAGTTATATAAACCTTAGATGATTTGGGCAAGGTCCAGAAGGAAATAATAACAAGACAATAAAAGGGAGATTACAACTAAAGGTGAGCATGCAAGTGTGATTAAAATAACATAAATGCTGTGGGAACAATATTATGAAATTAAAATAGTATGCTGGAAAGCACAGAGGTCAAGCAGCATTTGTAGAGATATAAATAGAGCTAACATTTCAAGTCAACGATTGCCTGTCAGAATTGATAACACTTGAGTATTTACAGCATTCTCTTTTGATTTTTTTCAAAAGCTACAAAATTTAATTATCACATTTGGTGAATTGTTTGTCTTGCTAGTGTTTCAAGGTCACCAAGCACACTGCTATTTCAGAAGGTAGTAATATTTTAAGGTACAAGCCCATTGTTCATACTAAGAAATACAAATTAGAATCATCAAACTCAATGACCCAGGCCATTCAAATTATTTTGCCTGCATCAGCTCTCAAAAAAATGTTCCATCTCATTTTCAGGCACTGAATGACAGTCTTAACAATATTTTTGATAAACTAAGTCTCATTTTCCCACTGCCTTAGACTTGGTTACCAAGCTTCTTGTAGATGGAAAAAGTTTCTTTCAACCTACACTATAAACAGAAGATAGACACAAAAAACTGTAGTCAGCGGGACAGGCAGCACCATAAACATACTATAAGCTTGAATATCTTCTCTAAATCTACCCTTAGCCTTTTCTCCCCTGAAGAAAACAATTTGGGGGGTTTTTCTGATCTCTCCAAAGAGCTAGTTTCTCATCTGTGGCACCTTTCTGTAAATGCATCCTCTCTATAGCCTTGATTTTCCTTATCGCAGTGCTGTGTATTATTTCCCAATCCTTTCATTAGGCATGTATTTATGGCCTTGGTGTGAATTAGATTGTAAATACCATTGTTGTGGAATTGTTAATTCAGTGCAAATATAACGTGATCTGAAGGGTACGGCAAAGGGCTTAGTTAATGTTGCTCGTTGCACCATGTGCCATTCCATTAATAATTGGTGCTTTCAAATAATTGTATAGTAATATATAGAGCACAAACAGAAAGAAGCCAATTAAATCAACTGTGTGCAAAACATTGTCAAAATGGGCATAATATAAATGAGTTCAAACTGAAGTGTTATAGGGTATTTTGCAGTTGTCATCACAGGGAATATTGGCGACAGGTTGGGTGTAACTGCAAGCTAAATATTCCAAGGTACATGATTTGGAAATAGGACAGAAAATTTCAGTAAAGAGTTGCAAAAATAATAAAAGATATAGCTACAGTGAAATTGCAATCATAAGAAGGAAGGCATTCTCATTGGGTGATCAAGCAGAAGGAGCATTATGGGTAAATCTAAGATAAAAGAAATAATGTAAGTCAGCAGAATTGACTTCTGGTGAGAGAAATGTATAAATACAGAGATCAAGAAAACATGACAGAAATAACATGGTTATAATACGCAATGTTTATTTTCACATAGACTGGAAGAGGTGGAGCAACTGAACCAGGAAAGGTAAATTTTTAAACGAGCCGTTTTCAGATAGTGATTTTTAGAACTATTGGACAATGCATGTTAAATTAATGTTCTAATTGGAAGTGAATATTTTACATTTTATCACTGTAGTCGGTTTGATTTTGCTGTTTGATTTGAGCTGGTAAAGGGAGAATAACAATTCAACTTAAATAAATTAACTAAAGCTATTTTTGATCAAACCAGTACATATTCCAAGTCAACTCATGCAAAATAAACA
This sequence comes from Rhinoraja longicauda, assembly GCF_053455715.1. NCBI lineage: Eukaryota > Metazoa > Chordata > Chondrichthyes > Rajiformes > Arhynchobatidae > Rhinoraja > Rhinoraja longicauda. The sequence goes on along the minus strand of NC_135957.1, from coordinate 41,202,564 downwards.
ATAATATCAAGTAAGACATAACATCAGAAATAGATTTAAACAAATTTAGGGAAAATGTAATTTCATTAGATTGGGGTAACTAGAGAAAATCTGAATGAATAAAAATTGAATTGCAAGGCAGTTGTAAGGACTATCAAAGGTAGCAGCAAATTAGGTTTGAAATGCAAGGTAAAACCTGTTAAGGGAACAGGTGGACTTTTAAAGACAGATGCCGGTATGACTACATTCAGGATTAAGGAAATAACAAACATTTTAAATTTTGTAATTAGATTCCCATGAAGGGCTGATGATTTTTCTAATTTTCCAGTTGTAGAGAAAGAGAAGAAATCATAAGCCCTTCAAAGGAATCTAAAAATAATACAAGGGGTCAAAATTAGTAAGTATTTAATATAGTTAAACGAGATAGTTGATGGAACAAATGGAGTTGAATGTGGGAAAAGGTGTAAGTTTAATTCGCTTTGGATCCAAAAACAGAAGTGGTTTCTCAATGGTAAAAGACTGGGAATTGTGGAAGCAAAAAGCGATTTGGATATCATTGTATACAAATTCAGCTCTGATACTTTTAACATAGTAAAACCTACTAGAGCACTTCAAAGAACGTTCTAAAACAAAACTTGACCATCAATATATCAGAATAGATGAACAAAAGCCTCATTTTTAAGACCATTTTAAATGAAGAATATCAATAAAAGATAATTAAAAAAAACTAATTGGATGTTAGCCCCAATATCAAGCCATCTGAAATATAAATGAGAAAAACAAAGGTTTCTGTTGTGTTAAAGTTTGATTAGGAGCTTTGGGGTCAATTCTAGATGCTGCACATTAGAAAGGCATGGTGGAGCACAAGAATTCCTGGACTTCTATTGTAATTTTTAAATGCACAAATTTAGCTGGCATTTCTTTGAATTTGAAGGATGACTTGTAATGGCAATAGATACTGCCATAGCCAGTGATGCCCACATCCAGTTGAATAAACAAAGAAAATATATTTGACTTTGAATAAGAATAAAATAATTTAACAGAGCACAAAAAGTATTAGAAAATAACTGCAGATGCTGGTACAAATCGAAGGTATTTATTCACAAAATGCTGGAGTAACTCAGCAGGTCAGGCAGCATCTCGGGAGAGAAGGAATGGGCGACGTTTCGGGTCGAGACCTTTCTTCAGTCCACTGGCTCCCTGTACAGTACAGAATCAATTTCAAGCTCCTCCTATTCACATATAAAGCCCTAAATGGACATCCCCCCCCCTACATCAAAAATCTTCTAACCCACCTCTCTAACTCCAGGTCCCTCAGGTCGGCCGACTTGGGGCTACTCACTATCCCGCGGTCTAGGCTTAAGCTCAGGGGTGACCGCGCTTTTGCGGTTGCAGCTCCTAGACTGTGGAACAGCATCCCTCTCCCCATCAGAACTGCCCCCTCCATCGACTCCTTTAAGTCCAGGCTCAAAACCTATTTCTACTCCCTAGCGTTTGAGGCTCATTGAGGAGGCGCTGTGAACTGTTTTGTATGTGCTGTTATGTTTGTGTGCTACTGTATGTTTCATTTTTTCCATAGTACCTAATCAGATGTACAGCACTTTGGTCAACGTGGGTTGTTTTTAAATGTGCTATACAAATAAAATTGACTTGACTTGACTTGACTAACAAAGGCCTGTTTCTTTTATCATCGTTACTTTTTTGCATATCTTCCATTCGTTTGTTCTATATCTCTCTATGTCACCATCTATATCTCTTGTTTCCCCTTCCCCTGACTCTCAGTCTGAAGAAGGGTCTGGTCACCTATTCCTTATCCCCAGAGATGCTATCTGACCTGCTAAGTTATTCCAGCTTTTTGTGTCTACCACAAGGCATGCTTTGCCCCACCCCCACCTCTGTTTTACAGACTTCTCTCCACTACACTGAGTTCCTCCAAAACTTTGTTTATTGCTCAGAATATTTCTTGACTTTGGACATTTCACTGCCCACCTCAGCCTCCCTGCACCCTCCATTGCTAACAGAAATCTATGATATGACATTGAGTTCCTTGGCAGCAATTATTTGGTTTTGTAGCTGCTGATTTACTCTGAGGTTTCTGTGCCAGTTGCCTTGCATTCCTCATTATTGCCCAATTGTAAAGGGTGGGAAAACGCAACACATCAAGGACCCAGTCTTGAGTAAAAGGAAGTGTTGAGTAAGCTATTTAAAGGGGCCATCAATTATGTGCAATAATTGATTTGTGAGGTTGTAAAGAAACCTCAATAACCATCAGTAAACCTCAATACAGACCTTGACGTCTATGCAGAGGTATGGCAGATGCAAAAAATGTAGCCTTAGCTTTACAGAGATACATAGACAATAGGTGCAGGAGTAGGCCATTTGGCCCTTCAAGCCAACATCACCATTCAATGTGATCATGGCTGATCATCCACAATCAGTACCTCGTTCCTGCCTTCTCCCCATATCCCTTGATTCCGCTAGCCCTAAGAGCTCTATCTAACTCATTTTTGAATGCATCCAGTGAATTGGCCTCCACTGCCTTCTGAGGCAGCGAATTCCACAAATTCACAACTCTCTGTGTGAAAAAGTTTTTCCTCATCTCAGTTCTAGATGGCCTACCCCTTATTCTTAAACTGTGGGCCCTGGTTCTGGACTCCCCCAACATTGGGAACATGTTTCCTGCATCTAGCGTGTCCAATCCCTTAATAATTTTATATGTTTCTATAAGATCTCCTCTCATCCTTCTAAATTCTAGTGAATGCAAGCCCAGTCGTTCCATTCTTTCAGCATATGACAGTCCTGCCATCCTGAGAATTAACCTTGTGAACCTACGCTGCACTCCCTCAATAGTAAGAATGTCCTTCCTCAAATTAGGAGACCAAAACTGCACACAATACTCCAGGTGTGGTCTCACCAGGGCCCTGTACAACAGCAGAAGGACCTCTTTGCTCCTATAAAATCCTCTCGTTATGAATGCCAACATGCCATTAGCTTTCTTCATTGCCTGCCATACCTACATGCTTACTTTCAGTGACTGATGGACAAGAACACCCAGGTCTCGTTGCACTTCCCCTTTTCATAATCTGGCACCTTTCAGAAAATAATCTGCCTTCTTGTTCTTGCCACCAAAGTCGATAACCTCACATTTATCCACATTATACTTCATCTGCCATGCATCTGCCCACTCACCCAACCTATCCAAGTCACCCTGCATCCTCAGCATCCTCTTCACAGTTCACACTGCCAGCCAGCTTTGTGTCATCTGCAAATTTCCTAATGTTACTTTTAATTCCTTCATCTAAATCATTAATATATATATTGTAAATAGCTGCGGTCCCAGCACCGAGCCTTGCGGCACCCCACTTGTCACTACCTGCCATTCTGAAAGGGAACCGTTAATCCCTACTCTTTGTTTCCTATCTGCCAACCAATTTTCTATCCATGTCAATATCCTACCCCCAATAATACCATGTGCTCTAATTTTGCCCACTAATCTGTGTGGGACCTTATCAAAGGCTTTCTGAAAGTCCAGATACACTACATCCACTGGCTCTCCCTTATCCATTTTACTTGTTACATCCTCAAAAAATTCCAGAAGATTAGTCAAGTAAGATTTCCCCATTGTAAATCCATGCTGACTTGGACCAATACTGTTACTGCTATCCAAATATGCCACTATTACATCTCTAATAATTGACTCCAGCATCTTCCCCACCACCGATGTCAGGCTAACTGGTCTATAATTCCCTGCTTTCTCTCTCTCTCCTTTCTTAAAAAGTGGAATAACATTAGCTACCCGCCTACCCACAGGAACTGAGCCAGTATCTATAGAACATTGGAAAATGATCACCAATGCGTCCACGATTTCTAGAGCCACCTCCTTGAGTACCCTGGGATGCAGACCATCAGGCCCTGAGGATTTATCTGCAATCAGTCCCCTCAATCTACCCAACACCATTTCCTGACTAATGTGAATTTCCCTCAGTTCCTCCATCACCCTAGATCCCTTGTCTCCTAGTACATCTGGGAGATTGTTTGGGTCTTCCTTAGTGAAGATAGAACCAAAGTACCTGTTCAACTCATCTGCCATTTCCTTGTTCCCCTTAATAAATTGACCTGATTCAGTCTTTAAGGGATCCACATTTGTCTTAACTAATCTTTTCCTTTTCACATACCTAAAGAAGCTTTTACTATCCTCCTTTATATTCTTAGCTAGCTTACCTTTGTATTTCATCTTTTCTCCCCGTATTGCCTAATTAGTTACCTTCTGTTGTTTTTTAAAAGTTTCCCAATCCTCTGGCTTCCCGCTCATGTTGGGGGAGTCCAGAACCAGGGGCCACAGTTTAAGAATAAGGGGTAGGCCATTTAGAACTGAAATGATGAAAACCTTTTTCACACAGAGAGTTGTGAATTTGTGGAATTCTCTGCCTCAGAAGACAGTAGAGGCCGATTCACTGGATGCATTCACAAGAGAGTTAGATAGGGAGGGCTAGCGGAATCAAGGGATATGGGGAGAAGGCAGGAGCAGGGAACTGATTGTGGATGATCAGCCATGATCACATTGGTGCAGAGGGCCGAATAGCCTACTCCTGCACCTATTTTCTATGTATCTATGTATCTCTGCTATGTTCTATGTCTTCTCTTTTCTTTTTATATTGTCCTTGACTTCCCTCGTCAGCCACGGTTGCCTTTTACTCCCCTTAGAATCTTTGGAATGAAATGATCCTGCATCTTCTGGGTAGTGTAAGAAAATAACTGCAGATGCTGGTACAAATCGAAGGTATTTATTCACAAAATGCTGGAGTAACTCAGCAGGTCAGGCAGCATCTCAGGAGAGAAGGAATGGGCAACGTTTCGGGTCGAGACCCTTCTGGATTATTTCTAGAAATTCCTGCCATTGCTGTTCCACCGTCATCCCTGCTAAGGTCCTTTTCCAGTCATTTATGGCCAGCTCATCCCACATGCCTCCATAGTCCTCTTTGTTCAACTGCAATACTGACACTTATGATTTTACCTTCTCCCTCTCAAATTGCACGTTAAAACTTATTATGGTCACTACCTCCTAATGGTTCATTTACCTTGAGTTACCTTATCAAATCTGGTTCATTGCACAACACTAAATCCAGAATTGCCTTCTCCCTGTTAATCTCCAGTACAAGCTGCTCGAAGAATCCATCTCAGAGGCACTCTACAAACTCCCTTTCTTGGGGTCCAGTACCAACCTGATTTTCCTAGTCTACCTGCATATTGAAATCTCCCATAACCAATGTAGCATTACCTTTGTTACATTACAATTTTAACTCTTGATGCAACTTGCGCCCTGTATCCAGGTTACTGTTTGGGGGCCTGTAGATAATTCAAATAAGGATCTTTTAGCCCTTACAATTTCTCAGTTCCTATCCACAATGACTCTACTTCTTCTGATTCTGTCACCCCTCGCAAAGGACTGAATTTCATTCCTTACTAACAGAGCTATCCCACCCCACCCTTCCTCTGCCCACCTGTCTGTCTTTTCGATAGGACGTATAACCCTGAATATTCAGTTCCCAGCTCTTGCAGCCACGTCTCTGTAATTCCCACAACATCATACCTACCAATCTCGAACTGAGCCCCAAGCTCATCCAATTTATTTCTTATACTTCGCGCATTCATATACACCTATCAGCCAAAGCATTATGAGCACTGACAGGCAAAGTGAATAACATTGATTATCTGTTACAATGGCACCTGTCAAGGGGGTGGGATATATTAGTGAACAGCAAGTGAACAGTCAGTTCTTGAAGTTGATGTGTTGGATGCAGGAGAAATGGGCAGGAGTAAAGACCTGAGAGACTTTGTCAAGGGCCAAATTGTTATGGCCAGACGACTGGGTCAGAACATTTCTGAAATGGCAAGGCTTGTGGGGTGCTCCCAGTCAGCAGTGGTGAGTACCTATCGACAGTGGTCTGAGGAGGGACAAACCACAAACCGGCGACAGGGTGTTGGGCGCCCAAGGCTCATCGATGCGCGAGGGCAACAAAAGCTATCCCATCTGGCTCGAACGGACAGAAGGACCACTGTGGCACAAGTCACAGAAAATTTTAATGGTGGTCACGGGAGGAATGTGTCACAATACACAGTGCATTGCACCCTGCTGCGTATGGGGCTGCACACAGAGGACCAACAGCATATTAGGCACGTAGTCTGAATGTTTTTGCTTATCAGGTCATAGTGTTTTGGCTGATCGGTGTATAACACTTTTAATTCGGTATTCACTTCTCCTCTCACACCGGTTCCTATTTCACCTGACTTAACTCTCTTATCCCTTCTTGAACTTTCCGTCCCGTTAATTTGGGTGTTTTTCGTAACTTTTCCTGTACTCTCTTTCCCTTTAACTCCATCCTTATACTTCCAATTTGTCGACCCCTCCCCCGCACCAGTTCCTCAGTCACACATTCAGATCCCCTATCTCCCTGTTCCTGCTCACCAGCACGACGTACTGGAAGCACACCAGAGATAACCACCCTAGAGGTTTTGCTTTTCAGCCTTCTTCCTAAATCTTTAAACACATTGCAGAACCTCCTTCCCCTTCTTCCCGACGTCGTTTGCGCTGACATGCACAACCACTTCCGGCTGCACCACTTCCCCCTTGAGGATGCCCAGCAATCGGTCTGAGGCATCTTGGACTCTGGCACCAGAGAGGCAACACACCATCCTTCAGTCTCGCCTGTTGCCACAGAATCTCCTGTCCGAACCTCTCACTATTGAGTCACCTACCATGACGGCGTTACCTGATGTAGGTCTCTCTGATTGAGCCACAGTGCCAGGATTTGAAAGACCTGTCCGCCGCCAGGACTGGAACTGTCATCTGTCCCGCCAGCTTCCAAGAGGGTGTACTTGTTCTCAACAGGTACAGCCAACGGGGTCTCCTGCACTCCATACTTACTTCCCTTCCTCATCGTCACCCACCTTCACTCGTCTTGTATCCTTGGTGTAACAATGTCATTGTAGGTCCTGTCCAGGAAGCTCTCATTTTCCCGGATGGTCATCCAGCTGCTGTCCAGTTCTCTAACACGGTCCTTCAGGAGCTGCACCTGGACACAATTTCCACAGGTGTAGTTGTCAGAGGCACCAGCAGTGTCCCTGACTTCCCACATCCTGCAAGAGTCACACTGCAGCAACTTGCCTGCCATTATTTCAGTAGACAAATCTCAACTGGTTGTGCCTCTGACCTTCTCCACCTTTGAGCGTAGTCTCCTCGCTGAAAACTCTCGAGCCAAAGACTCGCACTTTACTCACCAAGGCATCTCCCCTCAAAAAGGCCGCTCTGCTGCAGCTGCACTTATTTTTATCTGCTACTTAATCAATTACTCTGGGGCTAATTTATAAATTACTCGAACCTGGCCTTTGGCACTCTTTTTAAATCTTCGTACCTTCTGACTCACCTTCTTTCAGCCAATACTCGCTCTTGCTGCTTCTGGCTGCTGCTTCTCTCTGAAATTCACGGTAGATACTCAAACCTGGCCTTTGGGACTTTTTTAAAATCTTCGTTCCCTCTGTCTCACCTTCTTTCAGCCTTTAGGGCATAATAAATCCCAAGTTCCTTAGTTATGGTCATTCTAGCACCCATTCTTCTTTTGGTGCCATATGTTAGGGTGAGACACAATCACACAATGTAGAGCACCCTTCTCAAAGAAGAAGGATGACGAGGCACCTTTCAGGCTAGTAACTAAAATATTGTAACCTGGCAGGGGACTGGAACATTTCTTCACTCGGGAAATTCAAAGGGAGTCTTTAGCCCCACTACAGGAGTAGTTGGATTTGAAATCTGAATTTTGCAAAAGTTCACTTGCCAACAACTTAACTTTCATTTCTTGAATCTTTCTTTGACCCAGCTGTTTCGTTCTGTGATAGCTGATCTTCTTAATGCTATATGACATTTTTATTGTCTTTTGGGTGAGGTATTAACTCATCTATCTATCTATCTTAACTATCCTTTAAGATAGATAGAAAAATTCCAAATAGATTATTCTGAATAAAGCAGGGCAATTAATCAAGTCGCTGCCTGGAACGCCAAGGTCTTGCAGGTTCAGCATCTCCTCCAGGCTTATTGGGGGTTATCTTATTTGACAGTGTATGAATATGAAATGCTTCTTATTCCCTTCTTGAGCCTCTAAGATGGTAAAATCAAGGACAATAGGAAGAAGAGTAGAAACTGCACATGTGGGTTTGCAAAAGAAGACACAAAGTGCTGGAGTAACTCAACGGGTCGAGCAGCACCTCTGGAGAACATAATCAGGTAACATCACCGATCCATGTTCTTCAGAGATGCTGTTCGACCACTGAGTTACTCCAGCACTTTGTGTCTTCAAAGCACGGATATTGTCTTGTTTATCTTTGTACCTGTCATTTTCCTAAACCTTACAATATCAAGAACTAATCTTTCAGTTGTTCTGTTGGATCTATGCTGTGGTAACGACTGAACTTAAAAATAAGTTGTGTAAAATCAAAATGTTAGAATAATACACTGAGTTCTATATATAGATTTTTACTTAGTCATCCTCATCCTGTAGTTTTTTGTTCACAATGAGATGAAATATTAATACAGAACATCTCTTTATCTTCAGATTCCTCAAGTCAGGAGTTAAGAGTGTTTAATTGGCATATGTACTGACAATGTAATAATAACATTCTTACTTGCAGTAACCTAACAGGCCTGTAAACATACTACACATAGAATAAGTAATATATAATATATAAAAAATCAATGAATTAATAATCCCCAAAATCATCCAAAAACGTAATGTCCTTCGTGCAACCAAAGACAGGCAGCAGTGTGTCATGTTCAAGAGTCTAATGGTTGCTCGGAAGAAGCTATTCTTGAAGCTACTGGTCATGGTTTTCAGACTCCTGTACTTTCTTCCTAATGGTAGGAATGAAATGAGAGTGTGGACAGGGTGGTAAGGTCCGTGGATGATATTGGCTGCCTTTTTGAGGCAGTGCATCCCATCGCGATCACTCAGTACCTGTGATGGACTGGACAGTGTCTCCCATGGACTGGATGCAATAAGCTTTCCTATAAAGTCAGACCAGACAAAACCTACAACGGCTCCATTTTAATGCCAGAGTTGTAAAAGATTTATACAGCATCAATGGTCATGTTTCACAACACTTTCACACAGTCCTTATCATACTGAATACCAATAAAACACCAGCATTAAATTCATTCGGGAGTGCCAGTATCAGGAATTTTGCCAAATGGCTGGTGGGAAAATGTCACATTGTTGTGGAAGCTGAGCTATTGTGGCTGAGCTATTATACACTGATGAGCCAAAACATTAGGACCACTGACAGGTGAAGTGAATAACATTGATTATCTTGTTACAATGGCACCTGTCAAGGGGTGGGATATATTACGCAGCAAGTGAACAGTCAGGGCAACGAAGAAGGTCTACTGTGGCATAAGTCACAGAAAATTTTAGGGTGGTCACGGGAGGAATGTGTCACAATACACAGTGCATCGCTCCCTGCTGCGTATGGGGCTGCGTAGTCCCCATGATGACTCTTGTCCACCATCGAAAGCGCCTACATTGGGCACACAAGTGTCGGAACTGGACCTTGGAGAAGTGGAAGAAGATGGCCTGGTCCGATGAGTCCCGTTTTCGTTTAGATCGCGTGGATGGCCGTGTATGTGTGCGCCGTTTACCTGGTGAATTGATGACACCAGGATGCACTGTGGGAAGACGACAAGCCAGTGGAGGGAGTGTGATGCTCTAGGCAATATCTGCTGGGAAACCCTGGGTCTGGCCATTCATGTGGAGGTCAATTTGACACGTGTCACCTACCTAAACATCATTGCAGACCAGGTACACCCCATCATGGCCATGGTATTCCCTGATGGCAGTGGTCTCTTGCAGCAGGATAATGCACCCTGCCACACTGCACACATTGTTCGGGAATGGTTTGAGGAATATGATGAAGTGTTCACGGAGTTGCCCTGGCCTCCAAGTTCTCCAGATCTCAATCCGATTGAGCATCTGTGGGATGTGCTGGATCGACAAGTCCGATCCACGGCGGCTCCACCTCGCAACTTACAGGACTTGAAGGATCTGCTGCTAATGTTTTGGTGCCAGATACCACAGGGCACCTTCAGGCATCTTGTAGAGTCCATGCTTCGGCGGGTCGGCGCTGTTTTGGCGGCACACGGAGGACCAACAGCATATTAGGCAGGTGGTCATAATGTTTTGGCTCATCAGTGTACATGCATGCATACAAAATTACCCACCTTGTTCTAACTAAAGTTCATCCTTGACCATATTTTATTGTGTGGACCATTTTGAAAATACCATTGTGCATGTATATTGTCAGTGTACATCTAGGTATGACAGCTAACGAGACAACCAGCCACATCCGTTGAGGCCAGCAATAGATGTGCATTCAAAAACAAACTAAAAAGGTAATTTTCGAGTGTAATGCCAGGATACTAGCATTGCTTCAATGAGAAAAGGTGTCGTCCCAGCTCAGGGTGAATATAATAATATATAATATATATATATATATGATATATAATATAATATAATATGTACTATTCACTTCACCCGTGACCCTTGAGGTTGCTTGGTCAGACTACAATGGCAGACAACATGGTCAGACTACAATGGCAGACAACATGTTTCTGTAGTTTACAATCATTCTTTCAATCATTTGGTTAATGCCCACATGTGAGGTGTCCTCATTAAAAGACACATCTATTTCTCAAAATGTAACTACTATGGATACACCACATACATGCATAAACACGCAAATGAATATAGATTACAGACATCGAAAAGAAGCTGTATTTCTACACAGATGCTGTCTGAATTGCTGTATTTCCAGCATTTTCTGTTTTTGTTGAAGACAACAGACATTACAGATTGAACAAGGGTGATTATTGATTCAGTACATTGACTGTAACCCAGCCCTGCCACACTTTGTAGCTAACCTGCTACGCCATGACCTAACAGTCCAAGCATAGACCCAAAACGTCACCAGTTCCTTCTCTCCAGAGATGCTGCCTGTCCCGCCGCTGAGTTACTCCAGCATTTTGTGTCTGCCAAACATAGACAAGATGGAGTATGAGCCAAGGATCATGAATCAAGGCAGCTGACAGGAAATCTGCATGATGTGCCACCAGTATTTGCAAATAAGCTGCACATATCTCCACGTTTGAGGAAGAGCAGGGCAACATGAAGTCAATCTGTGTCACCTTGGATCTTTGGGAATTGCAGGAGATGATGTGCAGGAGGATGAGGGGTAATCTTATGGAAGTGTACAAAACCATGAGAGGAATAGATTGGGTAAATGCAGAGTCTCTGTCCAGAGTAGGGGAATCAAGACCAGAGGACATAGACTTAAGGTGAGGGGGCAAATGATTTAATAGGAACCTGAGTGGTAACTTTTTTACACATAGGATGGTGCATATATGGAAAGAGCTGTTGGAGGAGGCAGTTGAGGCAGGTACTATTGCAACATTTAAGACACACTTAGACAGGTATATGGATAGGATACGTTTAATAGAATATGGGCCGAACACAGGCAGGTAGGACTAATGTAGATGTGACATGTTGGTTGGTGTGGACAAATTGGGCCGATGGGTTTGTTTCCATGCTGTATGACTGACTCTTGGCCTCTCTCTCTGACTCTATTTATGTACCAAAGATATTTGAAAATCACAGTATTGCTGCAAGCTGGTGTGCCAAAACACTGTATGAAGCAGTCTATTTTCATTTATTACCTTAGAAAATCCAAGTCATGGCAAATAGAATGTCATCTGCTCAGTTTAGAGTACCATACACTACTTATTTTAAAAACATTAATTGAAAAATTGTTATAAATATAATCAATCACAGTAAATAATGAAGACAAAAGTAAATCTGTTTCCTTTTTATATTCAGACACATGATTAAAGGATAACACTCTCTTTAAAAGTAACTAGGATATTGTTTTTTTTAGGAAAAAATTACCCTTTGTGCCAGCTCCTCACTTAAAGTTGTGTCTTTAGTTTTTCAATCCAGGATTGTGTTTTTTCATTCTGACAGGGATGTAGCTTTGGGTCCTTAGATGGGCTGCAAAACTTATCCCTGGAAACAAATAAATTACAAATCTGGATATTCTACTGCTTGCCCCACACTCTCTGGCATTCAGCAACTATTTGGGGGCAATTGGAATTCCAGCCTTCTTCCCAAGCCACTGATCAGTATTCCAGAGTGAAATTGTAAGTAGAACCTGGCAATGATGGATCTTCACACACTTATCTCTTTTTGACCTCCTGCATTTCCTCTCAAAGTGCTAATGGAGTAATTGGAATATTCCCCAAATGTATCATCACAATGTTTTATGTAAAGATTTTGTGAACTTTTGCTATTTATGTAAAACTATTAATGGTTGAAGGTGTGCATTTGGAAAAGAACAATATTACTTAAAAGTAATAACAAAAAGACATTTGACTTAAAGCCCTTATGTCCAGTACATTTTCTTTGCTTTAAATGTCTTGAAAACTTCTGAATACTATTGAAGTTGAACAGATGCTACAGCATTGATGTCAATATGTTAAAATGGAAATAAAAGAGTCCAATTTCTCCACAATGCAACAGGATTTCAGGAACTTTCGACAAAACTGATGGTGGTCCGTCCAGAATTGGCTCCTACTGAATGGAAGCAAAGTTTTTGCCCCAAGGAAAAGGAAATATTTGTAGTGAAATGTGTGGGTTGATACTGCACAGTTAGAAAAAAAACAGACCTTATTGACATTTGAAAAACCATGATCAATCCTCTCAAAATTTGTCAATAGAAAAATGATATGTGGCTTACATGAAAAAGTTGTATTTTGGTAAAATGCTTTATTATTGTTATGTACTAAATGTATTTAATTGGGAGGTGGGATTACAGAGAGTAAGAGAAAGGATTATCTAAAGTGATGGAGTATAAATGTAACAGAGGTTGAAGTAAATGATCACATAGTGGAAAATATTGCACACATATTGTTTCTCCAAATTGTAATTCACCTGTTTCACAAATAGGGTCTCCTCGTAGGATTTCTGGAAGCAATCGGAAAAATCCAGAAAAAGTTCTATGCCAAAAATCAACGTATGGATTGCCCAATTCGAGTATACTTGATCATAAAAAAGGGCGGTTCAGCAGTTGGATTAAAAGCATTGAAGACAATTCGTAGCTGGGGGCTGGATGTTGACGAGGCATTCATCTTATCTGGTTTATCAGCAACGGTACTGTTAAATAAAATATGCCCACATATTTACCTTGATGAACAATCACTCCACCCATCTACCGAGACATCTGGTATGCAAAGCAAGCCTCGTTAAGGGATGGGATAGTTCTTTTCATAGTTATTCATGTGGTTTTTATGAATACCAACTGTACACAGCAAGGAAAATTAAAGCTACATTACCGTATGTTTCTGTAGCTGTGTGTTTTGTCCAGTTCTATTAGATTCAAAGGTAAAAAAAACATATTAACATTGCTCTTGTTAAAATGTTATTTTATTATTGATTTTGCATTGGCTATCTGGCTTCATTAAATACAAAAATAATCTTAACATTATTTACGAAGTCAATAATAATAATGGTTTCTAAAATGGTTGGAACAATTATTCATGTATAATATTAAATAGTATCTTGGCAATGTCTGCCTTAAGTTTTTTTGCTTTGATTTAAAAGTGAGTTTCAATCTGAAAGGGGTAATTAGTTGCCTGTGGGAGTTTTTATGTGTTATTTGGAAAGAGAGAAGCTTATCATGGTGATAGATGTTGAAGAAAATTAAATATAATCTTCTGAAATAATGAATTTTCATTCAGATTATAGAATTATGTTCTTTCCTGGTTTAGAGTTTCTTTAAAATCAGAATATTTAGAAGCACAATTAAGTTAAATCTGATAAGAAATATACTATAAATTTCCTGATTTCACCTCTAAAATTAGGCTCCCAACCCGATATATGATTTGTCCATTCCCATCACAGATGGCTGCCTTTCCTGCTGAATTCCATCAGCAGATTGTTTATTCCTCAAAAATTAACTGGATATTAATTGGACAATTTGTCGTAATAACCTGCATTGTTTGAGTCTCAAATCTCAAATCATGTAACTCTTACGTGCTGAAATCAAGAAATAAATTACAGTAATGCTTATATGGCAAATTTGAATTAATTTCTGAAGTTTTAACAATAATAATAAAGCATTTTACAAAAATTCAAGTTTTTCATATAGCTATTGTATTAATATTGGACCTGGTTGTAACGTAGCCAAGTGTTAATGATTCTCAATCCAAGTCACTAATTTTACAAGAACTAAGTATTTATGAATTTGGAATTAAATCATGGAGAAAGTACCAAATCAACATTGCGATATTCACCCTTCTACTCATCTTTCAGAACAAATAACAGTCACATTGAAGAATCAGAAATATCTTCAATTATTTTAGCAACCTGGATTTATAATGTCTTTCATCGGAGTATTATCAAACAAAATATGATACCAAGGGGTGCATGAAGAAATTCAAGTAGGTTGGTCAAACGGGGAGGTTTTCTGGAAGTAGAAAAATAAAATTGCCAGGGGAGAGAGGTTTGTATTAAGAATTTCAGAGCTTCAAGCTTTGGTGGCGAAAGATACTTCTGGAGCTTTTAAATTTCCGTTAGATGAGGATACATGGAGCTTTTAAATTTCCAATAGATGAAGAGGTCAGAATTTCAGGAGCACAGTTGTCTCAGAGGAAAGTAAAGTTGGAGATCAATGTGTGAGAGAGGCATGAGCGCATGAGAGATTCAAAACTAGGAGGCAGCATAATTCACACTGCATATTAGTGGTGCATGACCATGCTGTGTACAAGTTAGCACAGCAGCAGTGTTTTGGATGACTGCTAATTTATGAATAGTACAATAGGAATGGAATGGAATTGTCAATTCTAGAAGTAAACAAGGCTTGGGACAAGACTTTCAGTGGGTGAGCTGGCCCACCCATGGTGTTAAACAATGTTGAGCAAACAAGTGAAAAGGTGAAGCTGGGTGTGGTTGCATGTGAAGAGTGACACTGTGTTTTCAGGTGATGTTGCCAAG
Source organism: Rhinoraja longicauda (assembly GCF_053455715.1). NCBI lineage: Eukaryota > Metazoa > Chordata > Chondrichthyes > Rajiformes > Arhynchobatidae > Rhinoraja > Rhinoraja longicauda. Next base: position 41,187,499 of record NC_135957.1, on the reverse strand, counting down.
AGGCAGAATAAAATTATGTAATTGGAGAAGGCCAATTATAGCTTCTTGGAGAAGACCAAAGTTAATAATGTGAGAGAAGAAAACGATTCCACCGGTGCTGATTCTTAGGCAATGACAGATGAGTAATACTGGAACTGGGTGAATGTGTTCATATCCAACCGGAGGATGCTGCAGATGTGTTGGAAGTGGAACCTTTTGTATAATTGTGTCAGAAACTGCAGAATGCAGGGATGGAATGGGATAGGTTACTTCAATCATGATGTGCAGGAAGGAACTCCAGATGCTGGCTCAGTGCTCCAGAGAGCCAGTGGAGGCTGTCATCTATAAGCCAGATTCAAATGTTTAACTCACCTTGTTGTGACAATAGAAGTGCTTGCAAATTTCTTCCAACTAACACATTAAAACCATGAGTTACCACTGGTCAAGTCCCTCCAGATTACTTCTACCAGTCTGAAGAAGGGTCTCGACCCAAAACGTCACCCATTCCTTCTCTCCAGAGATGCTGTCTGTCCTGCTGAGTTACTCCAGCTTTTTGTGTCTATCTTTGGTTTAAACCAGCATCTGCAGTTCCTTCCTACACTCTCCAGGTTACTTTTACCTGTCTCAGAATTTCCTGATCTTGCACTGCGCGTCATTGCTAGATTAGAAGCACGTGGCATGCTTAACACCAGACTTTTGTTCTATATTTGAAGGCATCCAATTTCTAGGTTTGGGTCTTCAATATGATTGAATTCTAAATTAACGTAAATTGTGCTTTAAGGAACCAGCCAAGATTCTCCTGTACTTGTGATGATTTTGCCTTAGCGTTATAAAATCAACTTATATATGTATGTAGGAAGTGTTGACCAGTATATTTTTCCCATGGCATGAAAAGAGAAAGCTATGAATCACAGTATCATATTTTTAAACTTAGCAGCACTGTCATGCACTGGGTAGATTTTTCTAACCAAAGACACTCATTTTTATTTCTCAGCACACAAATTTACTTACAAAGTATATAGGCACAGAAGATAGTGCTCCCCACGTGTTTCTTTCTAAACTGTAAAATAAATTTTACACAACCTTTAAAATACTTGCTGGATTTACATCTAAATTGCATTAACTTCAATGCAGGGAGATACATTCTGCAATTACATCTGTAGCTACCTTTGCAATTTGCTTGGTATTAAAATTGAACTCATGCAATTGAACAATTTTTATGGAAATATTTTTAAATGTCTTTGCCTTTAAGTCCCCAGCTGATAATCACAATTTTCTTTCACTCATTACTTTTTTTCCATTAACATTGCATTCATCCCTTTGATTTACTCTTGATCTTAGTCCGGCTTTTTTTCCCCCCCTAATTTTGAACCTTCATTGGTCAAAGACCTTACCCTGTAGGTTTAGCAGCTCATTTCAGTCCCATGAACCCAGTTTCTCACAACCCCACTATCAGTGTGGACTTTAAAAGAGCTTTCTTTTCACATGAAATGTGCAGCGGCAATTCAATTGGAAATGAATTTCAGAGAGGGAGAGACGGTGCAATGTATTGTTATAGAGAACATTTAATGCTTACTAGACCAAGTGGACCCATTGAACCCAAACCTCTCCTGCACTGGTGCAGCGCCCTGTCCTCCCCCCCCCTCCCTCTTCCCTCCCCCCTCCCCTCCCTCCTCCCCTCCCTCCTCTCCTCCCACCTCCCCTCCCCTCCCCCTCCCCTCCCCCTCCCCTCCCCAACATTCCCCCCTCCCTCCCTCCTCCCCCTCCCTCCTCCCCCCTCCCCTCCCTCCCTCCTCCCCCTCCTCCCCTCCCCTCCCTCCCTCCCTCCTTCCCCTCCCTCCTCCCCTCCCTCCTCCCCTTCCACTCTCTCCCCACTCCCTTCCCCCTCCCCCCAACCCTCCTCCCCCCAACCACCCACCCCCCACCCCTCCCCCTCCCCCTCCCCATCCCCCCTTCCCCTCTCCCCTTCCCCTCCCCCCACTCCACCCCCCTTATCCTCCCTCCTCTCCCTCCCTCCCTCCCACCTCCCTCCCTAGGAGATAGATTTAAACTTTAAAATGTGAATAACTTAAAAAATATAACACCGATTTCAATTAAACTACTTCCATTAGCACCAAAGGTGAGTAAGGTGGGCCTAAAATTGGCGCAATATCGTGAACCGTTTTGGCTGGAGTTCATGAACAAACAAACAAACGAACAAGAGTTTTAGTATATAGATGATTAGAGTTGAATTCCTGGATATCCATTTTCATGCTATCGAAATGTATCATCATTAATGGTTACGGTTAAACTACCACATTTCAGAAAAATTCTTTGTTGCTTTCAAGAAAACATCCTAGCCAACATTTTGAAAGCGTTCTTTAGTTTAAAAAGTTTAACCTGCATAAACCTTTAGCTCCTTCACAAAACCTTACCATGTAAAACCTTTCTAATATGTTTCCCTTTCCTGTGTATCAAAAGCATAAATACATTTAATTGCATAAAATAAACTTCATCACTTTCTATTAAGTTGTTGCACTATCTCCTACAATTTTTACTTTGCTTCAATGGCACACAATTTCACATGCTCACCATCCTCCTGTCAATCCCAAATGATATACTGGACCCTCAGCCAACAGAAATGTCAACTCTCTATCCAATTTGGCAATCTGAACTCAGAGTTCTGTATGTTTCACTGTGATTTTATCTCACTCTTCCAAACTCTAGTGAATGCATGTGATCCAAACTTTCCTCGTTAAATAGATCATCCGCAGAATCAGTTTGGTGAAGTTGTTCACTGTCATAATGGAGGAAGTGTAACAACTAACCTTCACACAAAGCCTCACAACAACAGTGAGATAAATGCCCAAATAATCTATCATCGTGTCCATTGAACAACACATGCTAGCTGGGACTTTTCCCAAATTCTAATTTTGTCTCTTTTAGATTTCTAAAATTAAGTTCACTGCATTGCTCTTTGCTGATTAAGTCTAGCAATTAATTGGATATAAGATTTACAAATCTAGAACCAGTATGTGGATTTTGAAATAAAGGGAACATGTTGTACAATGGTAAAAATAACAATGCCTTCAGTAAATGTCCAGATTGGATCTTTACTTTTGTTCCAAATTAAATCATCAATTGTGATATGTCTTTATAACCGCCAAGAGGCAATTACAGAAGACTAATTTATAACATATGTATGGCCTCTTTGTCTCGATCCAACAAAAGCATATTGTGGAGTTGCAATTAAGAGACAGTGAATGAAGATGAAGCTTCATCTGCTCTGACCGGTTGTATCATGCGCGGCAAAGTTTTTTTTTAAATGACCATTCGCAAACTTCTCTTTCAACACAAAATTATTGACCAAGTACCACAGCCTTGCAATTTAATGATTTTGACTGCAATCAGTTAAGCAAATGGGAACAATCTGAATTTGGATCAGAATCATGATTCACTTGTTGTCCTCAGGGAAAAGTTGTCGGAAGCATTTAAAGTCTTGTGTGAATGGAGATAGCAAAATGCCATTGGTGCAATAGACATGAAAATGTTCTTTCTAGTGTACACATAAAGAATAGATGGGCCTCATATGATGCAGATATTCATACTGCGAATGATATTCATTGATTTATTGGAAAATACAAACAAGCCATTGTTCCAAATGTGGTGTTTGTCCTGAGTGAAGAGGCTGAGTGGGGTAAGAAACTCCTGGAAATTATTATTGCAAAAGTCACCAATGCACAACTCCCTGTAGGCTGTTAGGAATAGAACAAGATATTGCACATATGGGGAGATAATCAGATGCTCACAGAAAAATATTTGTCTGCACGCACATAAATAAAAGTATAAAGATTAAAGAAAAACTATATAGATGAAATGTATTTCTATACATGTCATTTCTCTTTCCATTGCCAGTTTTGTACTTTTTTTATTTTTTCAGATCCCAGTTATATGCAATAAAATAACTCAAAATATTATGAAACCCATACAGACTAAATTGGATAGTGGAATGATGGGAGCACAACGACTGACGTAACCTTGCCCTCTCAATGTAGTGCAGACAGTGCAACAAAGTGGCTTGCTTATTAACGTGATTTCATTGTCGAGCCAGGGTTAAGTACACTGCTGATTGCTTCAGCACATCACCTCAGGGCACAATATCTTGAGAACAGCCCAAGTTGACATTAACCCAGGGCATCATTTAAAGAGAAGCACATTGCAGTTGCAGCAGGTGTTGAAAGACTGTCCAGAGCATTCAATATCTTTCTGAACATGAACAGTGGCACCATGCTCAGAAATACCTGAGGCTATGATCAGTGAAAGGGGTTATCTACCTGGAGAGAGGTAGTGGTCTTGCAAGCACAGGTAAAAATAACAATGGAACCAGACAGTCATCAATGGAAATGTGGGCACAGATCCAAATATCTTAATATGTTGATACAATAAACTCCGTAACTTCAGACTCATGGAATGGTTCATTAGTGAATGCATCAACAAATGGCGTGACTGACAGACTGACTGAATCATTTATTTAACACAATAGTCAGTGCACCAAATCCCTTAGTTCACTAACCAACAAAACCTATCAGTGAGACTTCATTGCCCTGAGCACTCCATGGCTATCACCTACATCTCATAATTAACACACTATCTAACTAATTAAACATGGCAACCTCATCACCTAAAAGCCATTGAACTTCACTCGCAAACATTGTTCGCTTCCGGAAAACAAAGTGGTGTACAGTCAACAATAGCAGCAATGTAATGGTGGAGAATCTTCAGAACTGCAACTTTGCACCTCACTCCTCCACCCACCCACCACACCCACTGGAGCCATCTTCAAAAGAGGGGTTCAAGCTATGAATCGTGAATCATATTACAAAGTCAGTGATCATTAAAGGTGGTGATGTGGTGACATCTAATGCCTCCTATCACATCCACTCCTTTCATCATCACAAAGTTTCTGCAGTTAGGTGGCATCTTGCACTCCTTACATCCTTTGACAGGAAATAACATTTCCATGCTTTAACTTTACCCCTAACCTTCTGCTTCCTTCACTTTCTTAAACCCAGAATTGGATTGGCTGAGAAGCAGGAGCTCAGATTTGAAAACACCTCGCCACTCAACCTGTGAGAATCACGGGTCACGGGGAGAACGTACAAACTCCGTACAGACAACACCCGTAGCCAGGATCGAACCTGGGTCTCTGGTGCCGTAAGCGTTGAAAGGCAGCAACTCTACCGCTGCGCCACCGTGCCGTACAGTTGACTTACTGTTTTGCAGAATGATATGTTGAGTTCCAATTGCACATTGGAATCAAGAGCCGGATAGAAAGATAATATCCCTTGTCTCCCAGCAAACTCAGTGATGTGTATTTTAGGAATGCTCTTGTAAAATCAGCATTTTCAACTATTGACTTGTCTGCCATGTATACTTCCAATGTGCAAGAGCAGTGCACATTGTGCTCTACAGATATCTTAACCTTTGGCATACTGCAGCTTCCACACACCATTCCAAGGCTTCTTCCTCAAATGTACTTTTGAAAAGGTATCAGAATTAATTTGGCATCCATCACAGCCAAGATGCAAGCAATAGTTAGCTGAAATCTGCACCCATTGTTTCTTGTAATAAATCTATAAATTCAATTTTCTTCCCAGTATAAATGATAGAAAAATTGGCATAAGATTGATAAGAAAAGGGCTGATGCATAAAGATGCTGTCCAATGTTCATAAAAAAATAGAAAAAACTATTCAAGTAGAGATCTTGTGTATCATTAAATATTATGATACATTTACTCAAGTGCAAGCCATAAACAGTTTAAAATATACATGGTCATGAAATCTTTTTCTCAAAATTGTCAAGACATTGGGAGGGAACACATAACAGGTTTCAGTATAACATGGATTATTTTTTTATTATTCTCAAGGGAGTAACAAAAACAACTTAAGAAATCTTTATCCTTATCCCGCTGGCATGAGATAATTTCCCGGATGTACTAGAGGATAGAGGATCTAGGGAGACAGAGGAACTGAAAGAAATTTGCATTATGCAAGAAATATTATTGGGTAGATTAATGGGACTGAAGGCTGATAAATCCCTAGGGCCTGATGGTCTGCATCCCAGGGTACTCAAGGAGGTGGCTCTAGAAATCGTGGACGCATTGGTGACCATTTTCCAATGTTCTGTAGAATCAGGATCAGTTCCTGTGGATTAGAGGATAGCTAATGTTATCCCACTTTTCAAGAAAGGAGTGGGAGAGAAAACAGAGAATTATAGACCAGTTAGTCTGACATCGGTGGTGGGAAAAATGCTGGAGTCAATTATTAAAAAGGTAATAACGGCGCATTTGGATAGCAGTAACAGGATTGGTCCAAGTCAGCATGGATTTATGAAGGGGAAATCATGCTTGACTTATCTTCTGGAATTTTGTGAGGATGTGACAAGTAAAATGGATGAAGGAGAGCCAGTGGATGTAGTGTATCTAGACTGTCAGAAAGCCTTTGATAAGGTCCCACACGGGAGATTGGTGAGCAAAATTCGAGCACATGGTATTGGGGGTAGGGTATTGACATGGATAGAGAATTGGTTGGCAGACAGGAAGCAAAGAGTAGGATTATACGGGTCCATTTCACAATAGCAGGCAGTGCGAGTGGAGTACCGCAAGACTCGGTGCTGGGGCCGCAACTATTTACAATATATATTAATGAATTGGATGATGGAATTAGAAGTAACACTAGCAGGTTTACAGATGACACAAAGCTGGGTGGCAGTGTGAACTGCGAAGAGGATATTAGGAGGTTACTCTACCATAATTACAGTTGGATTCCACGGTTGTAACGCAGGAGATTTATCAGCTGCTGCTGAATTGTCATTACTAGCAGCAAGTATACACAACATTTATGACAGTGTCTTCCCAATGTCGGTTTATTCCCCAGAGGCAGTTTGCAAAAATCAGGTACACAGCTCACAGAAACTACAGAACAGATCAAAAAAACTGCAGCATTTCAAATCCTTGAGAAAATTTACACAAACAAAATAAACAGAACCAAGCGGGTGTTCAAATAGCACCCACATTATCATTACTGTGTCTTCAACCACAAAGTGGCATCACAGGCACTGGAGAAGTGAAGCAAAAAATATGTTTGGGTATACACACACACACACTCACTCACATGCACGCACACACACACACACACATACACATTCACAGCTGTGACAGCACTCACAACCAGACAATTAACAACCAGAGACCCCCTGAATGTGCGGCCTCAGCAGCTATGCCAACCACTCTGGAAGGGACAAAATGTGTAGGAAAGAACTGCAGAGAAGTGCTGGTTTAAATCGAAGGTAGACACAAAATGCTGGGACAAACAGCATCTCTGGAGAGAAGGAATGGGTGACGTTTTGGGTCGAGACCCTTCTTCAGACTGATTTTTTCAGGTCAAGACCCTTCAGACTGAGGGGAGCCAGCTACCTACACTTGAAGGGGCCCTGCACTGCGCTGGGCTTCAGTGCTGGACTTGGGGTCAGCCTCCCAATGGAAGATTATGCCTGGAACCAGGCCGCAGAAAAACCATGACCTAAGGACAGTCAACCAGTGAACTTAAGGTCATCATGTGATCCAAGTCCACAATGCTTAACTAAAACATTACTAAAGGTTATGAAGGTTAATAACTTTTTAATAATGTGTGTTATGCCAAAGTAGGTAGAATCATAGATATTTAAGTTACAAAAGGAGGTAATTTACTCTACCATAGCTGTGCCAACTGAGACAGAGTTATCCCCACAAACTTCCTTATTCCAGTGCCTGATCTATAGAGGTGTAGGTTACTGCAAAGTAAGTACAAAATTCAAGGACTTGTTTGTGATAATCAATTCTGCCTCTACCACATTTAAGCCAGTGAGCTCCACTCCCATCATTCTTCGTGACAACACAGATTTCCTCTAATCCCGATAGTCCATGTGGCAAATATCTTAAATCAAATCAATGGTCTCCAAATTTGAGGAAGGATATTCTTGCTATTGAGGGCGTGCAGCGTAGGTTCACTAGGTTAATTCCCGGAATGGCAGGACTGTCGTATGTTGAAAGACTGGAGCGACTAGGCTTGTATACACTGGAATTTAGAAGGATGAGAGGGGATCTTATTGAAACATATAAGATTATTAAGGGATTGGACACGTTAGAGGCAGGAAACATGTTCCCAATGTTGGGGGTGTCCAGAACAAGGGGCCACAGTTTAAGATTAAGGGGTAGGCCATTTAGAACGGAGATGAGGAAAAACGTTTTCAGTCAGAGAGTTGTAAATCTGTGGAATTCTCTGCCTCAGAAGGCAGTGGAGGCCAATTCTCTGGGTGCTTTCAAGAGAGAGCTAGATAGAGCTCTCAAAAATAGCATAGTCAGGAGGTATGGGGAGAAGGCAGGAACGGGGTACTGATTGAGAATGATCAGCCATGATCACATTGAATGGTGGTGCTGGCTCGAAGGGCTGAATGGACTTCTCCTGTCTATTGTCTATCAAGATTCCATGATAACTGCACTCTCTATTAAGACCCTTCTCATCCAGGTACCATGTTACTATACACAACGGTAAAGCTCTCCTCACCCTCCATATAAAACACCATCCGTTTTGCACAGCTTCTCATTCATAGCTTAAATTCTGGAGTTCTGGCAACATCCTTGTAAAACTTCATCCAACATTATTTGAAGCATTGCATCCTTACTCTCATGCCTCTGAACCACCTTACCTGCCTATCCTGCTATCTATTTATCTATGGACATGCACACTCATATCCTTCTGTTCTTGATTTTTACGTTATTATTTATTCCTTTTCCATATTTGCTTTCTCCAGATTCATTTCACAACACCACAAGACTCAGTTCACTTTTTCCAATTTTAATTGATTAAAAGATACAGCATAGAAACAGGCCCTTTGGCCCACTGGGTCAATGCTAACCATAGATCACCCATTCACACCAGTCCTATGTTATCCCAATTTAGCATCTACTCCCGACACATTGGGATCAATTTACAGAGGCCGATTAACCTACACACCTGCACGTCTTTAGGATGTGGGATGATACCAGAGCACCTGGAGAAAACCTACAAGCTAACATGGAGAACATGCAAACACCACACAGACAGCACCTGGCATCGGGTGGCACAGTGGCGCTGTGGTAGAGCTACTGCCTTAAAACACCGGAGCCCAGGGTTCGATCAAGTCTCAACCCAAAACGTCACACATTCCTTCTCTCCCAAGATGCTGCCTGACCCGCTGAGTTACTCCAGCATTTTGTGTCTGCCTCCGGAATTTGTACATACTCCCTGTAACCAGAATGGGTTTTCATCGAGATCTTCAGTTTTCTCTCACACTCCAAAGACGTACAGAATTTTAGGTGAATTGGCTTGGAATAAAAATGTAAAATTGTCCCTAGTGTGTGTAGGGTAGTGTTAATGTGTGGGGATCGCTGGTCGGCGCAGACTCAGTGAGCCGAAGGGCCTGTTTCCACACCATACCTCTAAACTAAACTAAACTAAATTGGGATCAAAGATAGATCTTTACCAGCCGCTCCACCATGCCACTCTTTTCTGGTCATTGACATTCATTGATACTTTATTCTTTGCACTTTATTCCTCATTCTCAATCAAACAGCCAAGCTTTGAATCGTCTTCACATATCCTGGTCATGATCTCTACACTTATTTCTACATCATTTATGTATGTCACATAAAACAAGTGATCATGCTTTCCTAGCTTTTCACAAATCTCATTTGGTTCCATCATTACTTTTTTTAAATGGATTTAGCTTTAAGATTTCCTCAGGTACAAAAATATTTTTGTGACTCAAGTTTATTTTCATGAATTTATATAATCGCAGTTCTATTTTTTTGGCAGCACCAAGTAGTTTTGAGTTATATTTGGATTGACAGTTGTGTTTCCATCCACTTAACAACATGCAGTAAGTTATACAATAGGTGCCAAGAATATTATTAATTGTACTCTAAATTTTGTGCCCATGGCCTGTCATGGAAGGGACAGTCATCCCTGTGATCTCTGCCAAAGCATTTTCCAACATAAACTTGATTAAAGAGTTGCTGATAGGTAAGTCAAATGTGCAGCATTGAAATATACTGGTCTGGAACATGAAGGTGGCATTTGGTTCTTGTGCCATGTGGAAAGTACTAAAAAAGGAAGCCGCTGTATTGCAAAAGGCAGCCGCTGTATTGCAAAAGGCAGCCGTTGGATTGGTTGAGTGATCAAAATCGGCTAAGTGAGCAGAGAATAAAAAGAAGGCAAGGTGCAGCGGAGCGGCCTGTTGGGACCGGCCGTGTTGTGAGAAAGGCTTATGGAGGGCAAGTGAAGTTTCAGCAAAGAGGCTGAGGCAAGGAGGTTGAGCAGAGGCATATGGGAGTTAAAGGTACGGTCGCTCATTCGGCTTGTGTGTGATTGGTGTCCTTTTCTCTTTCCTCTTGGTGTTACAGCGGTGGTGATGGCAGGTAGATTGGTGTAAACTTTCTCTTGCAGGATGTGTGAAAGGAAACTGCTGGTGTCTCTGTTGGCAACACCCGTGGGAACTGTGTCCATGTGCAGCTCCTTATAGGCTGCATTAAGGAACTGGAGCTGCAGCTGGACAACCTGACGATCATCCAGGAGAATGAGAGCTTCATAGAAAGGAGTTATAGGGAGGTAGTCATGTACATGAAGAGAGGGTAGGTGAGTATGAAGAGTGGGTGACCATGAGGAAAGGGGGTAGACAGAGAGTGCAACTGACTCCTGTGGCCAATCCCCATCAAAACAGGTATACCCTTTTGGATACTGTTGGGGGATATCCCATCAGGGGTAAACAGCAGTAGCAGTCAGGGTGTGACACTGAGTCAGCCTCTGCGGCACAGCAGGGAAAGGTTATGTCAGGCAGAGCCATTGTGGCAGGAGATTCATTTGTTAGGGGGACATAGGTTTAAGGTAAGAGGGGAAACAATAGGAATGTGAGGGGCAACTTTTTCACATAGAATGTGTTGCATATATGAAACAAGCTGCCAGGAGAGATAATTGAGGAAGGTTCTTTAACAACACTGATGGTAAACTTGTTAAAGTTGATTAGAGTAGGTTGTTTGGGGGCGAAGGAAAGTCCAGAAAGTGAGATAAGAGCTCAGGACATGCATGTTTCTGTCAGAGTGAAAGGCAAGGCAGGTAGGTGGGAGTAAGGAAGCTTGGATGACGAGAGAAATTGAGGCTCTGGTCAAGAAAAAGGAAGCATGTGACAGGTATAGGCAGGTGGGATCAAGTACATCACTGGTGGAGTTTCAAGAAGCGAGGAGCATGCTCAAGAAGGAAATAAGGACAAAAAGGTGGCAGAAGAAAACTATGGCAGATAAAATTAAGGAAAATCCAAAGATTTTTATGTAGATTAAGGGAAAGAGGATAAATAGAGAGAGAATAGGATCCCTTACAAACCAAAGTGATCATTTCTGAGTGGAGCTGCAGGAGATGGGCAAGGTCTTCATTGAGTACTTCTCTGCTGTTTTTATCGTGGAGGAAGACACGAATACTGGGAAAATATGGACTGTTAATGGAGATGTCTTGAGGACAGTCCATAATATGGTTGAGGAGGTGCTGAACATCCCAAGGCATACGAAAGTAGATAAATCTCCCAGGACTGATCAGATATATCCAAGGACACGGTGGGAAGCTAGAGAAGAAATTGTACGTGCCTTGGCTGAGATATGTAAATCATCATTGGAAACAAGTGAGGTGCAAGAAGAACGGAAGGTGCTTAATGTTGTGCCTCATTTAGGAAGGGCTGCAAGGAAAAGCAAGGAAAAGCAAGGAATTACTGTATGGAGCAGTGAACCTAACATCTGTGGTAGGCAGGTTAATGGGGAGGATTCTGAGAGATAATATATATGTATGCATTTGGATAGACAGGGTTAGGAATAGTCAGTGTGGTTTTGTACATGGGAGATCATGTCTTACAAATCTGATTGAGTTATTTGAAGCAGTAACCAAAAAGGTTGATGAGGGCAAAGGCTTGGATATTATCTATTTGGACTTTAGCAAGACATGGAATCTAGGGAGAGCTAGATTCAAGTCTGAAGAAGGGTCCCGATCCAAAATGTCACCCATCTTTTTTCTCCAGAGATACTGCCTGCCCCGTTGAGTTACTCCAGCACTTTGTGTCTACGTACAGGGAGGATGTTGTTATGCTTGAAAGATTGTGGAGCAGACGTACGAGGATATTGCCAGGACATGAGAGCTGAGCAATAGGGAGCGTTTGGGCAAGATAGGACTATATTCCTTGTAGCACAGGGGGATCAGAGGTGATCTTAAGAGGTCTACAAGGTCACGAGGGGAATAAATAGGGTTATTCCAGAGTATTTTACCCAGATTAGGGAAATCAAGAACCAGATGGCATGTGTTTAAGGTAAGAGTTGAAAAGTTAATAGGAATGTGAGGGGCAACGTTTTTACACAGAGGGTGATGGGCATATGAAACATGCTGTCAGAAGAGATAATTGTGGCAGGTTCTATAATAATACTTCAAAGGCATTTGGACAGGTACATGGATAGGAAATGTTTAGAAGGATTTTGGCCAAATGCAGGCAGGTGGGACCAGTATAGGTGGGATATCTTGGTTGGCATGGGCAAGTTGGGCCAAAGGGCCTGTTTTCCTGCTGTATGACTTTAAGACTAACAATGCTGGAAAAATTGAAATGGGAATGAAAGATAATAATCTTTGAATGAGCAGTGTGAAACCTGACCCAAGTGAAGCCTTGGGCTATTGGTGCAGGAATTGCTCAACTATCCTTAAATTAATCAGTTTGGCTACTTAATTAAACTAACATTTCTCATTAAGGTTAGAGTGATTTTTTCTCAAACAATTTTATAGTGGGCATCTCCATAAACTTGTGTTGAAGTCTGTACATTTACAGTAAATGCATAAAATGATCAGAACAGCAAAAACCTTGCAGACTTTACTTTTGACCGCATTGTGCATTAATTTCCAGCTTCTGATAAATATGAAGATATTGCTGTTAAACTAAATTTCATAAGTTAAATTATAAACTGTGCTAAGGCCAGTTCTCATAATGGCTATTTTAGGAACAAAATTACATGTGAACATAAAATCAAATATCCTAACATTTCAAATATCTTTAAAAATTTTATCAAAACTTGATTCCAACATTAATTATTTAGCAGACACAGAATGCACATTTGATGCCTCTTTGTTTATCAGATACATCAGTCAGTTATTAACACATCTAGGGGTCTCAGGAACATTTAGGGTTTGACATTACTCCTACTGACTGTTACATTTCCAATTCAAAATAAAGAACATTTATAATATAGTTTTGCAATACCAAAATGAAAACAACCAACCACACATACAATTGGTGGTAAAAGGAAATCACTTGTTCCCTGTTCAAAATCCTATTTACTTATATGGCAGGTGCTGATATCTTTGTGATGAGACCATTCTCTCCATCATTTGCTTGATATTAGGCATGTAAGACAACATATGTTGTTTATATTTAAAGTTACATTCAGCCTAACGTATTTTAAATCTGCATATGGGATATTATTTCAATCAACTTTGCTTTAGCCAACTGGGTCTCATGAATAGAGCCTATATTTTATTGGCTTCCTTTACCTGATGTGATTCAAGAATGTACTGTGAGAGAAAAGAACAACAGGGAAGTCAAAAACCATCCAGAATTAGTCATTGGGCTTCATCGTAATGATCCAAAAGTCAATAACATTTCCCATACATTAGAGTTAGGGATTATCCAAGATTGGCCAACATTTTGGTCCACAGACACTGAGGTGAATTATTTAGATGGGACACAGAGCCTTCCTTTCCCCTATTTCTGAGGCTATTCTTGCAAAGTGTTCTTTGACTTACTTCAATACTTATATGCCCTCCTTAACTGTAAAGTGACCAGAAGTCTGTGCAGCTCCATTACATATTACTGAATTCTACATCAAACCTAGTGTTTTGTTCACATGTTAAATGCTATGCTGACCAATGGAGTCATTTGTAATAATTAGTTTATCTGCACCCTCTGATTCTTTGGCTTTGCTATCCAATTCAGGCATTATTTAGGCATGAATTTGTTTTTCAGATCCAAATACATTTTGTCAGTCTCAAAGTGTTTCACTCACTTCTTTTAGTGTAGATTCTATTTTTTTCCCATCTGTTATGTTAATCTAACTCATCATCGGAACTTAGTATTACTCTAAATCATTTTATGTGTTAGTTTTGCATCATCCCCCAGCAATATCTAGAAATATACAGTGTAGAAACTTCTATATATACTCTTAAATCTATTTATACAAACTCCTCCCCTAGTTTTTATGAGTACACTACCAAACCTGCGATTGTACCCACTTTTAGTTTTCACCGCTTATTTTCCTGCGAAATGGGTTCAGCAAAACAGAAAATCTTTTTTTTAAATAGAAAAATGATTTTGTTTGTTACTGCACTCAAATGTCTGTAATTCTACATCTATTTAAAACTAGCATTGTCTTTGTCTGGAGTTGTGCCACTATGATGCAGATGTACTGGCCATCATTTGGGCTTCATGGGTAATTGAGCAGGGAGGAAGGACTTTGATTCCACAACCATTTTGAATTGAATTGGTCTAAACGGATGCACTGTTATAATAATAATAATAATAATATAATAATAATATTTGAGCTTACTGGTCACATTCTCAGAAATGTTGCAGCTAGTTGTTTCTGAAGTTGTAATTGACCTGTTTCACAAACAGGAGCCTCTCAAAGAATTTCTGGAACTACTTGGAGGAGTCCAGCGCAAGTTTTTTGCCAAAAATGAACGTTTGAAATGCCCTATCCGAACATACTTAATCATGCTCGGAAATCCCTCAAGCAATGGAGCAAGAGCTTTGCAGAACATTCGTAAATGGGGCGTGGAGATTGATGAAGCGCTCTTCCATGTTGGTTCATTGAAAAGGTCACTTCTAAAGAAAATCCGACCTCACATTTTGTTTAATATCTAGGCGATCACAACAAGTGCGAGTACTACTTAGCACTACTTCCGTTTCTGGTATGATCACCAAACAATAGCAAGGGGAAGGGGGCTGAAAAGTCATGAATGTCTGTTGCGCTGATTAAGAATAAAAACTGTGCCTGTCAAAAGCGGTTTCGAGGTATAGCATTTTTGGATCCCAAGTACACTTCTTACTCCATAGTCATAGAGTCATAGAGTAATGCAGTGTGGAAACAGGACCTTTGGCCCAACTTGCCCACACCTCAAAACATGTCCCAGCTACACTAGTCACACCTGCCGGCATTTGGTCCATATCCCCCCAAACCTGCCTATCCATGTACCTGCCTAACTGCTTCTTAAATGTTGGGATAGTCCCTGCCTCAACTACCTCCTCTGGCAGCTTGTTCCTTACACCCACCACCCTTTGTGTGAAAAAGCCACCCCTCAGATTTCCATTAAATCTTTTCCCCTTCATTGCTAACCTATGTCCTCTGGTCCTCGATTCACCTACTCTGGGCAAGAGACTCTGTGCATCTACCCGATCAATTCCTCTCATGATCTTATACACTTTATAAGATCACCCTTCATCCTCCTGCACTCCAAGGAATAGAGTCCCAGCCTACTCAACCTCTACCTATTGTTCAGACCCTCTAGTCCTGGCAACATCCTCATAAATTTTCTCTGTACCCTTTCCAGCTTAACAACATCTTTCTTATTACACAGTGCCCAGAACTGAACACAATACTCTAAATGTATTGTCTCACCATCATCTTATACTACTGCAACATGACCTCTCAACTTCTATGCTCAATACTATGGCTGATGAAGGCCAATGTGCCAATAGCCTTTTTGATCACCTGATCTATCTGCGACCACCTTCAGGGAGCTAAGCACTTGCACTCCAAGACCCCTCTGCTCTACAACACTCCCCAGAGCCCTACAATTCACTGTGTAGGTCCTGTCCATGTTAGACTTTCCAAAATGCGACACCTCACAATTTTCTGCATTAAATTCCATCAACCATTCCTCAGCCCACTTGGCCAATTGATCAAGATTCTGCTGCAATTTTTCACAGCCACCTTCACTATCTGCAAAACCACACACTTATGTATCATCTGCAAACTTGCTAATCTTGCCGTGTATGTTCTCATCCAAATCATTGATATAGATGACAAAGAGTAACGGGCCCAGCACTGAACTCTGAGGCACACCACTTTTTGAGCATTTTAACACGTGGACCCTCTTTGTCTCTATCCATAACTATCTTAAACCTAATCTAACAGTGGTCACTGGTCCCAAAAGGCTCCTCCACAAACACTTCATTCACTTGCCCTTCGCAATTTCCCAAGACTAGATCAAGTGTCGCCCTCACACGTGTGGGGCCCTCTACATATTGTTGGCGAGAACTCTCCTGAAGACCTTTGAGAAACTGCGCCCCATCTAAACCTTTCACACTATGATTTTCCCAGTCAAAATTGGGAAATTTTAAAATCCCCAACCATAACAACTTTATTTGACTTGCAGCTGTCTGCAATCTCATAGAAACATTGAAACATAGAAACATAGAAAATAGGTGCAGGAGGAGACCATTCGTCCCTTCGAGCCAGCACCGCCATTCATTGTGATCATGGCTGATCATCCACAATCAGTAACCTGAGCCTGCCTTCTCCCCATATCCCTTGATTCCACGAGCCCCTAGAGCTCTATCTAACTCTCTTTTAAATTCATCCAGTGAATTGGCCTCCACTGCCTTCTGTGGCAGAGAATTCCACAAATTCACAACTCTCTGGGTGAAAAAGTTTCTTCTCACCTCAGTTTTAAATGGCCTCCCCTTTATTCTCAGAATGTGGCCCCTCGTTCTGGACTCCCCCAACATTGGGAACATTTTTCCTGCATCAAGCTTGTCCAGTCCTTTTATAATTTTATACGTCTCTATAACTTTCTCTATATCCTTCTAAACTCCAGTGAATACAAGCCCAGTCATTCCAATCTTTCCTCATATGACAGTCCCTCCATCCCAGGGATTAACTTCCTGAACCTACGCTGCACTGCCTCATTAGCAAGGACGTCCTTCCTCAAATTAGGAGACCAAAACTGCACACAATACTCCAGATGTGGCCTCACCAGGGCCCTATACAACTGCAGAAGGACCTCTTTACTCCCATACTCAAACCCTCTCGTTATGAACACTAACATGCCATTAGCTTTCTTCATTGCCTGCTGTACCTGCACGCTTACTTTCAGTGACTGGTGTACAAGGACACCAAGATCTCGTTACACTTCCTCTTTACCTAATCTGACACCATTGAGATAATAATCTGCCTCCTTGTTTTTGCCGCCAAAGAGGATAACCTCACATATATCTACATTATACTGCATCTGCCCACTCACTCAACCTGTCCAAGTCACCCTGCAACCCCCTAACATCCTCTTCACAGTTCACACTGCCACCCAGCTTTGTGTCATCTGCAAACTTGCTAGTGTTTCTTCTAATTCCATCATCCAAATCATTAATATATATTATGAATAGTTGTGGCCCCAGCCTTGCGACACTCCACTCTCCACTGCCTGCCATTCTGAAAAGGACCCATTTATTCCTACTTATAGCTTCCTGTCTGCCAACCAACTCTCTATCCATGTCAATACCCTACCCACAATACAATGTGCTCTAACTTTGCTCACCAACCTCCCATGTGGGACCTTATCAAAGGTTTTCTGAAAGTCTAGATACACTACATCCACTGGCTCTCCTTCATCCATTTTACTTGTCACATCCTCAAAAAATTCCAGAAGAATAGTCAAGCAGGATTTCCCCTTCATAAATCCATGCTGACTTGGACCAACCCTTTTACTGCTATCCATATGTGCCTTTATTACCTCTTTATTAATTGACTCCAGCATTTTCCCCACCACCGATGTCAGGCTTACTAGTCTATAATTCCTCGTTTTCTCTCTTGCTCCTTCCTTGAAAAGTGTGATAACATTAGCTACCCTCCAATCCACAGGAACTGATCCTGAATCTATAGAACATTGGAAAATGATCACCAATGCGTCCACGATTTCCAGAGCCACCTCCTAGAGTACCCTGGGATGCAGACCATCAGGCCCTGGGGATTTATCAGCCTTCAATCCCATCAATCTAACCAATACTATTTCTTGCATAATGCAAATTTCTTTCAGTTCCTCTGTCTCCCTAAATCCTCTGTCCTCTCGTACACCTGGGAGATTGTTTGTGTCTTCCTTAGTGATGACAGATTCGAAGTACCTGTTCAACTCTTCCGCCATTTCCTTGTTACCCATAATCATTTCACCCGTTTCTGCCTTCAAGGGACCCACATTTGTCTTTACTAATCTTTTTCTCTTAACATACCTAAAAAACTTTTACTGTCCTTCTTTATATTCTTGGGCAGCTTCGCTTCGTACCTCATCTTTTCAGCCTGTATTGCCCTTTTAGTTGCCTTCTGTTGTCCTTTGAATGTTGTCTCTGGCTTCCCGCTACTCTTTGCTATGCTATACATCTTTCCTTTTAGTTTTATTCCACCTCTAACTTCCCTTGTCAGCCACGGTTGCCTCTTACTCCCCTTAAAATCTCCTGGCATATTTGTTCTTCTCATTCCCGTTGACTATTTGGAGGTTTGTGGTACACCCCCAACAAGGTGATCATTCCTTTCTTGGTCCTCAACTCCACCCATATAGTCTCACTAGATGAACTGTTTGTTATGTCACCTCTGACTACTGCCATGACATCCTCCTTAACCAATATTGCAACCCCCCCCCCCTCCTCTTTTATCATCACCCCTGTCTGTCCTGAAGCACTTGTATCCCAGCAAATTGAGCTGCCAGTCCTGCCCCTCTCTTAACCACTCTCTTAATGTACGGTACAATTATCTGCTGACCTTCTATCTTCCAGGGGAAAAAACTTAACTCAACATAAATGCAGAAAATGGTGGAAATACTGAGTAAGTCAGACTTATCTTTGGAAAAATAAAAATAATCAGCATTTCAGGCTGAAGACAATGGGTCTTCAGGCTTACAGACTGCAATCTTTTGATTTTCATTCTGATTCAATATATTATTTTGGGAATTTTGTTTACATTTTTCCTGGTTTTGCACATTTATTGTCCTGATCATGTTTTATTTGCAATATCATGATAATCTATGATATTGCAAACTTTGTAGTTGGAATAATCGTGAGGCTATAAGCATTCAGCATTATTGAAGAAACTGTCATGTAGTAACTGTGATCAGCTACACATCTAATTAGGGGAACTAGCAATATTGGTTCATGTTGTCCATGGCCTGTGCTATTGGCAAGGCTTAAATTTTAATACTTATCCCTAATTGCTCCTGAGAAAGTAACAACTAAATATCTTTGTGAACTGTTGTAGTTCATTGAAGGAAGTTACTCCCTTGATGCTTTCCGTAAGGTACTGCTGTTTTTTAAAAAATATTAGTGACAATGTTAGCATAGTGGTTTATGTGCAGGTTAGGATTGATTGTAGCTTGGCGGGAAATGTGGAGATATTTTTTTTTCTTATGTAATTGCCACCCATTCCCTTGTAGAAGCTGGATATGGGATGTGATCCAAAAAGCCATAATTTATTTTGGCCTTTAGATTGTGCACATGATAGCAAGGGTGCACTGGTGTGAGGTCATTGTGCCTTTTTGTTCTGTTTCTCTCATCATTGTAATCCATTGTTCTCACTCACAACAGAAAATATGATTTTTTTAAATATATTTTTATTTGTCTTCAATTGTTATCAACTAAACAGGAACATATTATTTTCCTTTTGAAAGTTCAAAACTTTCTTCCTCGTCCAAAAGATGCTAATCTAACCTATTGTTGTCAGTCAGAATTCAATACAATCCGGCAAACTTCTCACAACTTTCTTATGTCAAGTGCCAGATATCTATACTTTGGCATCTAGTTTAAACAACATCTGTCAGATCTTAACTGAAAACAGAAAATGCTAGAAATGTTCAGTAGATCAAGCAACATTTGTGGAGAGAAAAAAAAGTCAGTAATTTGGTTGAAGACCTTTCATTAGATGTTACAATGTCATGCCACTTTTCAAAACATATACCCATTTTAAAATGGATAAGTATTTTAACCAGGGAAACGTAATGTCTGTGGAATAATGAAAGTTGGCAGCAAAGGTTTTGGATTACCCCACCAAGATCTTAGGAGATGTTTTATGTTCTGCAAACAATGATGTTCTATGAAGCTAGACACAAAAAGCTGGAGTAACTCAGCGGGACAGCATCTCTGGAGAGAAGGACCCTTGGTCTCGACCCGAAACATCACCCATTCTTTCTCTCCAGAGATGCTGCCTGCCCCACTGAGTTACTCCAGCTTTTTGTGTCTATCTTCAGTTTAAACCAGCATCTGCAGTTCCTTCTTACACATGTTCAATGAAGCATTGGAGTTGGAACCAACATGGTTACCAAGTAATTCTACATAAAGTGTGACTCCACTAGGTGCTTAGAGGCCTTTGGGTCCAGATCAGCAGACAACTCTCGTCTCATTAACATCAGACAGAAATTTCAGTGGTAGATAGTGGTATTCATGAAACAATCTCGAAGGATACAGTATTCATCATATTATATTTAAGATATAGATCTAGAGAGGTTATTTTGAGTTTGATATTGTTTCATCTCATTAAGCCCATATCGAGCTAGTTTTTCTGTTTGGCAACAACTCAGAATGACATCAATTTATTTTTGTTTGTGCATCATTCAGCTGCGAATATGGTACTAAGGGAAAGAGCAGAACTTTGTTCAATGACATTTCCTTTAGAAATACTCCATAAGAAATATAAGCTTAATTAGCTTAATGGTGTACAATCCAGTGGCATGTATATTGAGAATCTATGACATTGCAAACTTTGTAGTTGGAATAATCATGGAGCTATCTGTTGCTGCTAACAACCAAATCCAGGCCAATCTAACAATAGTCATTGTAAACAGACACAAAATGCTGGAGTATCTCAGTGGGTCAGGCAGCATCTCTGGAGAAAAGGAATAGGTAACGTTTTGGGTCGAGACCCTTCATCAGACTGAGATTCAGGGAGAGGGACTGAGGTAGGAAAGGTGCAGAACAAAGCAGAGCCTATATCGATGGATCAGTAAAGGTGGAGCCCACGATGGTCCATTGTTGGCTGGGAACAAGGTGATAAAGAAGGAATGCAAATAGTCAAATTAGCAAGAGGACAAGGGGGTGTGGGACACAGAGAGAGGGAATGCAAGGGTTAGTTGGAGATATTAATATACAGACCACTGGGTTGTCAGCTGCCCAAGCAGAATGTGGCCTCAGTGTGGCAGTGGAGGAGGCCCAGGAGAGATAGGTCAGTGTGTGAGCGGGAAGGGGATTTAAAATGTTTGGCAACTGGGCGATCGCATCGGCCAAGGCAGACTGACCATAGGTATTCAGTGAAATGGTCGCTCAGTCTGCGCTTGGTCACGATATATAGAAGTCTACACTGAGAACATCGTATACAGTAGAGAAGGTTGGAGGAGGTGCAAGTGAACCTCTACCTCAACTAAAAGAACCGTCTGGGTCCCTGGATGGAGTCAAGACAGGAGGTATAAGGACAGGTGTTGCACCTCCTGCATTACAGGGTATACAGTCATTGTTTTACCAGTATATCCATAAATGGATGAGAGACGGTATTTTGCTCCATCTATTGTAAAGAGTCCTTTGACTCTAGCTGTGTTTTCTTCAATTAGTAGCTACCTCTCAGAAATGTGGGGATTCCAACCTTTTCTCAGTTGGAAAGCCAAGAAAAAGACACAAAATGCTGGAATAACTCAATAGGTCAACCAGCATCTCTGGAAAACATGGCTAGGTGATGTTTTGGGTTGGGGCCCTACTTTAGAAAAATATAAGGTTATTTCATGTGTAGGAAGGAATTGCAGATGCTGCTTTAAACTGTAAGACACAAAATGCTGGAGTAACTCAGTGGGACAAGCAGCATCTCTGGAGAGAAGGAATGGGTGAAATCCTTCTTCAGACCCTGAGATGTCATAATCTTAGACACAAAAAGCTGGAGTAACTCAGCAGGACAGGCAGCAAATCTGGAGAGAAGGAATGGGTGATGTTTCGGGCCGACCCGGTCTCGACCCAAAACATCACCCATTCCTTCTCTCCAGAGATTCTGCCTGTCCCGCTGAGTTACTCCAGCTTTTTGTGTCTAAGGTTATTTCATCTCAGGTTCTGCCTTAGACATCAGCCGATAAATGGAGCAAGGGCCAATAATTTAGCACAGATCTTCTGCATCAAATTACTGCAAAAATGAAACCACAATCAAAAATCTGTGTGCAGTATGGTTATCTGATGGTCTTACTTTGCAATTGCATTTGTCAATTCTTATGGAGTGCAGGTTTTAGAAATATTTACTTCAAATGGCCTCTACAAGATGCGTCCTGTCATGCCATATTGACAATCATCATTGAAATGCACTTGACAACACACATTCACCAATCTAGACAGTTGGATTCTCCTCAGCTCAGAAATCACCACATTATTCGATTAAATGAGGAAGACACGAGGAGTAATATAAGCCTTATCCCCCCCACCCCCCCGTTGAGAAATGTACTAGTGTTCCAGAAGGGGAAACAACATATTACTGACTTTGATGTCTTTCCAATACCTTCATTTCTCTGTGCTTGGCACATTACTGATTAAATCTGAACATGAGACTAAATTCTATCCATTACTCATGTATAGGAAATGAAGGATGAGGGCAGTGCTGTCCAACTTTTATTTTTTCAGGAAACTGATGATTTTCACCCAGGGGAACTAAGTTTCAAAACCAATACATTCCAAGGCTATTATCTGGAACATTTATATTACACCATGAAAATTAAAAGTTTATTTACATTACATATCTAAAGTATAGAATATTAGGAGGAGCATAGACATAAGATAGGAACAAATGTATATTATTGAGCATCTCTTCAGCTTTTCGATTAATTATTGGCCGATCTGTATGTCAACTACATTTTCTATAAATCTTAATCCTGAATATTTTAGTCCATGTTTTCTGAGATAACAGTGAAGTGACAATGGGAGAGATGGATAGTGTGTTCAATGCAAGGAATGAAACATATAAAATCAGCACCCAGTACAAAAGGAAGCTTAGTAATTTTTTACATGTATTGTACATTAAGGAAATAGCAGCAAATTTTAGAATTTACACACACAACATTTTAGAATGTGTGCACACATCCCACAGCTTTTCTGCATGTCCAGTTATTCAACCATGCCAGGAATATCATACTCCCACATTACAACACTGCCACATACACACACTCATGCTTGCTGATGGCAAGCAACCACCAAATGGAACAATGGACTTGCAGTGAGTTCTCCCATGCCCACCAGAGCTCAACAATGCCCCCAGATGAGCCACATAGCAGAAAGAAAGGTGGCAATCATGGGATTACTGTTAGTATGAAAACTGACTAGTGGGAAATTGTGCTTAGTGGTAGATGACGATGTGATCATATCTCATTTACAAAATGCAAGTACAGTAGTTCAAATATGCAGAAATAAGGAACTGCAGATGCTGGTTTACACAAAAGGACACAAGGTGCTGGAAAACTCAGGGGTCCTGCAACATATCTGGAGAACATGGATAGGTGACTCTTCGGGTCAGCATCCTTCTTCAGATCCTGGATGAAGGCAGGAGAATGGGGTTAGGAAGGCGAGATAGATCAGCAATGATTGAATGGCGGAGTAGACTTGATGGGCCAAATGGCCTAATTCTGCTGCTATCACTTATGACCTTATGAAAAATTGTAGGAGGCATGACTGAAAAATATGAAAAATCATTAGACACAAGTGAGGTGCCGGGAGATGGTGGCTAATGTTGTGCCTCTATTTAATAAGGGCTGCAAAGCAAAACCTGGGAACTGTAGATCAGTAAACCTAACATTTCTGTTGGGAATGTTACTAGAGAGGATTCTGATGGATAAATTCTATATGCATTTGGAAAGACTGGGATTAATTATGGATAATCAGCATAGTTTTGTTATTGGAGATTGTGTCTCACAAATTTGATTAAGTTTTATAAAGGATTAACCAAAAAGGTTGATGTAGATATAGTCGATATGAACTTCAACAAGGCTTTTGATAAGATTCTGCATGGTCAGCTGCTCTGGGAGATTAGATCGCATGGGATCCAAGAAGAGCCAGCAATCTGGATACAGAGTTAGCTTCATGGTAGGAAGCAGAGATTTGGTGGTGGAAGATTGTTTTACAGACTGAAAAACCGTGACTTGTGGTGTGCTTCAGGGACCAGTGCTTGGCCCATTGCTGTTTGTAATTTATATCAATGATTTGGACTATAACAATGATTTAGATAAGAATGTACAGGGCATGATTAGTGCCAATGACACTAAATAGGTGGAATCATAGACTGAAGATTGTTATCAAGAATTACCCTGTGATCTAGATCAGCTGAGCAAATGGACAAAGAATAGGAAATAGATTTTAATTCAGCCAAGTGTGAGGTGTTGTATTGTGAGAAGTCGTACTACAGCAGGACCTTTAGAGTGAATGGTTGTGTTCTGTGGAGATTATAGAGCAGAGGGGTCAAAGCGAACAAGTACATTGTTCCCTGAAAGTGGTGTCACAGGTAGATAGGGTGGCATGGAAGACTTTTGCAGTGCTGGTTTTCATCAGTCAGGGAATTGTATAGCAGTTGAGATGTTATGTTACAGTTGGACAAGGCATTGGTGAGGCCGCTTTTGGAGAACAGTGTTCAGTCTTGATCACCCTGCTATAGAGGATGGATGTGAAAGGTTTAGCAGGATATGGGTCAAACACAGGCAAATGGAACAAGCTTAAATGGTGCATCTTGGTCAGCTTGGATGAGTTGGGCCGAATGGCCGGTTTCCTTGGTGTGTATCTCTTTGACCTAAAAATGGAGCCGATTAAATTGAGTTGAGTGGCACTACTCCTTTACACTACATACTTATGAATTGAAATTTAATGCTAACACTCGACCAAATAAGATTCTTCCGGACTACCTCCAGTGCTGCTATATCCTTCCTTAAATTAGGGGACCGAGACTGTATACACCATTCCAGGCATGGTCTCTTCAACTTTCCCTTCAATAGTAATAATACTTCTCTATTTTTAAACTCCAAGCCTCTGGCAATAAAGGCCAATATGTCATTTGCCTTCTTAATTACTTCCTCATGGTGCCCTTGATGAACAGTCTGCTATAACTCCTTAATTGCTGTTTTGTGATTCTGACAATAATCATTATTCACTGAAGCAAGGAGTAAATCACAATACACATCCTTTCCTTGAAGAAATGTGAGATTGAATTTCTGAAGATGAATATCCAGCAATTTCTGGAATTCATGCATTTGGTTTAGCTGCATCTGATGATCCTGCAAATGTTTTCTCTTTCTACTGCAAAAGTGGTGAATGGCCTTGGACTGTGTACGGGTATATTCTATTTTACACTGAACCCCGGTGAACCTAAAAATACTGACTCTTGTTCAATCATACAATGCAGTGACCTTGCTGCTGTGCTTTTGTGGGATGTATATCAGTTATCAGGCAAATGCAGTACAGGACAGTACCCTGGTGAGTGAAATTATCCAGATAATTGGTTATTTATAGAAGCAAGTCTGAATAAGTGACTGGGATATCCAAAGAGATGTGACTTTAGCTCACTTTCAGAAGCAAAATGGGTTAGGTCCTCTTCCTCATCAGAGCTTTAATTGTGACTTATTTGGAGGTTTTTATAGTTTGGATTTAGATTGAAATGGGGAGAGGACAGGAAAATTGAATTAGGAGGCAAGGATCAGCCATGAATGAATAGACAATAGACAATAGACAATAGGTGCAGGAGTAGGCCATTTAGCCCTTCGAGCCAGCACCGCCATTCAATGCGATCATGGCTGATCACTCTCAATCAGTACCCCGTTCCTGCCTTCTCCCCATACCCCCTCACTCCGCTATTCTTAAGAGCTCTATCCAGCTCTCTCTTGAAAGCATCCACTGCCTTCTGAGGCAGAGAATTCCACACCTTCACCACCCTCTGACTGAAAAAGTTCTTCCTCATCTCCGTTCTAAATGGCCTACCCCTTATTCTTAAACTGTGGCCCCTTGTTCTGGACTCCCCCAACATTGGGAACATTTTATCTGCCTCTAATGTGTCCAATCCCCTAATTATCTTATATGTTTCAATAAGATCCCCCCTCATCCTTCTAAATTCCAGTGTATACAAGCCCAATCGCTCCAGCCTTTCAACATACGACAGTCCCGCCATTCCGGGAATTAACCTAGTGAACCTACGCTGCACGCCCTCCATAGCAAGAATATCCTTCCTCAAATTTGGAGACCAAAACTGCACACAGTACTCCAGGTGCGGTCTCACCAGGGCCCGGTACAACTGTAGAAGGACCTCTTTGCTCCTATACTCAACTCCTCTAGTTACGAAGGCCAACATTCCATTGGCTTTCTTCACTGCCTGCTATACCTGCATGCTTCCTTTCATTGACTGATGCACTAGGACACCCAGATCTCGTTGAACTCCCCCTCTTCCTAACTTGACACCATTCAGATAATAATCTGCCTTTCTATTCTTACTTCCAAAGTGAATAACCTCACACTTATCTACATTAAACTGCATCTGCCATGTATCCGCCCACTCACACAACCTGTCCAAATCACCCTGCAGCCTTATTGCATCTTCCTCACAATTCACACTACCCCCCAACTTAGTATCATCTGCAAATTTGCTAATGGTACTTTTAATCCCTTCGTCTAAGTCATTAATGTATATCGTAAATAGCTGGGGTCCCAGCACCGAACCTTGCGGTACCCCACTGGTCACTGCCTGCCATTCCGAAAGGGACACATTTATCCCCACTCTTTGCCTTCTGTCTGTCAACCAATTTTCTATCCATGTCAGTACCCTACCCCCAATACCATGTGCCCTAATTTTGCCCACTAATCTCCTATGTGGCACCTTGTCGAAGGCTTTCTGAAAGTCGAGGTACACCACATCCACTGACTCTCCCTTGTCAATTTTCCTAGTTACATCCTCAAAAAATTCCAGTAGATTTGTCAAGCATGATTTCCCCTTCTTAAATCCATGCTGACTCGGAATGATCCCGTTACTGCTATCCAAATGCTCAGCAATTTCGTCTTTTATGGCGGAGTAGACTCGATGGGCCGAATGGCCTAATTCTACTCCTTTCACTGGTGAACGTGAAAATAAGGGGAAAGATCAACCTGTGTGATGCTTATAGGATTAATCATCAAATGTTATGTATTTTTTTCTACCTGAATTCTTATATCCTCAGATCCAGTTTGTGGGCATCTATTATCTTTGCTGGACCATTGGTTGTCCAATTCCCTGTCACTACTCTCTGGAATTTCCTAGACTCTCTAGTTTTACTATTTCTCTGGCTATCTTGATAAATATTATTAAAAGATATTCATTTCTATCAGTCTATAGTCATCTCTTCTGAATTTCTTCAGTGGCCCGGCAATTTTCTGCATTGTGTGTTTGGGCGTTTTAATTTTTAAGATGTTGATGTAATTAAACATATGTCTGCTGTGGAATATTTGTATCAGGGCAATTCAAAATATTATCTCTGATCACAAAGAGCTTTTGGAAAAAATACTTTTGTCACATTTTATATTTGATTAGAATCTGTGAGATGTCATTGATTAGAGTGTAGCACATTCAATTATGGATTTTCAGTATCAACACTGGGCACTCTCAGGTTAGCTATAGAAGTTACACTATCCCTACCTCAACCCCTAAGTTACAACAGCATGTTTAACGGCATCTCTGGAATATTTATCTTTTCTTCATAGTTTTCAATAAATCACAGCCCATTAGTCCTCAATTCAGGGCAATTCAGTGCTGTAAACCTACATCAGCCCATCTTTAGGATGTAATTTTTAAATGGGAATATAATTTACATAGGATCCTTACATCACCTTCAGCAGCTTACAGGCAGAAAATGTGATTGAGTTCAGCTTTTCTTTTGCACCCAAGAGTTTTAGAGGGCAAGTGGTGTTTACATTTAACTAGTTGGTTCGTTTTGGTTGTCTTGGAAAATGTTTCATTTATGTTGTTTATTCATTTATTTCAAATATGCTTCAAGAATAACTGATAATTATGTAAAAATGAAGATAAGAATGAGGAAGGTTGGTGCTCAAAGAAATGGATAACCCACTTAATGGGTTATCAACCTCAGAAGAAAATGAGGATTTATAACCTATTCATGCAATTTTAAAAGCAATTTGTGATCAGGGAGCTAATGTCTGAAGAATAGGAGCACTCCTCTATCATTTTGGATATATTGTCATGCTTTGAAACTGTTGAGACAAAAGTAAATAGTTATATTTAACACTGCAGTGCAATAATGAGCTAGTATTGATTTTCAAAGAAGCAGTATTTTTGCAGACATAGATAATTCCATCAATCTTTTTTAGAAAAAGTAAAACTGAGTTTCTCGGTGCCTAGGTCAATGTTCGCCATTCAATTGGTATCAGCAAAAGCATGTGAATTGACCTTTCATTTCATTGTTATTGCATGAACTTGCTCATAGAATCATGTAGAGCAGAAGCGGGCTCTTTGCTCGATGAAGTCCATTTTGTTCATCAAGTACCCATTCTAGCACTTGGTGTGTAGCCTTCTATGCTTGTACATAGGCCAGCTGTTATGCTTGGACTACAAAAACACAGTGACCCAAAAGTAATTCATTAATGAAAAATGTTTCCTGTTCGCCCAGTTGCATTTAGGGTGCATAAGGACAACTGCTATGTTTCTTCCCAAATGTTTAAGAACAAAGAGATTACCTGTCAGCATACGCTGTACTTAAGACCTTAGTGTGAAGGAACAGCGGCTCCGTTTTTATTACTGGTCGTTCCATAAATAAATATTCTTGGGTCAGCATGGTGCCATCATGATCAATTAACAAATGTACTATTATAAGAGCTGATACCTTTTACATCAAATTCTGGCCTTAAATTAAGAAGTTAACGCACAAATAGCCACTCATAGTTCACTTCATAATTTAATCAAGATTTGTTGTTTAATTTTCATTATTTTTCTTCTCTAAATCCATGTTCCTTGCAACTCTGCTGAACATTGAATTAGCTAACCTGTTTTTGTATTGCAATCAAAACATTTATGTATTCATGTTCTTCAGACTTTAAAAAAAATGTTTTGCTTAAGGCAGACATGTCCAAAGTCCGGCCCGGGGGCCAATCGCGGCCCGAGGTCAGATTTTATACCGCTCGCAGCTTCCGTCTTAAAATGTATTATCTATGGCCCGCCAGCACTGTCTAACAGAATGACGGTAGGGGGAGGGGGAGAGGGGAGGGGAGAGGAGAGGGCGACTACACCTCCCGGCGGTCAGCGCTGCCCGACCTCCCCCCCCCCCCCCACCCCGAGCGGGAGAGGCGATGGCGACTACTCTTCCCGGCGGCGGGGTTGATGGCGTGGGGGGGGGAGGGGTACGGGAGAGCAGCAGCAGTGCTCTCCTCACCCCGCACGCTCATTGGCAGGTGGGCGGGTGCCGCATCCACCCCCCCCCCCCCCAGCGGGGGAGCGCATTAGTTAAAGGTCCGGGGGGGGAGGGGGGGGGGGGCATTGGCCCTTGGGTATTTTCACATTATCAAATCTGGCCCTCTTTGAAAAAAGTTTGGACACCACTGGCTTAAGGTATAGCCTGATGTTTTACAAACATAATGCAGAGGTTATTCCCAATGCATTAACATATTCCAAGTTTAAGTAACCACAAATATTTAATTGAAGGTCATTGCATATTCAATGTAGAAAAACACAGGAAGTTGCCAGGGCTCAGATGATACAATGCAAGTAATTTTACAACCTTGCAGTTCTGGTGGGGTAGCTCAACCACTGAGAGAAGACATTAAAAGTTTGCTACTGCATTGCACATGATCGTCCATCTGTTCAAAAGAATGGTGGAAACCAAAAACAGTATCGTGCTAGAATTTCAGATATGTAACTCTGGCAGGGAAAGCTCTCTACTGCAGCCACAAAACCAAGAGATTGTTCTTCACCACTCTATAGCCTTAACATGAAAGTCATTTAAAATTTTATCTGAACTTTGCAATTGAGTTACACTCATTTACTTTTCTCCCTGGTGTGTGTTTTAGTTATAGATATTACAAATTACAGTTCTAAGTCGTTTGAGTTGTGGTTTCCAGCTGAAGCCAGTGGAACTTTAACTGAACCTATCTATGTACAGTCTTTAAGCTTTTAATTAATCATAACTGTGCAGTGAGAAATGAACCCACTGTTTCTTATGAACTTGTCATTGGCATTAATTAGCTGATTTTAAAAAAAAATTGAATTTGGATTGTATACTTTTAATGCAGAACAACTATTTCTGAAATTGTAATTTGCCTGTTTCACAAACAGAATCAAATCAAAGGATTTATAGAATTACTGGGAAAAATCCAGAGAAAGATCGTTGTTGAAAATGAACACCTGGAATGTCCTCTCCGCACATACTTAATAACAGGAAGCGGTCCCGCAAGTTCCATAGGAAGAGTTTTGAAGATAATTAGCGACCATGGCCTGGAGATTAATGAAACACTCTATCTTGCTGGTTCACCAAAAAAAAAAATCTTAAACATCATACGACCTCATATTTACTTTGGTTTTCCGCCAATAGACCTACAGCCAATAGACAGTAGCTCTTCACAAAATACTTGAATGTGTCACAGTTCAAAAAGCACTGAGGTTGAAATCGTGTCTTATGCAGGATGCTGCAAGGTGTATGTGCTAATGATTAAAAGAACTCTACCAACAGACCCTGGAGTTACATGTGTTATTGTCAATATCTACAGTCTTAAAATGAAAAGCCAGACAGAAATCATACACACCTTTATGTTCTCTAACCTATTAGCAGAACTTTGTTTTATAGTTTCACTTGGAAATAAATATTGTTTGCTGAGGTTAACATGACATGGACACTGAATGGTAAGTGGTAGATTTCTTTAATAGAGAGCAATCATGTTTCTGTGTCAAAAGCCTGTTGGTTTAAATTGCACAGCAGAACCTCTATACACATTATATATACAATTTAGTGCAATGCCCATGTAAAATGACCTGTGTTGGAGTATTAGCATCTAAGAAGTTACTTAGAGTCATACTTCAGCCCAATTTACCCATGCAGACCAGGATGCACCATCTGTACTAGTCCCACCTCACTGCGTTTGGCCCATATCCCTCTAAACAGTTCTGATCCATGTACATCTCCAAATGTCTTTTAAATTGTTGTTACAGTACCTGCCTCAACTACTTCCTTTGGCAGTTCATTCCATATGTGTGTGAAAAGGTTGCCCCTCTGGCTCCTGTTAAATCTCTCCCCTCTCACCTTAAACCTATGTCCTCTGGTTCTTGATTCCCCTACTCTGGGTAAAAGTCTCCGAGCATTTACCCAATCTATTCCCCTCATGATTTTATTGAGCTGTGCAGCATGGAAACTGGCCGTTTAATTCACCTTGTCTACGCAAACGATACTGCGCATACTAGGATGGTCAAATTTGCAGCCATTTGTCCCCATATCCCTCTATACCCTTCCTTTCCAAGCATCTCCTTATCTGTTCATCTATTATCTGCAAGTTATACATGTGTGAATTTTTAAATAAAAATAATGGAGGGGCTTATGGGCAAAGATACTAGGGGGGGGGGTGTCAAATGGAATAGTCAAGGATGGAGTTAAAGGGAAAGAGAGTAAAGGGATAGTTAATGACCCCAGAATTAACGGGAAAGAAAGCTCACAAAGGGATAGGAGAGTATGGCCAAATGTAATACGGATCGATGAGAATGGTGAGATGAGTAAGGAATTAAAAGTATTTTATATGAATGAATTATAAGAAGTAAAGTAGATGAGCTTGAGGCTCAGTTAGAGGTTGGTAGATATGACATTGTGGGGATTACAGAGACGTGGCTGCAGGAGCATTGGGCCTGGGAACTTAATATTCAGGGTTATACATCCTATAGAAAGGACAGGCAGGTGGGCAGAAGCGGTGGGGTAGCTCTGCTGGTGAGGGACGAAATTCAGTCCCTTGTGAGGAGCGACATAGGGACGAGGTAGAGTCACTGTGGATTGAGTTGAGGAATTGTAAAGACAAGAAGATACTAATTGGTGTTATCTACAGACCCTCAAATAGTAGCCCGGATGTAGGGTGTAAGTTGCAGCAGGAGTTAAAATTAGCATGTAAGAAAGGGAATACCACTGTGGTGATGGGGGATTTCAATATGCATGTAGACTGGGAAAATCTGGTTGGTTCTGGACCCCAAGAAAGAGAGTTTGTAGAGTGCCTCCGAGATGGATTCTTAGAGCAGCTTGTAATGGAGCCTACCAGAGAAAAGGCAATTCTGGATTTAGTGTTGGCCAATGAACCAGATTTGATCAGAGAACTCGAGGTAAAGGAACCGCTTGGAGGTAGTGATCATAATATGATTAGTTTTAATCTGCAATTTGAGAAGGAGAAGGTTAAATCGGAAGTGTCAGTGTCGCAGTTGAACAAAGGGGACTATAAAGGCATGAGAGAGGAGCTGGCCAAGGTCAACTGGAAAGGGATCCTAGCAGGAATGATGGTGGAACAGCAATGGCAGGAATTTCTGGGCATAATCCGGAAGACACAGGATCATTTCATTCCAAAGAGAAAGAAAGATTCTAAGGGGAGTAGGAGGCAACTGTGGCTGACAAGGGAAGTTAGGGATGGAATAAAACTAAAAGAAAAGATGTATAACACAGCAAAGAGTACCGGGAAGCCAGAGGATTGGGAAACTTTCATAGGACAACATAAGGTAACAAAACGGGCAATACGGGCTGAAAAGATGAAGTACGAGGGGAAGCTGGCCAATAATATAAAGAAGGACAGTAAAAGCTTCTTTAGATATGTTAAGAGAAAAAGAATAGCAAAGTCAAATGTGGGTCCCTTGAAGGCAGACATGGGTGAAATTATCAAGGGTAACAAGGAAATGGCAGAAGAGTTGAACAGGTACTTCGGATCTGTCTTCACAAAGGAAGACACAAACAATCTCCCAGATGTACTAGAGGACAGAGGATCTAGGGGGGTAGAGGAACTGAAAGAAATTTGCATTAGGCGAGAAATAGTATTGGGTAGACTAATAGTGGACGCATTGGTGATCATTTTCCAATGTTCAATAGATTCAGGATCAGTTCCTGTGGATTGGAGGGTAGCTAATGTTATCCCACTTTTCGAGAAAGAAGCAAGAGAGAAAACGGGGAATTACAGACCGGTTAGCCTGACTTCGGTGGTGGAAAGATGCTGGAGTCAATTATTAAAGAGGTAATAATGGTGCATTTGGATAGCAGTAAAAGGATGTCCAAAGCATGGATTTATGAAAGGGAAATCATGCTTATCGAATCTTCTGGAATTTTTTGAGGATGTGACAAGTAAAATGGATGAAGGGGAGCCAGAGGATGTTGTGTATCTAGACTTTCAGAAAGCCTTTGATAAGGTCCCACACGGGAGATTGGTGAGTAAAATTAGAGCACATGGTATTGGGGGTAGGGTATTGACATGGATAGAAAATTGGTTGGCAGACAGGAAGCAAAGAGTAGGAGTAAATGGGTCCTTTTCAGAATGGCAGGCAGTGGCGAGTGGAGTGCCGCAAGGCTCGGTGTTGGGGCCTCAACTGTTTACCATATATATTAATGATTTGGAAGAGGGAATTAGAAGCAACACGAGCAAGTTTGCAGATGACACAAAGCTAGGTGGCAGTGTGAACTGTGAAGAGGATGTTAGGAGGTTGCAGGGTGAACTGGACAGATTGCATGAGTGGGCAGATGCGTGGCAGATGCAGTATAATATAGATAAATGTGAGGTTATCCACTTTGGCGGCAAAAACAAGGAGGCAAATTATTATCTCAATGGTGTTAGGTTAGGTAAGGGGGAGGTGCAGTGAGACCTGGGTGTCCTTGTACACCAGTCACTGAAAGTTGGCGTGCAGGTACAGCAGGCAGTGAAGAATGGCCTTCATAACGAGAGGATTTCAGTATAGGAGTAAAGAAGTTCTTCTGCAGTTGTATAGGGCCCTGGTAAGATCACATCTGGAGTATTGTGTACGGTTTTGGTCTTCTAATTTGTGGAAGGACATCCTTGTAATTGAGGCAGTGCAGCGTAGGTTCATGAGATTGATCCCTGGGATGGCAGGACTGTCATATGAGGAAAGATTGAAAAGACCAGGCTTGTATTCGCTGGAGTTTAGAAGGATGAGAGGGGATCTTATAGAAACATATAAAATTATAAAAGGACTGGACAAGTTAGATGCAGTAAAAATGTTCCCAATGTTGGGGTAGTCCAGAACCAGGGGCCACAGAATAAAGGGGAGGCCATTTAAAACTGAGGTGAGATGGAACTTTTTCACCCAGAGAGTTATGAATTTGTGGAATTCTCTGCCACAGAGGGCAGTGGAAGCCAAATGACTGGATGGATTTAAGAGAAAGTTAGATAGAGCTCTAGGGGCTAGTGGAATCAAGGGATATGGGGAGAAGGCAGGCATGGGTTATTGATTGTGGACGATCAGCCATGATTACAATGAATGGCGGTGCTGGCTTGAAGGGCCGAATGGCCTCCTCCTGCACCTATTTTCTATGTTTCCATGAATTAGGAACAAGATAGACCACTCGACCCTAAAAACTGTAGTATGTCATGGCGCCATTTTAGTAGGCAGAAACTTGCAGAAACATTTTAAAAGAAAATAACAAAAATCTATGAATTGACAGATGAGATATATTCTGCATTTTAATGGTATCATCACACGAACTGTTCCCCCACAACACTAATTACACTGTGAGAGGCATAATGAATGGCGGGTTTAAGACATTTGAGTTGTGGTTTACAGCTGAGGCCAGTGGATCTTTAACTGAACCTATCTATGTACAGTCTTTAAGCTTTTAATTAACTATAACTCTGCAGTGATAAATGAACCCACTGTTTCTTATGAACTTGTCATTGGCATTAATTAGCTGACATTTTTTTTTGCCACTGTAAATGGCTCGATTGTAATTATGTATTTTTATCCGCTGAATGGATAGCACGCAACAAAAACTTTTCACTATTCCTCGGTACACGTAACAATAAACTGAACTATAAACTGTAAAGCTCAGGAAGGTTTTTGGCACACTGACTTTCATCGATAAATACATCAAGTATAGAAATCCGGACATTAGAAAGTGGTCATGCCGCTCTTGAAGTATTGTGCCAGTTTTGGTCACCCAGCTAAAGGAAAGATGCCATTAAGCTGGAAATAGTGCAGAAATGATTTATAAGGATGTTGCCAGGACCCAAGGGACTGAATATAGGGAAAGGTTGGACAGGCACAGGAGACAGAAGGGTGGTCTTATAGAGGTATATAAAATCATGAAGGACATAAGTAGGGTGAATGCACAGAGTCCTTTTCTCAGGGTTGAGGAGTCAACAGGAGGCTATTGTTTTAAAATGAGAGGGGAAAGATTTAACAGCGACTTGAGTGACGTTTTCACACAGAAGTTGGTACATGAATGAAACAAGCTGCCAGAGGAAGTAATTGAGGCAGGTACAATAATATCATTTAAGGGATATTTGCACCGGTGTATGGATAGAAAAGGTTTAGAGTGATGTGACACGAAAGCAGGCAAATGAAATTAAAATAGATGTTTCAATGAACATTGAGAACAAGCGTAGATTAGGTGACTGTTTCACCAAGCACCTGCACTCTGTCCACCAAGGCCTACAGGATCTAACCATTTAACTTCCCTTTATGTTCCGATACTGACCTTTCTGCCTGGGCTATCACCATTGCCAGAGTGAAGCCACATGCAAACTGGATGAACACCGCATATTCCACTTGGGTAGCTCACAACCTTATGGTATGAACATTGCATTTTCCAACTTCAGAATACACCCGACTGTCTTTCTTTCTCATTCCCCCCACCCATGCTCAACCAATAATCCCACCATCTGCGATCCCCCCTCCAGATCATTCCTCCTTTTCTCTCCTTATCTGACACCCTATTATCTCCTTTTCATTTCTAGCCTTTGTCACTTACTCCACCCATCTGCAAATCACTTGTATCCATCTATCACTTGCTAGCTTTGTTTCGCCCCCAACTCACTTTTTCAGATTTTCTCCCCGACTCCAATCTGTTTGAAGAAAGGCCCCGATTCAAAACATTGTCTCTCCATTCTCCCCAAAGATGCTGCCCACCCACTGAATTCGTCCAGCACTTTGTTTTTTTCTCAGATTCCAACAACTGAAATGTCCTGTTTTCTCTAGATATGAATCTTGGTCAACATGAACAAGTTGGGCTGAAGGGACTGTTTCTGTGTTGCAGGACTGCATGGTAATAATTTTATCCTTATGTTATAGATTGTATCATTCCATTTGCTTACATTATGTTTTCCTTTAGTTCCATGAGCAATTAGTTTCAAAATTTCCAACCCTTCAGTTCATGATCTTCAAGTGTTGCCCTTCCCTAAGAGAGCATTTGTGGCAGCTGTGCCAGACTTCAGTGCATCCCTCAGCACATAGACCTGGAACTTGGAATGGGTCAGCCTACAATATTCAGCGGTGGTCGGCTCCTTGTTCTGGGAGGCCAAAGTGCTTATTTCGCAGAGTTGATGGTCTTTCAGCAATAGTTGACATTTGTCTCAATCTGTATCCCTGCAAACAGATGGCAGAGCACAGGGTACATCCCTCTCCAGGTCTAATTAGCAAAATACATTCTCAAAAGGGATAAATGATAATCTCACTCCCACTACATCCACTTCCAGGGCAGCAAGACGTGGCCTGATACTCCAGTTGTGGTTGAAAGATCTGACAGGGAGGGCTCTCGTCATCATCAGCCAAACAAGATCCTGGTACACGTTTGAATGTCCTGTTGATGAGGCATTCTGCCAAATGTCTTTGACCATCTGCCGAGGAAATTATCATGTTCTACCATCTCCTTTTCCTCGCAAGACCTCAAGGACATTCTGTACAAACTGCTGCCTAATTGCCTTGTGGCCAAAGATACTCTTCTGCAGAAACTTTTCTTGTAATTGCCCTTGAACTGAAAGAATTGCTAGACCATTTTCAAAGTCAAAGCAGAATCAACCAGATTGCTGTGAGTTTGGGGAAATATATGGGACTAAAAGTAAGGATGATAGATATGTTTTATTTAAAACTATCAATGAAGCTGACATGTTTTCACAATAAGCCACGAGTTTCATAGGGTTTTTGCTGATTCCAGCATTAAGTCCAAAATGTATTTAAGTAACTTTATGTACATTTCCCAGCCTCCACAGTGAGATTTGAACTTATATCTCTGGATCACGAGCCCCTTAAATTGATGGCTCACTAACAAGCACTGTGAAAACGTACCTCCAAATTGAGAAAGCAACAATTTTTTAAATGTTAATTAACGACAGATTAACTTGCCTTTTTTTGAACTTGCTGATAAATTGAGCAAGGGGTGGCGAGGACAGAGGGAATGTCAGTGATTCAGACCAGGCCTAAGGAGTCTAGATAACAATTACTTAAAAAACTGACAGTTAAAGAGGCAGAAAAAAATTGAGTCAAAAAGATGCAATTAAATCAATGGAGAGAGAGTTTAAAATCTTGGACAATCTTGCTTGTCCAAGATTGTTGATTTTAATATTAATCTGCAATGTTTGAAGATGAGATTATGTTACTCAAGCGTACATTGGCCATTGTTGGACAAATTAGAAGGTCGAAGGCAGGTAGGAGAACGTGACAATTGAAATGGTAGGTATCAGGAAGGTCAGGATCACCCTTGCACACTGAATGGACGTTCTGCATCTGGAATCTCCAATGCACAGGAGACCACAGTGTGATCACCAAATGCAGTACATTATATTGAAAGAAGTTTGGAGGTTTGGAGGGATATGGGCCAAATGCAGGCAGGTGGGACTAGTGTGGCTGGGACATGTTGACCAGTTTAGGCAAGTTGGGCCATAGGGACTATTTCCACACTGTACGGCCATATGACTCAAAGTGCAACTTGAAAGGACTGTTTGTTTACTCGGATGGTGATAAAGGGAAGAAGTAAAAGAGTGAGTGTTTCATCTCCTGTAGTTGAATATGGTAATGCCCTGAGAAGGGGAGTAGTTGGTGGAGATGGAAGAGTGGATCTGGGGGAGTAATCTCTTCAAAAAGCTGAAAGCAGAGATAAGAAGGTAGTGCAAATTCCTTGAAGGTGGCAGAAATTACAGTAGGTAACTTGGAACTTCCAACTTTGTCATTTTAATTCTCCTTCCCAGTTTAATTCTGATCTATATGTCTTCAGCCTCCTACATTGCTCCAATGGTGTCCAAAGTAAGCTTGAGGAAAGCACCTCAAATCCTGTCTGGCTGCATTGTGGCCCTCGGGACTCAATACTGAACTTAACAATCTGAGTAATATCTACTTTGTGTTATCACACTTTCCACATACATGTTCTGTGCCCTTCTGTCCACATATCACCATCCTTATTTATCAGATTACAGCATATGCTGTCTCTTGTGTCTCCAATTATCACCTTCCAGCCTGTGTCTACTTCATTTTACTTCCCCCCACTTGGCTTCACCTGCCCTCTTTTTCTCTCTATTTGTCTTTGCCTTTCACCCACACAACACTATCTCTTAACGTCAACCTCCCTCATCTGAGCCCATGTGGAGGTGTGCATTTTCCACTTCTATACCCTTTGCTCGATGTGGGAGGGAAGAGGGAGTAACCTGGGTGCGACTCATCCTTGATTATGCTGGCGGCCTTGCCAAGGCAGTGTGAGGTGTAAATGGAGTCAATGGAAGGGAGGTTGGTTTGTATGAAGGTCTGGACTGCGTCCACAATTCTCTGCAATTTCGTGTGGTCTTGGATGTAGCCATTCCCAAATTATGCTGTGATGCATCCCAATAAAATGCTTTCTACGGATGGTGAGCCTATTCTAGCAAAGGTGACCTTTAGGATGCTGATAGTGGGTTATTCTATGATGGCACTGCTATTAAATATCAAGTGTAGGTGGTTAGATTTAGACTCTCACTTGGTGAAGATGGTCTCCTTTTTTTGTTCGTTTACTTATTTATCTATTTATTTTCTCTATGTTCTAGTAATCCATGTAAAGCGTCTTTGAGTGTTTGAAAAGCGCTATATAAATGTAATGCATTATTATTATTATTATTATTATTGTCTGACAATGACACAAATGCTACTTAGTAAATATCAGCCCATGTCATCCAGCTGCTGCTGCTTCCCAGTGATTCATTCATTCATGACCTGATTGGTGAGTCATTGTAACTGCAACTGAATATTGCGGAATTATCAGCAAACCTTCCCACTGCTGGCCAAAGGATGAAAGGAAGGTCATTGACGAAGCAACTAAAGACGAGTGGGCCTAGTACACTCCTGTAATGATGCTTTGGGGCTGGGATCATTGTTAGGTTTATTCTTCATTTAAATTTGTCACCACGTACCTCAGAAACAAGATTAACTCCTGTGACCTTGAGCTTAATCATCTATAAGTCTTACCTGGACCAAGGCTTTCTCCCTTGTTTTACCATCAAATAATTTCTGGATGGCCTTTCCCTCCCGATACATGCAAATATTATAGGACAGACAGTGCCCAAAGTGTTTAATTCCCTCCGGCCACACAAGGTTACCAATTAGTAAGAGTTGTTAACAGCACAAAGTATCACAGCTCCATGTCGGGAGAAATAGGACCTTATGGTGACCTATTTTTCCTCTAATTTGGGTCTAACACTTAACTCTTGAAGGCCTCAGTCATGGCTTCATTCAAGCTATTCAGTATATGCTTTGATGCCATCTTCAGGCTGTGATTGACCCTCATCACTTCACGTGCATCTGTTGCATGCAATCATTCCAATTTTGCATCATGTAGAAGGACAACTTCTAATTTCTCAGGGCATTTGGTTAAGGAAAATGATTCCAATTTTGCAAACATTTGTTATTGTAAATTTAGAACCAAAATCCAAGTATTTTCTAAATTAGCCTGCTATCTCCATCTAGTGGCCTATTTTATGTAAATTATAGCACTTCCTGTTTTGAAATGCCTTTTTGTTCAAGTGGCCTACCCTGGAAACATATTGCTGACATATGCTTCACATATACGGATGGAGCAAGGTAAACATCTCAATGCTTTCAATAAACTAGTGCACAACCCACTTCAGTTGAGTTGAAACCGTAGCCTGGAGTTTCCACTAGATTGTAATTCAATTGAAATTGAGCACATCAGGGGCAGAGGTGTAACTCAGCCACTCCTGGTCAGTACAGCAACCTGGCCAACAGAATCAGTGCAAATGCATTAAATCGGCATTGTTGGTGATATAACTGGATTAGTACAAAATTCTCATTACTTTCAAGGGTAATTTCAAAGGGTAATTGCAAAGTTACATTGAGTGTAAATTGGGTCTGAAATGTTGGGCATAAAACAGTCACTTCTCCACCATATCAAGTGTCCATTGTTTGCTGTCATTTGTGCAAGTTCTTCAAATTAAGGTTGATTACATTTTACCCACAATTGCATTTATGTACACAATTTAAACATTTTTGTTAATTTAATTTACTAAGTTAACTGATGTATCTCAATGAAAATACCAGTTGTTTTTTAATGAATCATTTTTAGCAACCTTGAAATTATTATTCAGGTGGCAGGCACTCTTACTAAAATTTATATTTTCAAAACTTATTATGAGCTGTGCTTACAAAACATCACCCCATTGCTATTGACTGGGTCGATTATTATTTTTTTGTCAGTGCAAGCTGAGTAAATAAACAGTAGCATTAAATGTGGCTATTTGATTAAATTAACATTGAAAAATTATGAACACGATTTTGAGCGAAAACCTAAACTTCACTGGAAAAAAAGTTGCACAATTTCAAGGAACATTTGCACCCAAAGTGGAACAACCTGTGTTTTTATTCTGTATTTATTGTCCTGCACAGTCAACACTTACAGAAGCTGACAAAATAAATATTTTAAGAAATTAACTTTGTTCTTTATCATTACTTTAAAATTTCTGGAAATTCAAATTTGTTCCAAACAAGATGAAAGAAATTGGCAGTGAAAATTATAGCGATACGATACAATAGACCTTTATTTATCCCAGGAGGGAAATTGATTTGCCAACACAAAATACATGGAACATGAAATCATCAGAATTCATCAGAATCTTCAATATTCAGTAACATATACAGGGGGCTGATACATAATATGTTAACGTGATGTTATTTTTAACACGGGGTTTTCATAAATATGTTGGCAACTTTGAAACTGTACTCAATAAGTACATGATACCCAAACAAAGGACCATTACTAATCCTTATAATATGTAGTCTAAAATGTCATGAAGCTGGAATTGCATTAGAATTCTGAAATAAATACCCAGGCTGTAAATATGTTTACTGGAACAAACATATTTAATGTTGAAAAGTACAGCATTCACATTGAGATAAATAATCTGCTTGTTCCTTTAAAATCTGCTGCCTGGCATGCACTGGGTATTGCCATTATGCGTCAGCCCCACCTCCCAGCAAGAGGAGGTATCACAACCTCAGATTAATTGAGGGGATCATCAATATTTGGTTTAGTTTAGTCTAATGTAGTTTAGTTCAGTTTAGTTTAAAGATGCAGCACAGGAACAGGTCCTCACCGGCTCCATACCAACCATCGATCATTCCTTCACACTAGGTCTATGTTATCCCACTTTTGCATCCACTTACAATAGGGTGCAATATACAGAGGCAAATTGACTTATAAATCCGCATGTCTTCAGAATGTTGTGGGAAACCGGAACACCCTCAGGAAACCCATGTGGTCACAGGGAGAATGTGCAAACTCCATACACAGCACCTGAAGTCAGAATTGAACATGGGTCTCTGATGCTGTGAGGTAGCAGCCCTACCACTATTTTCAAATGACAAATAATTTGAAGGAGAAAAACATTCCAGTTTCTCTGGGGGGGGGGAATACATTGCTGGATAGTCATTATAAAGATAAGCCATTTTGAATTGACTTTACTATAATAACAAACTATAGTTGCACATTACTGT
This sequence comes from Rhinoraja longicauda, assembly GCF_053455715.1. NCBI lineage: Eukaryota > Metazoa > Chordata > Chondrichthyes > Rajiformes > Arhynchobatidae > Rhinoraja > Rhinoraja longicauda. The sequence goes on along the minus strand of NC_135957.1, from coordinate 41,145,458 downwards.
TAATGCCATTACTGTTAATGAATGTTTAAAACCGCTGTATCAAGTGCCAGCTGAACTGACTAAACCCAGTTTGAAAATGTGAGTTTTAAATTATCCATGATTCTAATATATTACCCCCATCAATTAAAGGAAATGCAATACAGTACACAGGCAAGTAAAAAAACATTTGAAATGTGTAATCATTTATGAAAATTGATGAAAATGATAACAGTTTATCTCACAGATCAGTCAGCAGAAGTGAATGTGAATTATGGTATGATCACCCTTACAAACTTGAGTTTGGCTGTGAAGTAAATAATTTAGTGTTTGTCCTCTGTATATCTCTTCCCTTGAAGGCATGAGGGCCAAACATTCTTGACTTTCAACATCGCCCCAATGTTACTCTGGCACAAAGTGCGGGAAGAACACAGGAAAATAATACCAGCAGTATGTTATTTGGTTTCTCAAGCCTGCCCTGCCATCAATACAATCATGGCTGATCTGCCCAAAGCATTATTGACTGTTGCTCTGTGTCAGAGTCCATTCATGCTGGCTGTCTGTTGAAGTTATCTCTTGAGAAGGGTGGGGCCACTCCCTGCATCAAGAAAGGCCATCCACATAAGAAAGGCAGCGATCCCAGTGACTGGAGTAACTGCCTTCCTGGAACTGTTGTATCATCAGCAGCAGCATTCAGTGAGAGCAGCTGATACACCTGCTTCAGTGGTAGTGGTACCTAACCCTAACCCTCTTGGAAATCGCTGGCTTTGAATGCTCCAAGAAAGTGGTGGTTTAAAAGAAAACATTTTCATTTTTTTCCAGGAAAAGAACATGGTACCCCACATTACGCCAAACCTGATGTACCTCTCTGTTGGAGTGGACATTGGCTTTTGGCATGTTAATGAAATGAGCTCCTGACTCCACAACATGCTAACTCTTGAACTCCAGAGGAATGTGCAGTGATCATTGGTATGATCAATACCTTTTGGGCATGATAGTGCATATCTAAAATTAGGTTATTATTTAGTCTGATCATTGAGTCTATAAAAAAAATATTTTTAATTGAGATGCTTTTTATTAATTGTTTCATTTAAAAAAAGGATACCACAATTCACCTGGCACTTGATACAGCAGTTTTAACATTCATGAACAGTAATAGCATAGCTGTGCTACCATAGTTTGTTATTATAGTAAAGTCAATTCAAAATGGCTTGTCTTTGTAATTGTTTATTTTTACTTGATGATTCTGGAACAACCCACTTTCTCTTTGGTTATCTATTTGGAGTAGCTATACACCCTTGCATTTATTTCCAGCAAAGATCTCATGATAGCTATTGTGAGCAAAACCAAGGACTTAGTTTAAAAATGTAAAATCAATACTGTTGAATCATCTTAAATTTACTGAACTAGCAAATACCATCACTCAAATGTTGTATCATCAAAAATAATACACACATCCTCAAACCTGCTACATTCTTCATGTAACTGCTCTGTATACTTTACTTCCCCACCTAGCTCGGTACTGTTAGCAAAGCTAGACCGACTACATTGCAGTCTTGTCATTCAAAATGGACCAGCTTGCCCTGGTATCATTTGCAATGCACACTTGTAGTATCCTAAAAGGTGAAAGGTTTTCGAGCAAAGCATGAGAAAAAAGCTGCAAGATATTCTTCAGAAGAATCTGCAATTGTGATTTTCAGATCTATTCATTTCACCTGTATTCTATTTTAAATAGAATAAGGCTTTTGAGAAGTGTGCTCAACTGTAATATGCATTCTCAGTTGTAATTCTCTTAGTATTGCAGCTTTGTATGACTGGAAACATTTTAGATTTTCAACTGCCAGCAGGTTTGAAGAAATTCTAGCAATGCTGGGCCAATTGTTCTTATAGAACAATAGCTTTTGCTAGTTAAAATTTGGTCTGTTGTTCATTTTCAGTTTGGTCTTTCTTCTTCCACGTTCCATGCATTGAAATGACAGAAATATAATGCAGTTTCTTTCCATTTTAATACTGTTTGCTATATGGAATGTACAATACCAGTTATAAAAGTTTCAAAATTTCCCTCTCTAGAAAATCAAACACCAAAGAATTTAAGATTTATGTGGCATGTCATTGATCTGATAAAATCAATTTTTGATGCATTTATGCTGGTAAGGGGCCCTCAACTATTGGAGCAAAGGGACAAGGTTTATATAACGATTGAGAAAGCAGTTGGATTGAAAACTGGTGTGGCTACAGGAAACTAGAAGGGAATGTAAATGCATACAGATTTGCTTGGAGTGATCAGCAGAGTTCTGTAGGACTTTTTTTGAAACAATCATTTACATTATCTTTAAAAGGCCGCCAACATTAATTGGGGCACAGAACATTAGCTGTAATAGAGAAGCGAACGTAATGTATAAAATGATGAATGAATTTAAAAAGGAGAGGGGGGAATGCTAATATGAACTTGGGAATGGAGGTTCGGAGGGAAGGAGAGAATGTCTCTTTAGTCCAGGAGCTGGATAAAGTAGTGTGAACTTGTTTCAGAGGGAGTATAATGACTCTATAAATTTTGACAGGACAGTTGGGCATGAAATTTGGTGCAATTCATGGAAAGTATTGGTTTTCTTGATTTTCTGAAAATTCAAACAATTTTTTTTGTCCTTTTAGGATTAAAAGCCTATTGTTCAAATACAGAAAATCAACTACAATGCAGAGTTTAATTGCAGAAATATTCAACCATTTCAGTAATGAACCCAAACATTAATAAAATAAAATTGTGCATTTAATGTTTGGCTATCATAAGTTTTGCATCATTCCAATATTTTTCTTGTCAGCTGTTTGCTAAGTGTGACTTGGGTAAGGGTGGGATGGAGGGAGAGGGAGTGCAGGGGTTACTTGAAGTTAGAGAAATCAATATTCATACCACTGGGTTGTAAGCTGCCCAAGCAAAATATGAGATTTGTAATGCAATTAGTAATACGATTTGTGATTAGCCTCACTCTGACAATGGAGGCCCAGGACAGAAAGGTCAGTGTGGGAATGGGAAGGGGAATTAAAGTGTTTGGCAACCAGGATATCAGGTAGGTTCAGGTGGACTGAGCGAAGGTGTTCAGCGAAACGATTACCCAGTCAATGTATAAGAGTCCACATCTTGAACAACGGATAGTCGATGAGGTTGGAGTACATCACTTGCATATCTAGTCCTTTAAAGTCACTGGCTTATAATAATGGCTGTTCCTCCATTGTCAACTTTTAGGGACTTTGTTTGACATTATCTTTATTTGGCTGTTTTTTGGCTTTATACATAGAAATATTATTGCATGCAACACCTTTACTGCAAGATGTTTGAGGCTAAAAAGTAATGAATGCAGATTTACTGCTGTTGAGATTTATAGATCAGGTTTGGTTCCTTTCTTTAAATCCAACCATCAGGGGGCAACCACTAATCCTAATAGGTATTACATCTCAGATACCTGCTAGGCCACCTTTACCAAGAAGCTGCACAAATCATTTAATGATCTGTGGAACCCAGGTCTCATCACAACCATGGACTCACAGATTAGCAAAAATGCATCAGCAGGGGTGCTTGTCTTTACTGTTGTTTTCTTCCAAACGTTCTGGATGAATTGCTTTCACTCCATTTCTCTGGGTTTTGAGGTAACAGATAACGCCATTGTTGGAGTAGTAGACCCCATCGCAGAAGTACTTGATGAAGTGGATAGATTGTTTAGAAGTTGTTGTTTAGGGTGGTTACTAATGTTCTAGATTATGAAACTCAGGTATCTCAGTGCCATCCCAGATGCTCCTCTGTTTTCAGTGGTCAAAGGACAGAGATTCCCATGAGTCAAAAATTTGACATTTTTGAAGGAGGATTTGAGTGCATTCTTGGAGCATCTCCTCTGTCCTGGCATTTTCATACTGTGATGAAGCTCAAAATATCCAATTGAGCTGTCTGGTTACCAGGACCTGAGGGTTTGAGTTATTAGGATAAGCTGGGACATTGTTACCTGGAACGTAGGAGGCTGAGGGGTGACCATTTAGCAGTAAGCACAATTATGAGAGACCTGGATAAAATGAATGGTCAGTCTTTTTTCCAGAGTAGACGAGATCAGAACTGGAAGGCATAGATTTAAGTCAAGAGAGGAAAGATTTAAAAGAGACATGAGGAGCAATTTCTTCACATAAAGTGTGGTGCATATATGTAACAATTGCCAGAATGAGCTATAGAAGCGGACACAATGGCACCATTTAAAAGTTGTTTGGACAGGTACATGGATAGAAAATGTTTGGAGGGATATGGGCCAAATGGGAGTAGTAGAGTTACATAAAATGATCAGCATGGACAAGTTGAGCCAAAGGGCCTGATTCAGTGTGTATGACTTCATGGTATTGGGCACACACATCTGAGCCAACCTCATTAAGAAAGCCTGCATTCATTAATTGGGTGTAGAGGCTCAAAGATAGCCACCCAGGTGAGGGTTAAGCAGATTCCTGGCCTAGGAATCTGCTCCTTCAAAGCATTCAACATAAGTGATCACATCAAGAGCAGGCAGAGACTGCAACCACTGAACATGTTTCATACAAGCTGGCATGGAATGCTGATCTCATCCTCATTCACAGGGGCTCTTTCAGCAGATTTCTAGTGAGTTCCAGAAGAAGGGCTGCACTATCAGCACCATTGCCTTGAGACAGAGTGGTGACAGCAGGGCAAGAAGTTAATGCAGCTTGGCAGTACTAAAGCACATTACAAGGCAGTTTAATTAGTTATGTTTTGGGGAAGCACTTTGTAAATACCTTGGGGCTGGGTAAATACCAGGGTCCCAGGTAAATGATGAACATTCCCAGAGTCTGGGCAATGGAAGTAGTTGCAGGGATTCCAGGCAGCCGAGTTCAGTAATGTGGAGACTGGAGAAGCCAGTTCTCTCTGGATGGTTGAAGGTATATAGGAGACATAATTGAGGTATACTGTATAGAATTATGAGGGTATAGATAGGGTAGATTGTAGGAAATTTATCCATTTATCAGAGGTAGATAAAACTAGAGGATATAGGGTCAGGGTAAGGGGGAAGAGATTCAAAGGGGATACCAACTGCCCCAGAGAAAGGTTGAAGCAAATGGTTGAATTATAGCCAGATTGTGTAGAAAAGAACTGCAGATGCTGGTTGACACCAAAATTGACACAAAATGCTGGAGTAACTCAGCAGGACAGGCAGCATCACTGGAGAGAAGGAATGGGTGTCGTCTCAGGTCAAGACCCTTCTTCAGGCTGAGGCATTAATCCAGAGTTATTGGTTGGGTTTCGAGGGCTATGGACTAAAAGGTGGGCAATGGGGTTAATACAGAATGTTCCCTGGTCGGCATGGACAGGTTGGGCTGCATGGCCTGTTTTCATTCCTTGTGAAACTATGATTTTAGCACTGTCCCGGGATGACTTCCTGTCCCGAACGTTGTTGTCCCTGGATGACTGTAGGACTGTCCCGGGATGTGTCTGGCCCGGGATATCTGAAGAAGGTTCTCAACCCGAAACGTCATCCATTCCTTCTTTCCAGAGTTGCTGTCTGACACGCTGAGTTGCTCCAGAATTTTGTGTCTGCACGGGATGTCTGTGTCTGGCCCAGGATGCCTGTGTCTGTCTCAGGATGTCAGTGTCTGGCCCGAGATGTCTGTGTCTGTCTCGGATGACAGTGTCTGTCCCAGGATGTCAGTGTCTGGCCCGGGATGTCTGTGTCTGTCCCGGGATGTCTGTGTCTATCCCGGGATGTGTCTGTCTCAGGATGTGTCTGGCCCGGGATGTCAGTGTCTGGCCCGGGATGTCTGTGTCTGTCCCGGGATGTCAGTGTCTGTCCCGGGATGTCTGTGTCTGTCCCGGGATGTCTGTGTCTGTCCCGGGATGTCTGTGTCTATCCCGGGATGTGTCTGTCTCAGGATGTGTCTGGCCCGGGATGTCAGTGTCTGGCCCGGGATGTCTGTGTCTGTCCCGGGATGTCAGTGTTTGTCCCGGGATGTCAGTGTGCGGCCCGGGATGTCTGTGTCCGTCCCGGGATGTCTGTGTCCGTCCCGGGATGTCAGTGTCTGTCCCGAGATGTCTGTGCGTGTCCCGGGATGTCAGTGTCCGGTCTGTGTCTGTCCCGGGATGTCTCTGTCTGTCCCGGGATGTCTGTGTCTGTCTCGGGATGTCTGTGCCTGTCCCGGGATGTCTGTGTCCGGTCTGTGTCTGTCCCGGGATGTCTCTGTCTGTCCCGGGATGTCTGTGTCTGTCCCGGGATGTGTCTGTCCCAGGATGTCACTGTCTGTCCCGGGCAGGCTGCCTCTAGCGGCGGCCGCTGGCGTTGCGGGTCCGATGCTGCTGCCGCTGTCGGTGGCCGCGCTGACGGCCGTTTACTACCTGGGCCGCTGGCTGATGTCGGGGACCGCGGGCCGCCTGCCCGGCCCGGTCTCAGCCTCAGCCCCGGGCTCCCTGCGGGGCAAGACGGTGATCGTGACCGGCGCCAACAGCGGCATCGGCCGGGCGACGGCGGCCGGCCTAGCGCGGCTGCAGGCCCGGGTCATCCTGGCTTGTCGCGACCCGGCCGCAGCCGAGGAGGCGGCCCGCGAAATGCGGCAGCAAGACCGGGGCGACGGCGCGGCCTCCGGGGAGGTGCTGGTCCGCCAGCTCGACCTGGCCTCACTCACCTCGGTGCGGAGCTTCTGCCAGCGGATCGTGGAGGTGAGAAACACCGGGGAAACACTCACTGGGCGGGGAGGCCCGGCCTGAGCCCTGGGGGTGGGGGTATAAACACCCGGGTAAATACTGGGTGAGGAGGCCTGGGCCCTGGGGAGGGGGGATATAAACACCCGGGTAACACTCACTGGGCGGGGAGGCCTGGCCTGGGGGTGGATATAAACACCCGGGTAACACTGGGTGATGAAGCCTGGGCCCTGGGGGTGGATATAAACACCCGGGTAACACTCACTGGGCGGGGAGGCCTGGCCTGAGCCCTGGGGGTGGGGGTATAAACACCCGGGTAAATACTGGGTGAGGAGGCCTGGGCCCTGGGGAGGGGGGATATAAACACCCGGGTAACACTCACTGGGCGGGGAGGCCTGGGCCCTGGGGGTGGATATAAACACCCGGGGAACACTCACTGGGCGGGGAGGCCCGGCCTGAGCCCTGGGGGTGGGGGTATAAACACCCGGGTAAATACTGGGTGAGGAGGCCTGGGCCCTGGGGAGGGGGGATATAAACACCCGGGTAACACTCACTGGGCGGGGAGGCCTGGCCTGAGCCCTGGGGGTGGGGGTATAAACACCCGGGTAAATACTGGGTGAGGAGGCCTGGGCCCTGGGGAGGGGGGATATAAACACCCTGGGAACACTCACTGGGCGGGGAGGCCTGGCCTGGGGGTGGATATAAACACCCTGGGAGCACTGGGTGATGAAGCCTGGGCCCTGGGGGTGGATATAAACACCCGGGGAACACTCACTGGGCGGGGAGGCCTGGCCTGGGGGTGGATATAAACACCCGGGTAACACTCACTGGGCGGGGAGGCCTGGCCTGGGGGTGGATATAAACACTCGGGTAACACTCACTGGGCGGGGAGGCCTGGCCTGGGGGTGGGTATAAACACCCTGGGAACACTGGGTGATGAAGCCTGGGCCCTGGGGGTGGATATAAACACCCGGGTAACACTCACTGGGCGGGGAGGCCGGGGCCCTGGGGAGGGGGATATAAACACCCGTGTAACACTCACTGGGCGGGGAGGCCGGGGCCCTGGGGAGGTGGATATAAACACCCGGGTAACACTCACTGGGCGGGGAGGCCTGGCCTGGGGGTGGATATAAACACCCGGGTAACACTCACTGGGCGGGGAGGCCTGGCCTGGGGGTGGATATAAACACTCGGGTAACACTCACTGGGCGGGGAGGCCGGGGCCCTGGGGAGGGGGATATAAACACCCGGGTAACACTCACTGGGCGGGGAGGCTGGGGCCCTGGGGGTGGGGGAGGGGGAGGGGGAGGGGGAGGGGGAGGGGGAGGGGGAGGGGGAGGGGGTGGGGGTGGGGGTATAAACACCCGGGTAACACTGGGAGATGAAGCCTGGCCTGGGGGTGGGGGATATAAAAACCCTGGGAACACTGGGCGGGGAGGATGGGGATGGATAAAGAAACACCCGGGGAAACACTCACTGGGCGGGGAGGACGGGGGTGGATAAATAAACACCCGGGAATACTGGGTGATGAAGCCTGGGCCCTGGGGGTTGGATATAAACACCCGAGTAATACTGGGCGAGGAGGACGGGGGTGGATATAAACACCCGGGGAAACACTGGGTGAGGAAGCCTGGCCTGGGGGTGGATATAAACACCTGGGGAAATAGTTGGTGAGCGGAACCTGGCGTTGGATAAATAAACACCCAGGGAAATAGTTGGTGAGAGATGTCAGGAGATGGATTAATAAACACCCGGGTAAATAGTTGGTGAGAGGAGCCTGGGGTTGGATTAATAAACACCTGGGTAAATAGTTGGTGAAAGGAGTCTGGGGATGGATAAATAAACACCCGGGTAAATAGTTGGTGAAAGGAGCCTGGGTATGGATAAATAAACACCTGGGTAAATACTGACCAGGGGAGCGAACCTGCGTGTGGGTAGATGCCCTGGGAAATAGAACACAATGAGCTTGGGAATGGCTAAATACTGGGTCAGAAGGAGTCTGATAGTGAAAAAATGACTAATTAAAGGGTAAAATTGGGCATGTGAACAGATAAATATTCAGAGCGTGGGGAAACATTGGGAAAGAAGCCGAGGAGGAGGAGGAGGAGGAGGAGGAGGAGCCCGGGAGTTGATAAATACGTGGAGAATGGGGAAATGTTAGAGTAGAAGAGTGGATAAATACCAGAGGAAATGGGCACCAGGAGGTGCCCACAAATATCCAGAGAATGAGAAAATACTGGAGAGCAAGAGCCTGGGAGTGAATAAATACATGGGTAATGGGCTAAAACTGATGAAAGAGACTGTGAAAACATGTTTGGGAATGGGGAAATACTGTAGAAGTGGTTAGTTAACTAGGGTACAGGATAATATTGGGAAAGAAGAGCCTGGTGTAGATTAATGCAAGGAGGTTGGTGATTGCAAATGTGTTTCTCTGGAAACAGGAATAACCCTGAGTGTGGGAGGACTGAGGGATGAACACTTGTTGTTGATTCAGTTATCCAAATACATAAAAGGGCCAATTACTGGATGGGATGGTCAGGGAGTACAGTTCACATTGCATAAAGGAATACCAATGGAGTACACAAAAAGCAAAACCTTGGAAGAACTCAACAGGTCAAGCCACGCCTATGGAGGCAAAAGTGCACACATTCAATGGTGGGACAGCCACCACAAGCAAAATTAAGGGGGAAAAAGCACTACAAAAGGTTTTGGACAAAGTCGTAGATTCATACAGCACAGAAGCACGCCCATTGGCCCAATCTGTCCAACCAAAATGCCCATCTACACTAGACCCACCTGCCCGCGGTCAGCCCATATCCCTCTAATTCCCTATCCACGTACCTTTTAAATGTTGTTAGAGCACCAATATTTTATGTATCTTAAGAATGAGAGAAATAATCCAGAACCAGGATAGGAACTGTAGAATCATTGGGATTTAGATCAATAGATTAGAACAGATATGTCAGATTATCATCATAATCCGTGGCTGCTGGGAAATGAAGGAAAGAATAACTGGGTATCTGTAAATAAACAGGAATGGGTCAATAATTCATAACTTGTGAAAGCAACTGCTTGTAAATAAGAGTTGGGGTAGTAGATGTTGGATAGTCAGAAATTGGAAACAACCTGGCGTTGGAGCTACCCAGAACTGCAAATTTGAACCTACCAGAAGCATTAGCAGTATGAACTAGAGGATCGGTTTAAAAAAAAAAATTCTTGACATATAACTTAAATCTGACCATGTGCACCTATAAATTGTGATGTTTGCTCCTTTTGTGAAACAAATTGTCTCCTTAATCATAAACCATGTTCTGCAAATTCCTTATGAACTTTCTAAGATCTTTGCACTACAATGCCTCTTCTTCAATCCCTTTCAGGCTCATCCCTGTAGAGTTATGTATGGTCATTATTCATCCTGCCCATGTGTGCTCCAGCATTTGTCAATTCCTAACTGAATCTCTCAACAATTCAAGATCATTCTCTACACCCACACAAATCTTCATAACATCTGCAAACTTTCAGATGGTGCCCATAATACATACACCTCGATAATTAATAAAAGATCATCTGTTCAACACTGAATCCTGTGGGATACCACAGTTCTCAAATTGCTTTCAGTCTCAGGCCTTCTGCCCAGTTCTCAGTCAAGGTGAATGTATTGTTAATGCAGGCCCGTCCTGGGCAACAAACATCCAACTTATGGACATCCGGTATATACGAATGAGCTTCCACAAATATTATTAAAATCAAATGATAACTATTCTTGAAAAAGAAGCCTATTTACATATAACCTCCCTACAGTAATCGAACACCTTGTTTGTTAAGAACACAGGCTGCCAATTTAAATGCAGGAAGACATCTAAGAGAGTACCTTTGGAAATTGACAAACTTCATGTAATAGCAGAATTAGGCCGTTGGCCCATCGAGTCTACTCCACCATTCAATCATGGCTAATCTATCTTTCCCTCTCAACCCCATTCTCTTGCCTTCTCCCCGTAACCTTTGACCCTGTAACCTTGCAAACCAATCGCCGCTTTTAAAATACCTCATGACAGCCTCCACAACCTTCTGTGGCAATGAATTCCACAAATTCACCACCCTCTGGCTAAAGAAATTCCTCCGCATCTCCTTTCTAAAGGTATATCCTTTTATTCTGAGGCTGTGCCCTCTTTTCCGAGACTTTCCTGGTAAGTTTCAATGAGATCGTTCCCCCAACCCATTCTTCCAAACTCCCGTGAGTACAGGCCCAGAGTCGCCAAACGCTCACCGTACATTAACCCAATCATCCCTGGGATCATTCTCATAAACCTCCTCTGGGCCCTCTCCAACGCCAACACATCCCTCCTCAGATATGGGACCCAAAACTGTTCGCAATACTCCAAATGTGGTCTAACCAGTGCCTTTTCAAGCAGCATTACATCCCTGCTTTTATATTTACATAATATTACAAGCAATCTGTTCTTTTGATACTTGTGCAACCAAGGCAACAGCCACTGATAACTCAAGCCCATCGAAAACCAGCCATTGAGTGTGGGACATCCTGTATTCTGTACCATGGTAACATGGCAGAGGAAGACAATAAATATCCATGTTAATTGTCCCTCATCAACCCCATCCATTACAGTACTGTGGAAGCATGATTACCATTGTCGGGTGATCTTGTGTATTTTCCAATTTATAAGCAAAGGTGACTCATGGGCGTCTATAATTTTTTTATCCAGTTTGTAATTTGGGGGCGGCCTGTAACAGAGCATTAATTTTGTGGAAAAAGCATTTCTGGAGGTTAATCCTAATCCTTCATCCACCATCTTGTTGACTTCAAAAAATACATTAAAATATGACCTATTCCTTGGATTTTCTTCAGAGAGTCAAATGGCTATTCACTCAGCGTATGGTTTCCCAGTGACCTTTTACTGGTTTGTCATCAAGGATTTATACTAATCTGATGTCTGATTCAATGTGGTGCCCATGTACTGCCAAGAAAACAGCGAGGTTCTTAAAAAAATCAGACTGAAGAATCCTCATAGATATGTAAAGGCAGAAATTCAGATGTATATCCCTGTAAATGCTGGAAGTTGCTGTTGGATTTACCCACTAATCACAGGGATCCCTTTAGGACAATATTACTACAGGGAAATCTGACCCTGTCCTTTTTTGGTACCCATGCCTCTCCCCAGCTAAAATATATATTAAATCTCTCATAGTTCCCACAAGGATCTCCCCTGTTACCAGTGTGTAGTTGCCCAAATCTGGTATAACTTCCTTTTTAAAGATGTGGAACTTCATTTCAGTCTGTTGAACTATTAAATATGTGGACAAGTGGTTTTCACAAAATCTTAATTGCTTATGACATTTAAACAAAGTTTCTGTTTACTTTATCCTACAATATTGCATATCCCTTTCCATAATAAATATTTAAAAATCAGGATTTTTAGTTTCTGAAATCTGTTCCTGAATCTGCCTCTGATGTTAAATACTGGGTTTTTATTAATGTTAAATGTACAGCACTGTTGTTTAAGACACTACTAGTGAAATGGAAAATTTGTGATTTAAATCATGGGTCTGTTAACAATATTATTGTTTACATGTGAGTTCCATTTGGCAATGTTTTTTGATTTTTCAGATAATTCTCTTAATCCCCCCTTTCTATGTGTAGATGCTTGATTTTATCAAGCCCGAACATTTTCCATTCAGTTTGCAGGGTATATAAGGTTCAATTTAAAACATGCATCCTCATGACTGCATTCCGGTGGGGCAGGATGGTCTTCATCGGTGATTGCTGCACTCAGCAAACCACTAATTACTTGCCCACTGAGAGCATATTGTGGGGGGCATGCTTCTTGCTTCAGCGCTGTACATGTGGACACAATTTCTCAAGTTGCTGATCCACAACTGAGATAACAATAGCTAAAATTGTTATATTAAGTTAAAAAATTTCTTTGTGCCTTAGAGGTTTAGTTTTCCTGCGATTCTTTATGGACTTTTTCTTACTGATGTGACATGAAGTTGTTGCATCATGTTGCTTCGGGGTAAGCCAAACCTCAGGTTATAGTGAGGGGGTGGTATAATGGGACTTAAATGAAGTGTATAAAGTGTACATGCACCCCCCCCCCCCCCCTTTCAGATTACGAAACTTGCATTTTGCACCAGCCTCAGCTTCATTCCATTTAGTCCCAGGCTTTTTTTCCCTGTTCACAGACTAAAATTACCAACTACAGTTTGAACCACAGTTGTAAAGTTCTTTTTAGCTGCAAATGCTCCCCTTTTCAACCTCTCCATTTGCTCAGAAAAGGGTACTTTTTAATGTAGATGGACTAGTTCATTGAAGATTTCTGCAATGTAATTTCTCAAGTAAAGTATATCAAGTGTTGAGATAGTGGACAGAAATTTGTTACTGGTAGTGAGTTTGAATAAATATAATTTGTACTTTTGTTAATTTAAAAATGCATTTTAAAATGACAGTTTGTGTTTTTAAAAGAGTAGCAAATCAATAGCAATCATGAGCTCACTGTGTGTGGAATGAAATGACATTTAAATACAGACACCAATGATACTGATAATTATATAAGGAAAACTTAAATTCAGCTCAGGTGTTCCAAGTACTTAGTTATTAGTATGTTGAAAAATGAAATTTGACCTATAATCAATATACTTGCATCTAAACAATGTAATTTTCCTGGGATTTTTTTACATATATAAACCTTTTCTTACCTATGTGATATTAGGAGTTGCATCATCTTGTTTGGAGGCTAGACATACCTCAAGTTGCAGTGTAGGGGTGATATGATGGAAGTTAATTGGATAATATCTTGTATAAATCTCAATACACTTGCAATTAAACTATTTTTTGCTTGATATGAGCAATGATATCTAACCATATTCACAATGTTTTGTTAATTTTAAACAATTTCTTACTTGTGATGACATTTGAGAGCTATTTACTTCTATATTTCTGTGGTGCATAATCTATTTCTGCTTCTCTTAAAATCCCCTTCATAGTTCATAGCCGTTACGCTGCACATCACAGAAACATGCCCTTTGGCCCATCTTATGCATGCATTCAGGACTAATTCCATTTAGCCCATTGTCCTTTAAGCCCTTTCCATCCTTATATCTGTACAAATGTCGTTTAAAAGTTGTAACCTATCCACCTCTACAGCTTGCTCTGGCAGTTCATTCCAGATATGTACTAGCCTCTGAATTGCTTCTGGGGTTCTTCTTAATACTCTCCCCTCTCACTCTAAGCCTCTGTCCTCTAGTTTTGGGAAAAGGACTGTGAATGCTCACTTTAACTGTGCCTCTCATGATCTCATACACCTCACGAATGTCACCCCTCAGCCTTCTACGCTCCAAGGAAAAAGTCCCAGCCGATACAACTCTCCCTATATCTCAACCCCACAAGCCCAGGTAATTTTCCATTTACTGTGCAAATCTTACTCTGGTGTGACATATTAAATTGTAACATGTCACATTTAATGGAGTTAATTCCTTAATCCAATTTCCCAACTGATCCCGATCTTCTTGAAAACCAAGATATCCTTCCCCTCTGTCCACTGTAGAATCTTTTTGGTGTCATCTGCAATTGCACTCACAATGTTAATCATGAATGTATATAACAGCAGTGGACCCAGCACCAACCCTCACGGCAGTCAACTTGTCACAGTCCTCCAATCAGAGAAACAATCCTATACAATTACCTTTTGACCCCTTTTTCCAAGCCAATTTTTAATCCTAATTGCTAGCTCACCTTGGATTCCGTGTGTTCTAACCTTCCAGGCTAGCTACCATGTGGGAACTTGGCAAAGGCCTTGATAATGTCCATATGAACAATGTTCACTGCCCTGCTCTTATGGTGACCTCTTCAAAAAAATATATTCTCAGATTTGTGAGACACGATTTTGTACACAAAAATGTCTTCATTTCACTCCCATTTCCATCGCATATTTTGATAATGAGTAGATCATTCTGGGAAAGATCCACAAATTCCTTCTGTGTGAGCAGTGCACCAATGTGATGAATGAAAAGTACTTTTTAACTTCTCTCCATAAGGAAGAACAAAGGCTAGATCTCCTCATCAATAACGCTGGAATTTTCCAGTGTCCCTACATGAAAACTGAGGATGGTTTTGAGATGCAGTTTGGGGTGAATCACCTGGGACATTTCCTTCTCACCAATCTCCTCCTGGATCTCCTCAAGCAGTCTGCCCCAAGCAGAGTGGTGGTAGTGTCCTCCAAGCTCTACAAGTATGGAGAGATCAATTTTGATGATCTGAACAGTGAAAAAAGCTACAACAAAAGTTTTGGGTATAGCAGGAGTAAGCTGGCCAACATCCTGTTCACCCGTGAACTAGCCAAACGTCTGGATGGTACTGGTGTCACTGCAAACGTGCTACACCCAGGCATTGTGCGCACAAACCTGGGAAGACACATCAGTATCCCTTTACTTGGACAACCAATCTTCAAGTTCATGTCCTGGGCTTTCTTTAAAACTCCAGAACAAGGAGCAGAAACATCTCTCTACCTGGCTACATCTCCTGAAGTTGAAGGGGTGTCAGGTGAATATTTTGGAGACTGCAAGAAGGAGGAGTTATTGCCCAAAGCAATAGATGATGCAGTTGCAAAAATGTTGTGGGATGAGAGTGCAAAAATGGTGGGACTGAACTGACCACTGTAAATATTCTATGTTGTAAATATACATTTTGAGTAGATTATTGACTAATTGAATTTCAATAAATCTTTGACTGTATATTTGGAAACCAGTTATTACACCAGGGAATGCAGCCTGGAGTAAATGTTTCAAGTAAATCTTTTATGTTACGAGAAATGATATCAAAATTGTGCGTTGTGAAGTGGCTTGTTTGATGCCATTGGTTTACACCATAATGTTTGAATTTGCAGAATATATTTAAATGACCATCAGTTTGTGCTTTTTGTCGATGACTGTTTCTGCCTTACACCAGTTAACAGAATGTTGTTACTCTAGAGGTCAAAAATGTCATTATGGCACCTAATAACTGTTAAGAAAAGGGGATTGCCCTATTAGGTAATGGCAATGCTCAGTTCTGTTTCATTGACATTTATTCTTGCTATTTGGCAAGTTTTACTGATCGAGCCTTTCTCTCAGCATAACATACAAAACTTCAATCATATCAAATCTTTTAGCACTTACCAAATAAATACTGTTCCTGAAAGCAAAATGTTACAGTCTATTGTTTTGTACTATATAGAGAGATAATGGAGTTAGCTCCAGAAATGTAACAGGATTCTGATTTTATGCATCTTTTTCATTTCCTGAAGTTCAAGGCATCCCGAGGTTACATAAAATAGTCTGTTCCTGAGAACAAAATGATCCGTAAGTTGAAAATGAACAGTCTCCCCCCCCCAAACCTTAAGGTGAAATCTTTGGGCTCAAGCGCTTGCAGAGAGTAGACTGGGGAAGGTCAGCATTGGTGATACAAGTTGTGACTGGTAAGTGAACTGTGATGAATGTTTGACTGAATACAGCCTGGGTGAAGTGATGTGAGGAGCTGATCTGCAGATCAACGTGACAACTAACGGTAGTTCGATAAAAGAAAGGTGACGAGAGATGGCTTGGGGTTCATAACATTTGATCTTACCTCAAGAAGACTTTGGAGAAGGCATTGGATTAGAGCCTGAAGATGTATTCCGACCTGAAACATCAGCTATTCCTTTTCTCCTGACCCATTGAGTTACTCCAACATTTATCTTTAACTAGAAAAGAGGGCCCGTTGGGCCCGTCCCCACACCCCCCATTCTCTCCTCCCCCAGCCCCACCCTTACTCTCCAAGTGTGCCCGTTGGGGAGGGCCCGTTGGGCCCGTCCCCACACCCCCCATTCTCTCCTCCCCCAGCCCCACTCTTACTCTCCAAGATGTTTTGTTTTTTTTTCCTAATCAGATGTGCAGTACTTTGGTCAACGTGGGTTGTTTTTAAATGTGCTATACAAATAAAACTGACTTGACTTGACTTGACTTGACTTGCAATAACAAAAAAGACTTCTTGGAAGCTTTTCGAAACAATGTAGCCGTCACAAGCTGAAAACTAAATCCTTGCTGAAAACTAAATGCTTTTCTGTAAACTTTTTGAAACAAATGTAGCCCCTTGAAGAAAAGGGTTAGAAATGAAAATTTAAACTTTGAAATGAAAATTTAAAGTTTAATATCTCTCTAGCTTTAAAAAGGTAGCTTCAATTTGAACGAAAGTACTTACAATAGTTGCCCAGGTTAATTGTGAATACGGCGGTACAAAAATCGTAGCGCTTTGGTGTACCGTCTTGGAGGAGTAGGGTTTGTAAGTTAAACTTCCGTACATACACACATACATCCCTACATACGAACGCAGAGTTTTAGTATTATACTAGAAAAGAGGGCCCGTTGGGCCCGTCCCCACACCCCCCATTCTCACTCCCCCAGCCCCACTCTTACTCTCCAAGTGTGCCCGTTGGGCCCGGAAAAGAGGGCCCGTTGGGCCCGTCCCCACACCCCCCATTCTCTCCTCCCCCAGCCCCACTCTTACTCTCCAAGTGTGGCCGTTGGGCCCGTCCTCCTGATCTGTGTATGTCAAGTGACCACTATAGCCTTCATTCTTTTTTTTTTTCCCTAATCAGATGTTTGTTTGTTTTTTCCTAATCAGATGTGCAGTACTTTGGTCAACGTGGGTTGTTTTTAAATGTGCTATACAAATAAAACTGACTTGACTTGACTTGACTTGCAATAACAAAAAAGACTTCTTGGAAGCTTTTCGAAACAATGTAGCCGTCACAAGCTGAAAACTAAATCCTTGCTGAAAACTAAATCCTTTTCTGGAAACTTTTGGAAACAAATGTAGCCCCTTGAAGAAAAGGGTTAGAAATGAAAAATTTAAACTTTAATATCTCTCTAGCTTTAAAAAGGTAGCTTCAATTTGAACGAAAGTACTTACAATAGTTGCCCAGGTTAATGGTGAATACGGCGGTACAAAAATCGTAGCGCTTTGGTGTACCGTCTAGGAGGAGTAGGGTTTGTAAGTAATCTTCCGTACATACACATATACATACATACATACGGAATGTTGGACCGCAGAGTTTTAGTATTATATAGATAGATAGAAGATATAAGCCAGTATCTGCAGTTCCTCCCTACACATTGGATTTTTGTCTGGGTGTTCCCTACATAGGTTAATGGTGGAGAGAATCGAATGCTGTGCTCGAGAGCAGAGTCTTGAAGAAATTGTGTAAATCGGGTCTTCAACAACATGGGGACCCACTGTTTCATAATTTGGTAGTGTATTTTAATTCCTTCCTTCAATTACTTCAATAACGCAACAGAATTTGTAGCTGTTCACTGAAAAAATGGGCTACCAGAAAAAAGACCCAAAAAATCAGAACTTGATTGTAAAAAGTGTACATTTTATGAATGAATAACTACAGATAATGCTGTTTTTTTGGGAGATGTGCTGATAATTAGACAATCAAGACCTACATGTAATGACCACGAAGTGTTTCAGCTCCTGGGGCATTTACTGAATTAACCAATCTCATCTGTAAATTGGAATGTAGTTTATGAAGTACTACAATCTCTTGGTTTAGCAGTGCAAAATAAGTATTTTTAGAATCACCAAAATGCTCTTGTCTTGCAACTTGCAAATGTTCAATGGGTACTTGGACATAGAGTCATAGAGTGATACGGTGTGGAACTCTAGCACTATCCTACACACTAGGGACAATTTACAGTCTTTACCAAAGCCAATTCACTTATAAACCTGTACATTTTAGGAGTGTCGGCGGAAACTGGTGCACTGTACAAACTTCGTAATCCATCTGATCGAACCTCTTCCAAGATTCTTCTTGACCTATGCACGAACTCTCACTTTTCTCTGTTTCCCTTCCTTGAGCCTTCTTAGGGCCACGAGACATAACCCATAGCTCCAATGGCCTGATGTTCATCTTTTATGGTTTCATTGTGATTCTATGAAAAAGAGAAATAAGCCTGAAAGTTATCACAGAAAGACTGATGTACTAGATCACCCAGGTCTCGGTGTACTTCCCCTTTTCCTAACCTGACACCATTCAGATAATAATCTGCCTTCCCATTCTTGTCTCCAAAGTGGATAACCTCACATTTATCCACATTATGCTGCATCTGCCCACTCACCCAACCTGTCCAAGTCACTCTGCATCCTCATAGCATCCTCTTCACGGTTCACACTGCCACCCAGCTTTGTGTCATCTGCAAATTTGCTAATGTTACTTTTAATTCCTTCATCTAAATCATTAATGTATATTGTAAATAGCTTGCGGCACCCCACTAGTCACTGCCTGCCATCCTGAAAGGGACCCGTTAATCCTTACTCTTTGTTTCCTGTCTGCCAACCAATGTTCTATCCATGTCAATACCCTACCCCCAATACCATGTGCTCTAATTTTGCATACTAATCTCCTGTGTGGAACCTTATTTCTTGTTTTCATCTTCATCATAAACTGACAAGATTTTCTTGTTAGGAATGTAATCGCATCAGACCAAGCGCTTTACATCTCTATTGATTAATAACTAATGATGAATCCCAGACACTATCCAAATCAGTTGGCTATGGTAAGTAGGCAGTCGCAGGATTGCATGGTGAATTAAACAGCGATTTGAAGTCAAGAATACCATTGCAAAACTGATCATCAAAATCTTGTGATCTTACCACTAACTGTTTGCTACAGCTGATGTGGAATTAATACTATTAAAAAGTGTAATTAAAAGATTAAGTTCACAGACATAGATTATGGACATTATGACTGGAGACATCAGTTTCCATTGACCTTTGAGACACATTCCTTGCTCCTTATTGACTGAATAATGGTGTTCAGATTTGTGCTACAAGTGGAAAGTTTTGTTACAGTATGATTGTTTCATCCAGATACTTAAGGCAACCCATTTTTAAAGGTTTGTACTCTTATTAATGTAAAAATATAGATTGGTGATTAATATTAACCCTTGGTGCACCAATATGTAGTTAATCTTATGTAGAGATGGATATGTTGTGCAGGATAATTTTCTGGATAAAGCCCCACATTATGAAGTCAACACTCTAAAGGTTAAGTATGATTTTCATACTTATAGTTCATTTTTAACTGGATGAAAAATTGTCCTTTAAGCTGGACTTCATTTAGTCAATTATGCATAAAAACTCTTAATATTTAAAATTCCTCCAATTTGTTATTGCACCTAATCAAGCTAATCTGACATCTGAAAATTAATGGTAAACTTCTGTATAGGAAGGAACTGAAAATGCTGGTTTAAACCGAAGATAGACACAAAATGCTGGAGTAACTCTGGAGAGAAAGAATGGGTGACGTTTCAATTGAGACCCTTCTTCGGACTGAACTTAACTTTTGTTGTGGGGAGGGAATGCAGATCAGAGAGTAGCTGGCTTGAGTGGAAGTGACAAAATGGGTAATTTAATGAGCAGGTTGTACTTGTTACCTAATGAGTTCTCCTTCAAAGATAGACATAAAGTGCTAGAGTAAATCAGTGGGTCAGACAGGATTTCTGGAGAAAGGGGATGGGTGACGTTTCGGGTCGGGACCCTTTGTCAGACAGTGAATAAAGATCGGAGAAAGGGTCCCAGCTGAAACGTCACCCATCCTTTTTCTCCAGAGATGCTGCCTGACCCACTGAGTTACTCCAGCTCTTTGTGTCTATCTGTTGTACAAACCAGCATCTGCAGTTCTTTGTTTTTACATTGGAGCTCTTCACCAAAGTGTTTTTGAAATGACAGCAGATTGAACTCTGCTGCTGGGCGCTTTGTAGAGTGATCCCTGGCATCGTCCAAAGTAGATTGGAAGCTACAAGAAGAGGAATTGTGAAAGGGGTTGAGATACACAAATAGGTTTCTGTGCAAAAAAAAAGTAAAATTCATCATTACCTACCTGTGTCTGGCAATTTCAACCTAACAAGGAACAGGTTTCATTGCTCTCTGAAACCTCTGCCAAAAACGGTCATTGCATTTTAAGAGCCTCAATGAAACACAATTCACATATTTAAATCAATGCCTCTTTATCTTTGTAATAAAAATGAACTGCAGATGCTAGTTTATATCAAAGATAGACACAAAATGTTGGATTAACAGGTCAGGCAGCATTTCTGGAGAAAATGAGTAAATGACCTTTTGGGTTGGGACCCTTCAGACTAATTGGAGGGGGGAGGAACAGGAATCAAGAAAAGAAGACTTGGACACATCGTGGTCAGCAATAGATGACATCAGGCAGGGTGGTTCCGATAGGCTGATTGTTGGGTAGGGACAGTGTGATCCCAAGAGGGATACATCGTTGCAAACTGGTACTGGTTTACTGACTTAATAGAGGAAGGGGGGAGGGGAATGTTTGTATAAATTACCTAAAATTAGAGGATTCTACATTCATACCGCTGGGTTGTAAGCTACCCAAGCGAATTATGAGATGCTGTTCCTCTAATTTGCATGTGGCCTTACCCTCGCAAGGAATGAAACCCATGACAGAAAGGTCCATATGGGAATGGGAAGGGGAGTTAAAATGGTTCGCAACCGGAAGATCCAGTAAGCCGTGGTGGGCTGAGCGTAAGTGTTCAGTCTTTTCGGATCAGGACTCTCTTAAGATACATCACCTCTCTTCATCTTAGGGTGAGTATCCTTGCCACTGGAAATTCAGAAATTCAGTTCACCAGATTAGGATGGAAATTAAGGTAACAAGGTCCATTGCGATATTTTAATTTTCTTTTAAAATCTTTAACATTTATTTTCAGACTCATAGCAGGTCTTACAAAGTGGCTAAACCATGAAGCCTGGTTTTTTTTCCCCTCCGGCATTTACAGTTAAAAATATAGAAAGTAGTGTGACAAAATGTTACAGTGTGACAAAATATATACATAAGAACTGAAGAATAAAATTATAATTTATCTTTTTTTTTCAATGATACACAAATTAATAATAAATATTGAATCCTACAAAATGGTAATTGGGGAGTGAGGGAGGCGTGAAAACTCATTGCTGGTCCTTTTCTTATAGAATTTGATTGACATCTGGCACAGACATCTGGCACAGTCTTATGGAAGAAATTCAAGTCCAATTGAGAGTAATTTCTGCAGGAACAAATCTGTTAGTTTTAATCAATCAGGGTACACCTCTAAAAGTACTGCTTTGAAACACCAGTGTTGCATTAAATTAGCAGTGAAGGGCTGTAACAATCTGAATGTGGAATACTAATTTCTCGAGGTTAGACACCTATTTAGCATTATGCCAAAAAAAACTCAAAGCAAGATATGAAAATTGCACATCTATTAAAAATAGATATCGGTTGGACTTTGATTAAAGTTTACACAAAATAAACCGAGGCAAAAGCTGAAAATGATTCATTGGGCTATCTTAAAATTTTTAATTTGGTCCTTACTGTAGGAAACAACTCAAGAATAAACAGTTGAGAAACAGATGTTGATTGAAATCCTGGGGGGTCTTTGACACTAGTGGAAAGATATTTTCTATACCCTGAGTACAGAAAAATCATTATCTGAAACAAATTTGCTTTTGTGTCTTTGTACTCTTCCCAATTGACAGCTGCAGATCCTGGATAACGTTGCCTGAAATAGATTTGTATTTTTTACCTGAAGCAGAAGATCGCTATTGCCAATGAAATGGCTACTGAGAATTGCACCTGAGAGAGGATAACCCCATAAAAACACAAAGTATGGTCCAGAGGTCATGCACTTTGTTCATCATTGGAATATGCCACACCCCTTTCACGAGAACATCCCAAATCTGTATTATTGAATAATCCACAAAATATCCAGTTCTTCACTTAAAAATAAAATTATACAAGAGTTGACTGAAATTGAACCAAACCAATCTAAAACAATTAATGGTAAAACAATGTCACTAACAAAAGCCAAGTACTAAAGGAAAGTATAATTCCCAAACATTGCCTGCATGAAAAAAAGAAATCTTATATAAAAATGAGGGGATCCATTTTTTTACTGGCATATGGTAACAATAGTTATGGACGTACTTTCATGTTGGCACTGAATAGTGGACAAGGTGAAGCCAACAACTTTGTCAATTTTAATACTACTGCCAGTTTACTAAATTTTGTAAGAAAAAAAACAACTAATAAAGGAAAACCTACTAATGAGATGAAAGTAGAAACTTATGGTGCTTTTCACTGATCGATAGGATTATGTCCGTAGGGATTGTGTGCTCACCTGCTGAGCTAGAGTTATTTTAACAATAGTTCAAGAGGATGGTGAAGTATATCAAGACTGACAGAATGAATGCTCAAAGCAGAAGCTTTGCTAAATATTACAAGTTGCAGGGGGGTGTTGGCAGCATTTTGTGCAAATAACTGAACAGTCGTCTTCTGGGATTTATTTAGTTCTGCTTAAATATGTACCATTTGTTGCAGAAAAAATTCTGTGAATATATTTGCAGGAGACCCTGTTGTTATTTACTTTTGGGAATGTTTAACTATGATTAGTATTGACCAAAAATCTTTTTCTAGCAAGAAGATATAAACAATTTAAAGTTAATTTGTTACAAAATTAGGCTGAAGTACAGAAATATACAAAGAATAAAGGCCATATTTTAACTTTAAGTCTTGACTAATCAAAAATACACTTCTTGTGTTAAAATTTAGAACGGGATTTGCATAACTCACCCAACAAATGTGCTTTACCATTTTATATTTATGATGGGAATGACAGCCAGGATGGAGGGAACAACAAATTCCTCCGACTTCGAGGAGGAAGACTGACTGCAAAATAAATCACACAGTGCAGTGCTGTGTCAATAAACAAAATATCTCCGCATGGACCAGTGAGTGGCAACTCCCATACCTAATTGAAAAGAATAAATTGGTTCATTTTTTAAATCGCATTAACATGATCAATTGATCCCTTTTTACAAAAAGTACCATTCTTCCAGACATATAGTGTAAATTAATTTTTGGGGGGAAAAGCAAGGCAAAATTGGATAGAGAGATGTGGGAAGTTCCTGAGAGAATGGGAATAATTATTTTTTTGTTATAATGAAATCCAGCAAAAAGGTATGCCTTTTTTCTTGTGTGTAGAGATTTTATTTATTCTGCTTATTTATTTTTCCTACGAATGCAATGAAATAGCATTCAGGCAGGCAATTAATCCCCAATCACTCACATGCACATGGAAAATACAAAATACACAGATGTCAGTGACTAGAAACAGATTCTTACATTTTAACAATTATCTATTCATTTTTTGAACATTTTGTGCTCAGTCTCTTTTTGAGTGGTTTTATGTATATCTTTCATCTCAAAATAAATATATAATTCCTGATTTCCTTGTTAATTAGATGCAGACCAGTGTTGATTCTTTTATTCGAAACCATTTACAGGTTAAAGAGGGGAAAATTGTGTGCCTCCCGGTTGAAGATTAGTACTTACAGAAAGTTATGAAATAGGCTCCAGGTGAGGAAAAGATTATCTTGAATGCCATAGATGGTTGTTGGCTGTGTGTGAGAAATAATTCTGGCCAAATATAACTCGGTTAGAAGGGGTATTATACATTTATCCACATTAGGCAGGAAATGGTTTTGGGTAGACTGATGGGACTGAAGGCTGATAAATCCCCAGGGCCTGATGGTCTGCATCCCAGGGTACTTAAGGAGGTGGCTCTAGAAATAGTGGAAGCATTGGAGATCATTTTTCAATGTTCTATAGATTCAGGATCAGTTCCTGTGGATTGGAGGATAGCAAATGTTATCCCACTTTTTAAGAAAGGAGGGAGAGAGAAAACGGGTAATTATAGACCAGTTAGTCTGACATCAGTGGTGGGGAAGATGCTGGAGTCAATTATAAAAGACGAAATTGCTGAGCATTTGGATAGCAGTAACAGGATCATTCCGAGTCAGCATGGATTTACCAAGGGGAAATCATGCTTGACAAATCTACTGGAATTTTTTGAGGATGTAACTAGGAAAATTGACAGGGGAGAGTCAGTGGATGTGGTGTACCTCGACTTTCAGAAAGCCTTCGACAAGGTCCCACATAGGAGATTAGTGGGCAAAATTAGGGCACATGATATTGGGGGTAGGGTACTGACATGGATAGAAAATTGGTTGACAGACAGAAAGCAAAGAGTGGGGATAAATGGGTCCCTTTTGGAATGGCAGGCAGTGACCAGTGGGGTACCGCAAGGTTCGGTGCTGGGACCCCAGCTATTTACGATATACATTAATGACTTAGACGAAGGGATTAAATGCACCATTAGCAAATTTGCAGATGATACTAAGCTGGGGGGTAGTGTGAATTGTGAGGAAGATGCAATAAGGCTGCAGGGTGACTTGGACAGGTTGTGTGAGTGGGCGGATACATGGCAGATGCAGTTTAATGTAGATAAGTGTGAGGTTATTCACTTTGGAAGTAAGAATAGAAAGGCAGATTATTATCTGAATGGTGTCAAGTTAGGAGGAGGGGGAGTTCAACGGGATCTGGGTGTCCTAGTGCATTAGTCAATGAAAGGAAGCATGCAGGTACAGCAGGCAGTGAAGAAAGCCAATGGAATGTTGGCCTTCGTAACAAGAGGAGTTGAGTATAGGAGCAAAGAGGTCCTACAGTTGTACCGGGCCCTGGTGAGACCGCACCTGGAGTACTGTGTGCAGTTTTGGTCTTCAAATTTGAGGAAGGATATTCTTGCTATGGAGGGCGTGCAGCGTAGGTTCACTAGGTTAATTCCCGGAATGGCGGGACTGTCGTATGTTGAAAGGCTGGAGCGATTGGGCTTGTATACACTGGAATTTAGAAGGATGAGGGGGGATCTTATTGAAACATATAAGATAATTAGGGGATTGGACACATTAGAGGCAGGAAACATGTTCCCAATGTTGGGGGAGTCCAGAACAAGGGGCCACAGTTTAAGAATAAGGGGTAGGCCATTTAGAACGGAGATGTGGAAGAACTTTTTCAGTCAGAGAGTGGTGAAGGTGTGGAATTCTCTGCCTCAGAAGGCAGTGGAGGCCAGTTCGTTGGATGCTTTCAAGAGAGATCTGGATAGAGCTCTTAAGGATAGCTGAGTGAGGGTATGGGGAGAAGGCAGGAACGGGGTACTGATTGAGAGTGATCAGCCATGATCGCATTGAATGGCGGTGCTGACTCGAAGGGCTGAATGGCCTACTCCTGCACCTATTGTCTATAAATGCATATCTCACAGGAAAAGTCTGCACCTTTTATAGGAGTGTGTTCTATTTCTCAAGCAGATCCTTCTCTGGCCCAGGCAAAGCAGATTTGTATTTAAGACCAGTCTCAACTTTTCAAGAAATTATATCCAATGCTCATTCAAATAAAACAATATTCAGTTACTAGATATTTGCCTGCAGCTGGAGAAGAATTGGAGCAGCACTGGGCGAGATTTAGTGGAAAATTCCAAATCTTACACGATTCAGACAATACAGATTTCTGTTCAGTCTCCACACGATGTAGAAAATTGTATTAGAAACATTTATCAAATATTTCTGTATTTTACAATGTATTACCATCTGGTAATGCGACTGCCCACAAGTCTAAGCGTTACTTTAAAATGGGTTGTATTGCATTCGCTTTACAACGTGTTGCAGTTCACCTTGATGCTTGAGACCTGCCTGCCGATTTACTGCAAACAAATAAACCGCAAACACATGTACAATAGCACATTTCAAAGGTCGGGGGAAACTTTCACGGTAAGTGCCCTCATTAAACACAGTAAAATATAAACCATTTTGCTTGACATCTATGTCGTTAGATGAACTTAGCAATAGATTAGTTTGAAAATTAATTTTATCACTGACTTCTGTTTCCTTTAATATTCAAATAAACTAAATTTTCCCAGGATTAATTGTGACTAATTAACTACAACGAGTAAACTGTCCCACAAGGCAGAATTTCTCTTATTAACAGCAGGACAGAGCCTTGGAAGTTATGGGTGCAATCAGGTTAAGGGGGTGTGATTGGTAAATGGGTGGAGAAAGTGACACAGGCAAGAGATAAAAGGGAAAATGTCAGATCAGAAGAGGATAGGAGTGAAATGTAAAGCCGGAGGAAGGGATGGGGACGGGGAAAGGGGGAGAAAACAAATGGTAACATGGTGAGGAAATTTCCACATTTCCATATTAGTGTTAAGATTCTAACGAACATGAAGCCAGAATGAGGGAAACTGCCTGGCTTCTTCCTCCTAGATCTCGTCATCAGTGATTCTCTTGATTATTTATTAACAATGGCACAAACAAATTTAAAACTTCATAATTTCCTAAATAATCTTCAAATAGCTTGTGTTTTGATATGTAGGAATGGATTAAAAAAACAGAAAGATTCTCTTTACTGTTCTTAAAGATATTTTGTTTTGACAGTGACCTCCAATCGTGCCTAAATTAAACAAATTGAAAATTGCTGGTGCTTAATTTCTTGATTTTATGTAGCATTATTCCACACTAAATTGTTCAGTTTATTGATAATATCTATTTCTGCAATCTGGGTCCTTTATTTCTTCTGATCACTTTACTTTGATAACTATCCCCCTGCTGTGATGAGGCTCAAATTGTATTGCAATGAGCTACCAGTCTGGTCTTCATTGATAAATGTAGAAAGCGGAAACCTCCGTATCAATAAAGGTTTGGTTTAGATATAGAAACAAGGGACTGCAGGTGCTGGCTTACTTGGAGCTGTGGTTTAGACTCAATTTTTTTTAGTTTTAGTTTAGAGGTACAGTGCGGAAACAGGCTCTTCGGCCCACTGAGAATGCACTGACCTGCAATCCCCACACATTAACACTATCCGACACACACTAGGGACAATTTACATTTATACCAAGCCAATTAACCTACAAACCTGTACGTCTTTGGAGTGTTGGAGGAAAACGAAGATCTCGGAAAAAACCTACGTGGGAAACGTACATACTCCATACAGACAGCGCTCGTGGTCAGGATCGAACCCGGGTCTCCGGTGCTGCAGGCGCTGTAAGGCAGCAACTCTACCGCTGCGCCACCATGCTGCCCCTTTTGATATGTTGCGGATATGACAAACATTATAGAGAGAAGATCTGTAACAGTTAAGTCACTATAACAAGGGCTGTTGCATACTAATTACAGATGCAGCAAATTTAACCAAAGTAAAACTGTCAGGAGAAATAAAGACTAGAAAAAGCAATGTGCAGAAATATGAATGTTATTCATCGACGAAGCCAACAGTCCAGTGAGGACCGATGCTTTATTAAAACAACTAAAAAAGTTACAACTTTTGTGAACATTTTAAATTTATTTAATCAGACCATGACGGGAAGAAAAAAATATATGTCTGCAAGTCATGGAAGGTCAAAAACTTGCTGAAGAAAGTATCTGGTCTGGAGTAGGGTTTGCTTGGTTATTCCACAGAAATCCATGTTGTGATCCAATAGTCTGCACCTTCATCCTTCCCCCCCACCACTGAAAAAAAAGACATTGTTTTAAAACATTTAAATTTATGAATCCTACGGACAAATTCCTGTGCAAGTCAGAGAGACAGGTGGACAGATATATCAATGAAAACCAACCTAGAGCTGGTATCCTTCCCTCAGCCATGCCCCACTGATGCAACTTTCCTTATTTGCGGTACTCTAAACCAAGACTGAAGTCTACAAGGCTGTGTCCTGATATTTACTCTATGCCTAATTTTTGATCCATCTGCTGCACCCCTGTGGAATGTGTATAAATATACCAAATATGCTGTTGATTTTTCTCTCAAGGAATTTAACTGAAAGTGCAATGTCACAGTTTCATCAGAACTTAAGTTGAAGATAAAACACACTTCTCAGAGTTGCCTGCACAGAAACAGACTATTCAGCCCCCCCAAACATAAAGCATTAATTTGCACTAATCTTGTATTAATCCTTGGCAGTTTAATGTTTGGCAGTTTAATTTCTCATTTCAGAGCTGACTATCAAATTTCAACTAAGAAACATCTATTCAGAAATGACCATGGAAGCCTTAAACATCGATTATTTGAGGTATTAGAATACTTAAAAGTTAGAGTGAAATTCATTTCATGTCAGATCTACTCTCAGCTGAATCATGTTCATCTGTTAACCAACATTTTTTGGATTTTCAACCACACACTTGGTTTCTCTGATAGAAAGCCATCGATATCTAATATCAAGTGTGTTTCTGCTGCTTGGTCTGCTGAGTGTTTCCAGTGTTTTTTCTTTTTATTTCACACTTACAGCATCCATGATTTCCTTTTGGGCCTGATACTATAACTAAAGTAACATCTATTACATTTGTGGCTCCACACAGTTAACAGGTGATCTCATTAATCAAAAATTCATGGTGGAACAGTGGTGCAGCTCGTAAACCACTGCCTCAGTGCCAGAGACCTTGGTACAATCCTGACTGCAGGTGCTGCCTGTGTGGAGTTTGCATGTTCTCCCTGTGACTCTGGGTTTCCACCGGATGCTCCTGTTTTTTCTCACATTCAAAGATGTGAGGGTTTGTAGGTTAATTGGCCACTCTAAAATGTATAGGATGTGGTTGCAAAAGTGGGATAACGTGTAACTAGTGTGACCAGTTGATCGATGATCAGCATGGACTCGGTGGGACGAAGGTCCTGTTTCCGTGCTGTATATCCAAACCAAGCCAAAAAAATATTATTCACCTGACATATGGATCACTGACAAGACCTCAAAGACAAGCCCAGCACTTCTTGCCCATCTTTAGAAGCTTTTAAAGAATGATGTTGAGTTGGTGTGGTCACCTTGCTGAACTGTTGCTGCCTCTATGCTGAAATGCAAAATGCAGGAGTTTCAAGTGTCCTGTTTTTATAATTCTCAATGTATTTCAAAGTCAAGATGATGTGTGATTTGGAATGGAAACTTAGTAGAAGTGATGTTCCATTTGAGTTTATGTAACACAGTTACGGAGTTTGGGTAGTTCATTTTTGCACATGCTACATCCACATGGTAGTTGTGGAGATAGTGAACATTTAAGATGAACATCAGTGGTGTGATAATTTAAATATTTTAAGCCAATACATTTTACCTTACAATTATTTCTGGAGATGAAAGAATGAATTAAAAATTAAATAAAAGACTTTAAAATCCAATACGAGCAATATATGGTACTAATGAGTGGCCACAGACAAACTAAACTTCCATTAATGTGCAGTGTTTCCTGCTCATGATATGATCGTCCATACAATGGGGAAACAAATGAAGATAATATCATTTCTCCGTACATTTTTATTTGTTATCAAAAGAGGCGGTGATCCACCACATTTCAGTAGGGACCTAACTCTATAGTTTCTCTTCCTAGTACTTGTGGATTTTGTGTGCTTTCTGTTTTCTTTAAATATCTTCTTACCATTTTGTTTGGGCCTCTTCCACATCATTTCATCTTCCCCTATTTACACAACATTTGTCTTAATTATATCTTGCCATCACCTTGGTAATGGAGACAAAAAAGTAGATATGCATCACGGCTGCATTACAAACGTTTCTTCCCCACTGACTTCTATAAAATTATGTTTAACAGATTGGAATGAATAATTAAGTGTGTTTGAGTTGTAAGCCACTGGATAAATTGAGACAGCACCATAGAGTTCAGTTTAAATTGGCTTAAAAACTTATGGGAAATTGGTTGGAAGATATATATTATGATATTTAATAACACAAAACTTCTTAAAAATGAAAAATAATGTGACCACAATGAAAGGAAGGTAGGAAAAGCCACAGCCCCCACTTAGAATCCTTTTGACTTTAATTGCACCTCATTCATAAAAATAAAAGATGTATTAGGAAACCAAATGCCCAATTTGTCCATCTTTAATCACCCTTTTATTCTTATCAGTAGACACAAAATTTAAAGATGAAAAATAGCTAAAGGGCAATATATTTTAGTAAAATCAAAAATGAGTAAGCAGCTCCATCTACAGGAATTTATATGTGCTATCTGCAGTGTTGTCCTGCGTTGATTTTATGTGCATAAACTTCCTATAGATTAGTTTACATGGATTCTTTCCAACAACAAATTTATTTTTTTTAAAGCTAGCTTAAAGGGGTTATTTTTCATACCAGTGTATAGTTTGTCTATTCTTTTTTTAATACAAGATGCATTAAAAAGAAAGAAAGAAGAATTTACTTCCATACAATATCTATCATGTCTTTAAAAAGTACCATACAAATGGCTGTGGAATCATTGGGTATTTTTTAAGTGGAGACTGACAGGTTTTGATCAGTAAGGGTGTCAAAGGTTACGGGGAGAAGGCAGGGGAATGGGGTTGAGAGGGAAAGATGGATCAGTCATGATTGAATGGTGGAATAGACTCAATAGGCTGAATGGCCTAATTCTGCCCCAATGACTTATTAACTTCTGAAACATTATATAACAAAAATCTTTTATCAGACATCTAGCGTTCACAATCAGCAGAGTTTCTGTGATTGTCTGATACCCTTACAGCGTATGTTTGACAATAAACAGCATTGCATGTTAGGAAATCATAGTTCTGGGCTCTCTGCAAGAGTTTTCTCTCTTCAAGGATTTCTGATTTAATATTAGTGTTAATATTCCTTTGCTAGGCAGATGTAGATTTGAAGCAACAGATAACAGCAAATGAATTGAGTAAGTTTTCTTTACAGTTCTCAATCTAGTGTTTTTCTCACTGTATTTTTAAAATGTGTTTGCTCTTATACCACACTAGACCAAGTGGACCTGTTGGGCCCAAACCTCTCCTGCATTGGTGCAGCACCCTCTCCTCCCCCCCTCCCTCCCCTCCCCTCCCCTCCCCTCCCCCCTCCCTCCCTCCTCCCCCCACCCCCATTCCATCACCCTCAACCCTTCTTATCCTCCCTTCTCCCCCTCCCTCCCCCCTCCCTCCACCGCCACCCTCCCTCCCTAGGAGATAGATTTAAACTTTAAAATGTGAATAACTTTAAAAATATAACACTGATTTCAATTAAACTTCTTCCATTCCAACCAAATGGACAACGGTGAGTAAGGTCAGCCTAAAATTGTCGTGCTTTCGT
The DNA here is from genome assembly GCF_053455715.1 of Rhinoraja longicauda. NCBI lineage: Eukaryota > Metazoa > Chordata > Chondrichthyes > Rajiformes > Arhynchobatidae > Rhinoraja > Rhinoraja longicauda. The sequence goes on along the minus strand of NC_135957.1, from coordinate 41,113,807 downwards.
GTACCATTTTGGCAGTAGTTCAGGAACAAACAAACGAGAGTTTTAGTACATAGATGGTTATGACTGATGTCTTCTTCCCTGTTGTTATTGACTACTGAATATAAAGGAAATGTGTAGGAAGGAACTGCAGATGCTGGTTTGCACCGAAGATAGACACAAAATGCTGGAGTAACTCAGCGGGACAGGCAGCATCTCTGGATAGTAAGAATGGGAGATGCTGCCTGTCCTGCTGTGTTACTCCAGCGTTTTGTGTCTACTATTGTATAAAAGAACTACTGCAGAGCATATTACAATGGTAGAATGGTGACTTAAAGTTCTGATAGTAAGCATTCCTATTCTGAATCAAAAACCAAAGATATTTAAGCTGCAATCAGTCTGACTGCTATTTCATGCAAGGATTCTTCAGATCAAACATGATCTTTTATTCATATTGCAAAATTCCGAGGCTGTTTTGCAGTTGAAACGTTTCAATCATATATCATAAAGAAGAGAAATACCAGAAACCACGGTCTGAATCAAAGCATCAAACGACTGGGACCCTTGAAAATGGAACTTAATTGCTCTGAAACATTGCATTGACCAAGACATTAATGGTTTCCTCAGATAATAAAACACTTTACTTACAAGAGAAATTGAATTGAAATTGGATCATGTTGTTCTGATTTGTATGGCGTACATGTCATGTAAGTTGTAATAGACGTGCCTGTGTGTGCATTGACTACCAGATAGAGTCAGTAGACAGTGAAGGGGAAAAAGCAGTCTCAATGTCCTTGCTTGTTAACTTGTCCCTCATACCAACCAATACATTAAGCAGCAGCAATGATGCACATTTGAACAGAGATATTAAAAATTGTTATCATGCAACATTAAACTCAGTTGCTTAAATTTTACTATGATTCTATTAAAATACATGCTCTAGTCGGATATTTTATTGGAGTCATTTTTGCAATCTTTTTTTTTGCTTCACATTTCTCTCTAGTTAGGTGGTAATAGCATTGATTCAAATTAGCCATCAGATTGACACAACTGTTTCGAAGGAAGAAGCTAACAATAGTTTTCAGTATCGTGCTTTGTTTTGAAATGGTTGTTTTTTTTAAACTTGCGAATGTGATTTGAGATGGTTGCTGGAGTTTGTAAAACAACTGTTAAAAGATGGCTTTAATATTGAGCAGTAAGGGAATGACTCTTTAATGACAGGCTGTGGTTTTGTAAAGCAGTAGAATAGCTGTGAGCTGAGTAATAGCAGGCACTGAGAAAACACAGCTGCTGTTAGCGCTGATTTAGTTCCAGCAGTGGCTTTTCTAATCTATTCATTCATTTATCTCTCTGGATGCTGTTTGGCTCAGGTCCAACCATAAAGTCAGAAATGGAATAACTTATTTCTTAACCCTTTTTAGCTTTGGAAAATTGTTTTTTAAGATACTAGTCTTCCAAAGAGCAGTTAGGGACAGACAATGAATGCTAGCCTGGTCACTGATGCTGACACCCCATAACTTAGTACATGGTTAGACAAAATGATCGTCTAATAATTCATTTATAGTCCTTCATTGCAGTAATAGTGAGAGGTCTTGCAGTTCAAGGAATTCTTATATAAAATATTTCAGTGTTATATGTAATGTTGGTGAGTGCATGATTACTTTGAAATTCCGATGTGAGCAGTGAATTCAGAATTGTTAAGATGGTAACAGAAAGGAAGAGCCCATGGAATTAACAATGAAGTAGGCAGCAGATCAGCAATGATTTTGAAAGGCTGAGCAGGCATGTGGGGCTGGTTAACCTTCTTCTGCTCCTTTATGTTACGTTCTTATGCTCAGTTTAAAACATATTTTATATTATCTGCTGAGTGTTATCTGTCAGCAATTCCCTTTACTCATTTTTAATTACAGACAATGCTTAAAATATGTTTTATACACTGAGGAAGATGTGACTGAATTTTGCCAACAACAACATCCTCAGTGCTTGATTTGGACAATGTTACATATGGCAGCCGAGGTGACCATTGTTTTACGTGTTTGACCTCTAGCTACAGCTGAGCGTATTACCAGTGTCCTGTATTCTGCTGCAAAGGGAGGCCAATGAGGCCATCTATACAGGGACCTTCTTTTGCATTACTTCTTGTTCTAAGGCAGTGTGAGCGTGAGGAGAATGGACAGATTGCAGATCTCCTTGTACACAGAGCCTTTGATGGCACACACAATCCATCCAGTATGTTTCTTGTTAACTCAGACAATTTCACAGAAAATAAATTTTATTCCTCCATTATATAGATGATATAAGCAACAGATCGTGCAGATGAATGCCTGGTGTTCTGCAGCAGTATTAAGCACCAATTGTCATAAATTAACCATGACACCCAAGTACATAAATTGGAGCATGAAAAGGTGATTCAGCTTCTCAAACTTGGTCTCCCATTCAAGCGGATTCTAATCAACACCATTTTCCTACCCATCTCCATATCCCTTGATTCCTCCAATATTCCGAAAACTATCAATCATTCTTCAGTTGAGTTGAATTTAGTTTATTGTCACGTGTACCGAGGTACAGTGAAAAGCTTTTGTTGCGTGCTAGCCAGTCAGCAGAAAGACAATACATCATTACAATTGAGCCCTCCACAGTGTACAGATACATGATAAAAGGAATAATGTGATTAAGTTTAGTGAAAGATAAAGTCCAGTAAAGCCCGATCAAAGATAGTCCAAGAATCTCCACTGTGGTAGATAGTGGCTCAGGACTGCTCTCTAGTTGTTGGTCGGATGGTTCAGTTGCCTGATCTTCTTCTTTCGTGTCCTTCATCCATGTTTCAAATGTTACATCACTGTCATCGTCCATTCTGAAAAGGACGCAAGCTTCCGACGACAATCAGTGGGAGCCATCACTCATACAATAGATGATGGTGGTAGCAGAATTAGCTCAGGACACTTCCAGTTTCCAGCCCCACGGCGTGGATGCTTCTGCTATGGGGCCTGTTGCCTGATAACATCTGGGAAGAAACTATCCCTGAATCTGGAAGTGTGTGTTTTCATACTTTTATACCTTTTGCATGATGGGAGAGGGGAGAAGAGGGAATAGCCAGGTTGTGACTTGTCCTTGATTATGCTGGTGGCCTTGCCGAGGCAGCGTGAGATGCAAATGGAGTCAATGGAAGGGATGTTGGTTTCTGTGATGGTCTGGGCTGCATCCACAATTCCCTGCAATTTCTTGCAGTCGTGGATGGAGCTGTTCCCAAACCATGCTGTAATGTCTTTACAGCTGTGATGCCTATCTGAAGACTTTGGTGAGAGTTGTTGGGGACATGCTGAACTTCCTAAGCCTTTGTTATGTTGTGCACATCCAGTGGCAGAGCATTTCCAAGACAGAGACAAATACATCAAGAGATACAGAGGTAGTGCTGCTAAGTGTGGTGGAAGTAAGATTTCAGCCATGTTGTTATTGAGCGGTGGAGCAGGCAAAAGGCCATCTATATTTCTTATGTTCTAGTCATCCACCTGGAGCTTACACACACTTCACAGCAGATCTGTAATATGAATCATGACATCACAACAAACATCACTGACCATGCCAGTGCTATTCAAGCTCTGGATATGGAACATGGGTTGCTGTAGGAACATTCTACTGAGCTGGATGATAGCCTGCTGTTTGATATAAAACCTGGCTGCAATGAGGAGACCATCCTTGCCTTCACCTGCCAGAAATAAATGTGAAGGTAAGAACACAAAGATGAGGAGAAGGAGGTGGATTAACAGTGGAACACCAGAGAGAAACTAAAAAATAAAAAGGGAAAAGGCTCGACATCCAGCAGGTCAGGCGGCATCAGTGGAAAGGGAAAGTCATTTTTTCAGTTGCTGCCGAATCTGCTGAGCTTTTCCAGCGTTTTCTGTTTTAATTTCAGATTTTCAATGCCAGCAGTATTCATTTTTGTTTTGCAAAGAAAATAAATGGAGAGAGAGAAAACTCAAAAGTTAGTTGGCTAGATTGCAGTGCAGTCATCTCCATCTGACTGGTCCCACACAATGAATAATTTAAAGAACGATGACACTAAATTAATTCACACTTCGCCTTTCACCTGCAAAGTCATTCACCAACACATCACTTTCCACATTAACCCACCAATAATGTACATTCCAAACCTGATTTAATACATCAATAATAACAGGAGGACAGAAGTAATCATTACCTTACATTCTATTAGTGCCTTCCTTTTGTGTGCCTCATCTAATTTAGTGCTCCTTTGCACTGAGGCTGTAGTTTGGCTGCTGACTGACAATTGAGGAGACCGCAGGTGGCTTTGAAGGACAGTCTCAATCAGTTCTTAACTAGAAGCCCTGGATCATAGAGTCACAGAGAGATGCAGCATGCAAAGAGCACCCTTTGGCCCACCTGGTTCATGCTGACCATCAACCATCTATCTACACTGATCAAATCCAACTTTATTCTCTCCGTATTGTCATGAATATCCTCCAGATTCTATCACTCCCCTACGCACAAGGGGCAACTTCACAGAAGCCAATTAACCTACCACCTGCATGTCATTGGTATGTGGGGAGAAAGCAGAGCACCCAGAGGACTTCCACTCTGTCACAAGGAAAACGTGCAGACCCCACACTGACAGCAGCTGTAGTCAGGATTGAACCTGGATTACTGGCGCTGTGAGGCCGCAGGTCTACCAGCTGCGCCACTGTGTCACCCTCCGCCTGAACTATAGCAGCTCGGGTTAGCAGACTGACAGGCAATGGCTAGAGCACTGGCAAGATCCTCACACCAGAGCGAAGAGGGAAAGTTTGCATCTAAAGTTTGCAAATATCCATGCAAATAGATATTTCCATTAGTCTGGACCCATGTCACTTGCCGGAGAACAGCACCATGACGTCCCTGAATTTCTTTTGAACTCTGATTCCTTAAGTCATGATGACAGCAGGATAAGGTTCTGCTGAATACACAGACCTCAAATGGAAGGAACTGTACTGTGACAGAAGCCATATTTAATGTCAGATACAACATCATAATGTGTTCCAAATCTGCGAATGGATGTGACACATAGCTTAATGTTGGGTAATAGGCCCTTCCTCCTAGATGTTGAGTGCAGATTTGTTTGAATTTGACTACCATCGTTTGGTCTCTTTAAGAGTGCTGTACTAGACCCTGTGTGCAGATGCAGTCTTCGGTGAGCTGGGGATTAAACTATCTTTTCCCCTGGCTGCTGGATAGTCTTACTTATGTTTTAATGACATGAAGTAAGACGTCTGATCGTCCAACGACTTAATCATTACATTACCTGGCCTCTTCTTCTCATTCCACTCTTTGGGGTTAAAGAATTAAGTTAACGTAAGAACAGATTTCTTACCTTTTCACCTTTCACCACACCCCAAGGCTTACCTTCTGTCATTTCAGATCCCACCAGCAAAATCCTTCTCAATCAGAGGAGGTAAAAAGCAATGAGGATGAAGAGACACTTGTCCATCTATCACGTTTGCCACGGTTCGTAATTCGACCTGCAACAACGAGTTGAGAGTGTATGTTGAAATATGATTGAATAACTGGCAGGGTGATTGAGTTGTGAGTCCAAGTTTGAGGCTTGTGGCAATACACAGTTTTGAGAGTGAGGTAAACTGCAAAGTGAAGAGTTGGGTATAGATTGAATGATGTGCGCTTAGGATTTCTGAGCTGATTGTTTGGACAATTCGCCATTGGAGAGTGAACAGTGTGCAGCTAGTCGAGTTCCTGCTTCACGTTCCAGTGACAAAGGTTCAGTCTGGACCTCTGGTGCTATCCGTGTGGAGTTTGTACGTTCTCCCTGCGACTGGAATAGTTTCCTCTAAGTGTCCTTCTTTCCTCCAACATCCCAATTATGTGTAGATTGGTACGTTAACTGGGCACAAGTGTGAAGGAGATTGGTAGAATCTAATTTTTACAATAATCCTATCCCAACCTACATGGGTGAATAAGATGGGTGAAGTCAGATTAGCCTAGAAATCTATGCTTGATGGTCGGCATAACAGTCGGGGGGGGGGGGGGGGGGGGGGTGAAGGGCCTGTTTCTGCACTGTATCTCTATAAACTATGATTTCAAGCTAAAATGTTCAACAACTTTGTACTGTACATCCATGTTCCTGTAACAACAATCCTGGGATTGATTTCTTTGACCACTTTTAACAGATGTACCTCCAGAACATCTGTCTAGGGGACACATCATTCACGCATCCCTGAAACCAACCTGCAGATATAGGATCTCTCTTCCTTTCACCAAGACCAGTGCAGGCTCTGAGAGCGCCAATGCTGATTACCTTGCATGTTCAGTCACTCTTTGAAGTATCGCAGTGCGGAGTCCATTCTTAGAAAAAAATTATATCCCCTTATTAGGTGCACACTGCCTTAGTGATAGTGCAATCTTCCACCTAATCTGTGCAGCCAACAAACTGGCTGCTCACAGCTATGTAAAGCGGCAGTCGGGGCATCCTTACAACATTGCCGATCCATGTCCCCCAGTGATGCTGCCTGACCCCTTGAGTTACTCCAGCACAATGTATTCTACGCAAGATTCTAGCATCTGCTTTCCTTGTGCCTACATCCTTACAGTGCGAGCTGCAGCACAACAAATGTGACAGGTTATTTGTGCACTTCAACCCCTCCATCCATTCTCACACTTTATCCAACTTAATTTGCAGGTGACTTCAATTGCTGTCACTAGTACTAATTTTGTATTGGTGAATTCACTCAAACACTACAGCAACCAAAAACCATTCAAGAACTCCAAAAACCATTTAGTTTAGTTTAGGTTAGTTTAGAGATACAGCGCGGAAACAGGCCCTTCGGCCTACCAGGTCCACGCCAACCAGCGATCCCCGTTTATTAACACTACCCTATACCAACTAGGGACAATTTTTACATTTACCAAGCCAATTAACCTACATACCTGTACGTCTTTGGAGTGTGGGAGGAAACCGAAGATCTCGGAGAAAACCCACTCAGGTCATGGGGAGAACGTACAAACTCTGTACAGACAGCGCTCGTAGTCAGGATCGAACCCGGGTCTCCAGCGCTGCAATCGCTATAAGGCAGCAACTCTAATGCTGCGCCACTGTGCTGCCCTAAAGATGCAAGTTGTAAGGATGTCCCAACCACCACTTTACATTTCTGGTAGGTTCCTATCATATCTTTAGTGGGAAACTGTGGTGAGATCACAGGGAAAATCCCAAACAGCTCGTTGAACATTTGTAACTTTGTCGGCACCAGCCACGTGGCGACACTTGTGTTCTGCCTCGGTGAGGTCTGCTGTGTGATTTTACCGAGTTGTATGCAAAACAAAGCGTTTCACTGCACCTAGGTGCAAGCAACAATAAAGTATTATTGAATCATTGAAACTGGGCCAGGACCTGGATAAGCAACGTTGTGCCAGGCACTGCATTATAGATTGTCTTTCAGTAAGCAAGGGAATGGGGGAAGAGGTTAGGTGACCAGGCAGCTAACTTGTATTAATCTAAGAAGCAATGTTATTGAGGGATGTTTGGGGTTACCATTTTGTAAGCCTCAGACGGATATTATCTATACCTGGCTGGTGTATATTGTAGAAGACGGGCTTCTAACTTACTGAATATATCAAGCCCTCAAGACTGTAACAAATGCGCAGCATTCAAATCAGGGCTAGATACCTGACCATGGGTCAGCCGCAGGGGTTCCAGGTAAGCAGATATTGGCACCGACTTGAATACCACTGTGCCTCCCCCTACAACAGCCCTTTTATATTTGGAGCACATACCCATATTAACAGATAAAAATGTAACACCACGAACACACAACCTTTTGGGTTTCGTGCCTAGGAAGGATTTTTGCACAGATGTACTTTCTGGCTAGTTTACCTCCAGTGATTGATGTGAGCTGAGTTTGGCTGAGGCCCCAATCCTGGGTGCATTTTTACTGACAAACCCGAAGTTTCTTCATCTGAGCAAGCACATTTCTTTCTCTTGAGGAGATGGCTTCTAACCTACTGAATACATCAAATTTATATGTTTCTACTACATAAAGTTTTGTTCGTTTACACTGTCAGTAAATAAATTGACTGCAATTAATTATGAAATAGATCCCGAGTAATTCACTCTGTGTACATCTGATAGCACTCTAATTGTGCGGAAACTAAACTGCAGCAACATGAAAGGATATTTTGGATTCAGAAGAACTTTTAGCTCCCATGCTGCAAGGCTTACATGTTACAAATATGTTTGCCATTATGGGAGCATTGGGGAAAAAGTGTTGAACAGCCAGAATTCATGCTTGGAAACTAGAAACAAGAGCCCATAAATTAAAATTACACAACCAGGAAGTGAATCCACTTCACATACTCAAGTGACAGGGAAGATTGATGGGATGGAGCAGATAGTTAGATTTTACCACAGCTCTACAATGCTGGACATAATTATCTCTCGCACAGTAACAAGGCATAGCTACCAGAAACGGCACCAGAAATGAGACATCGTTGTAAACTGACATCTCACAGTGTGATGCTCTTAGTAAACTATCTGAAACCAGATATAGATAGATAGTAAGAACAAAAATCGTCTTTAAATACAGTTAACTGGTTTGCGCTGGACCTAATGAAAACCCCCTCTCCAGTGACAAATTTGCTCTATTGCAGCTTGGAGAAACATGGCCAAATTTTAACCCTTCACTAGATTGCAACAGAGCAAAGTACCAATTGGTAGCATTAAAAATCATGGACTCATGAAAGATTTGCAAAACCAGATGCCATTTATGCCATTATGTTTGATTCATTCATCAAATAATTACCTGGCCTGAACCAATCCTATAGCAACTGGTTCATTTCCCTGAGGTCTGAGGTCTGAGGTCTTGGGTCGATATTCAGTTTCCACCTCTCTTCCAGTCCATGTCAAACCCTGACCACTTTCTGAGTGAAAAAGATTTCTCTTATCTTTCATCTAAACCTTTCATCAATTAATATAAATCCAGAATCTGCCGATGGATATCATCCTTTATATACAGTCTATCTAAGATTCTCAATGTTTTCTACATCTCAATTGAGGCTCCGCTTCTCTGTTCAAAAAACATAGATTTTCCAATTTTTCTCAGGCCTACTGTTCTGGTAATATTCTTGTTAACCTCTTCTGCACCCTCTCCAGTGCAATGTGTTTCTTGACCAGAACTGAATGCAGCACTCAGCCTGCATTCTAACATCCATACACTTCTACCATAAGCTTTATTGCTTTTGCATTCTCACAAAAGAAAACATTCGTAACCACCTTAATATCTAGTACTGCAATCTTTAAGGAATCTGAATTGCAATGCCCAATTATTCCACTATAGCACTCAATATCCTCCAATGTACTGTGATGCATGGACATGCATTGATGATAGTAATTTTTTAATGTATTTTTGGATAGGAATAAAGATAGTCTGGAAATAACGTGCTGAATTGGAGGATTTCAATCTCAAACAGGACTTGGCAAAAGTAGACAGTGCAGCTACTAGCATCTGGCAAGAGGTAGTGAATTATCAGTGAAATTGGTAGAGTTCAGTGCCAATATAGAGCATAGACTAGTACAGCACAGGAACAAGCTCTTGGACCCACCATGTCCGCAACGACTGTGATGACAAACTAAACTAATCCTATCTGCTCGCACATGGTCCGCATCTATTTATTCTCTGCTGGTTGAAGTGTTTGAATGCCTATTGTATCTACATTTGTAATTGTATCTGCATTTACCATCTCCACAACAGTAAAATATAGGCACCTACTGCACAGTGTAAAAACAAAATATTCCTCACAAATCTACTTTATACTTTCCCTCACTCAACTTAAAGCTATGCCCTCCTGTATTTGACATTCCTACTCCAGGAAAACGATTCTGACTATCTATCCTATCCATGCCATTCATCATTTTGTATTCTTCTTTCAGCAGATGGTACAGAAAAAACAATTCAAGTTTGTCCACCTACTCCTTATACACTCCAATCTGGGCAACATCCTGGTGAGCCTTCCATCGACTCCATTTATACCTCATACTGCCTCGGCAAGGCCAGCAGCACAATCAAGGATGAGATGCACCCTGGCCACTCCCTCTCCTCTCCTCTTCCATCAGGCAACAGATATAGAAGTGTGAAAAGGCCCAGCTCTAGATTTTGGAACAGTTTCTTCCCAGCTGTTATCGGGCAACTGAATTATCCTACCACAATCTGAGAACAGTCTTGAACTGCTATCTACCTTATGGGTGACCCTCGGACTATCTTTGATTGGATTTTGCTAGCTTTACCTTGCACTAAACGTTATTCCCTTATCATGTATCTATACACTGTAAATGGCTTGATTGTGATCATGTATTGTGTTTCCGCTGACCGGATAACACGCAACAAAAGCTTTCACTGTACCTCGGTACACGTGACAATAAGCTAAACTAAACTAAACTCTTCTGCATCTTTCCCAAAGCTTCTATAACCTTTATGTAGTGTGGTGACCAGAACTACTCTCAATACTCCAAATGTGACCTCATCAATATTTTATACACCTGCAACATAACTTTGTATTTTTAGAATCAATATATATATATTTATAATTAATGCACCAACCAATGATTGCAAGCATGACATATACCTTCTTTGCCACTCTATGCAAATGTGTTGCCACTTTCAAGGAGCCATGGACTTACACCCCATGATCTCTCAATACATCAATGCTTCAAAGTGTCCTACCATTTACTGTACATTTAACTATTGCATTTGACCATCCAACCTCCCAAAATGCATCTCCTGACCCCTGTCTGTTTTAAACACAATCTGTAATTTCTTCACCCAAGTTTCCAACTGGTCTCTATTTTGTTGTATACTTTGACAACCATCCACACTAGCACATAACTCTACCAATTTCCCTGTCATCTGCAAACCTACTAATCAGAGTATCTACATTTTCATTATAATCTAGTATGGTATCTATTTCTACATTTTCTACATAATCTACATTCAACAGCAGGTCTCAGCACTGATTCTTGCAGAACACCACAGACCACTAGTCACAAAAACACCCCTTTACCATTTATGATGAAAAGTTTGGATTCAGTTTACCAACTCTCCTTGGATCCCATGTAATTTAATCTTCTGGACGAGCCTACTATGAGGGACTTTGTCAAATGCTTTACTAATGTCCATGGAGAGAATAGCCACTGCCTAACCTCATCAATCATATATGTCATTCCCCAAAATAACTCAAACTTGTGAGACAGGATCTGCCCCAAAAATAATCATGCTGACTATCTCCAATAAGTCCATGCTTTAACCATTGCAAATAAATCATGAACCAAGAAATCTTCTCCAATCATTTTCCTCCCACTGATGTAAGGCTCAGCAGTGGCCTATAATTTCCTGGTTTGTTCCTGGTGTTCTTCTTAAGCAATGAACAACATTGGGTATTCTTCAATCTTCTGTGTCTTCAACTGTAGCTAAAGAGGAAACAAAGGTTTGCTGCAAGGCACCAGCAATCCCCTCCCTTGCTTCCCTCAGTATCCTGAGATAAATCACATCAGACCCTGCAGATTTATTCACCTTAATGCTTTTCAAGACACTCAACACCTCTTCCTACTTAATATTGATATGCCCTAAAATAAAGTATGTACCCTTGCTTAATCTCACCATCAACCATGTCCTCCTTGGTGAATACCAATATGAAGTACTCATCAAGGAACACAACTACTTCCTCTGACTCAATGCATAAATCTCCTCCTTTGTCCTTGAGTAGACCTACCCTTTCCCTAGCTACCTTTTTGTGCCTAATATATGTATAAAATGCCTTGGAATTCTCCTTAATCCTAATTGCCAAGGACATTTCATGGACCCTTTTAGCCCTCCTAATTTCTTACTTTTCCTGCTTCCTTTATATTCCTCATGGGCCGTGTCTGATTTCAGCTTCCTGAACCTTACATATGCTTTCTTTTACTGTTTGACTAAACCTATAATATCTGTTGTCGTCTAAGGTTCCCGAACATAGCCTAACATATTTTTCATCCTCACAGGAACACACTGGTCCTGAACTCTAATCAACTGGCCTTTAAAAGACTCCCACATGTCAGATGTAGATTTACCCTCAAACAGCCGCTCCTAATCAACATTCTCCAGGTCCTGCCTAATATTATTGTAATTAGCTTTACCCTAATTTGGCACATTCACTCAAGGACTGGTCTTATCCTTATCCATAACCATCTTAAATCTTATGAAACTATGGTTACTGTTTCTAAAATGCTCCCTTACTGAAACTCCAGTCAGCTGGCCAGACATTCCCCAATGTATGATCTAGGATGACCCCAAGCCTAGTTCGATTATCTAAATATTGTTTTAAGAATGTCTTCTGTATGCACCAAACAAATTCATCAACTTCGCCACCAATTTTCATCTTGCACTCAAAATTACTTGGACCATCTCCGACACCTCCCTCCCCTTTCTTTATCTCACAGCCTCCATCACAAGAAATAGATTATTGACTGATGTCTATTACAAACCCACTGACTCCCACAACTATCTTGACTACACTTTTTCACACCATGCTTCCTCCAAAGACTCTATCCCCCTATTCCCAATTCCTCCGTCTACTCAGCATCTGCGCCCAAGATGAGGTGTTTCATACTTGGACATCCGAGATGTCCTCATTCTTTAGGGAACGGGGGTTCCTCTCTCACATCATACATGAGGCCCTCACTCGTGTCTCTTGGTACCCTGCAGCTCTGCCCTTGTTCCCCCTTCCCCTAATCGCAACAGAGGCAGAGCCCCCTAGTCCTTACCTTCCACCCCATCAGCCATCGCACGCAACACATAATCCTGCGAAATGTTCGCCACCTCAAACGGGATCCCACCACTAGCCACAGTTTCCCATCTCCACCCCTTTCCGCCTTCCGCAGAGACCGTTCCCTTCGCAACTCCCTGGTTAACTCATCCCTTCCCATCCAAACCACCCCCTCCCCAGGTACCTTCCCCAGCAACACAGAAGATGCAACACCTGTCGCTGTACCACCTCGCTCGACTCTGTAGGGACCCTGACAGTCCTTTCAGGTTAGGCAGAGGTTCACTTGCACCTCATCCAACCTCAGTCATTATGACATGCACTAACCCCAGTCATTATGAAGTGCTTTGAGAAGCTGGTCCAGCAGCACATCAAAGCCAGCCTCTCAGCCACTATCGACCCACACCAATTCGCTTACAGATCAAACAGGTCTACAGAGGACGCCATTACTACTGCCCTACACAACCGCACTGACCCATCTTGAGCGGCAGGGCAGTTACGTGAGGATGCTCTTCATAGATTATAGTTCAGCATTTAACACGGTCATCACGGACAGACTGGTTTCTAAACTAACTGATTTAGGACTCTCCCAATCTATCTGTAACTGGATTAAGGACTTCCTGACCAATCGGCCCCAGATGGTCAGATTAGGCCCTCACACATCCTCCACTCTCACATTCAGCACCGGCTGCCCACAAGGATGCATGTTGAGCTCTCTTCTCTACGCCCTTTACACCCATGACTGCACCCCCACTGATCCTACCAACGCCATCATCAAGTTTGCGGATGACACGACTGTGGTTGGACTCGTCTCAGGAGATGACGAGACAGCCTACAGAGATGAAGTCCAAAAACTGATAGGATGGTGTGCGGAAAACAATCTGGCTCTGAATCCTTCCAAGACAAAAGAACTCATAATAGACTTCCGAAGACACAATATGAGCTACACACCACTGCATATCAGCGGGGTTTGTGTGGAAAGGGTCCCTGCCTTCAAGTTCCTGGGCACGCATATTGCTGAGGATCTCTCCTGGACCACAAACACCATAGCGGCAGTCAAAAAGGCACAGCAGCGGCTCTACTTTCTGAGGATCCTCAGGAAGAACAACCTGCAAGAGCAGCTGCTAGTGACTTTCTACCGTTGCACCATCGAGAGTGTGCTGACGTACTGTATTTCTATGTGGTACACCAGCAGCTCAGAGGCAAACAAGAAAGCCCTTCAGAGGGTCATCAACTCTGCAAAGAAAATCATTGGTTGCCCACTGCCCTCTCTAGAGGAACTTTACTCCCTCCGCTGCCTCAGCAGAGCTGCCAACATCCTGAGGGATCCTTCCCACCCTGGTCATCAGCTGCTCCAACTGCTGCCCTCTGGTAGACGGTTCAGGTCCATTACATCACGGACTAATAGACTCAAGAACAGTTTCTACCCCAGTGTCATACGTGCGCTGAACACTGCCAGACACTCACATCAAACTGAAGGGAAGGAACGGAACTGATCGGAACACTGTCAGTTACTTGTCAGAAAACATAAGCCTCAATTTAATACAAGTTTACATTCTACTGCACTTATATTGTTAACATTTGCTAAACTTATTACATGTTACAACCGACCGCACCTTATATTTAATTACATTATTTCTTTTATTTTTTATTTTTTTTAAACGGCACTTGCAATATGTTAGCTCTCATTGCTGTGCAATAACTTGCTGTCTTGATTGCACTGTACACTGCCTCGACCGTATTGTAATTGTTTTGTCTATATTGTATTAGAGGTCAGTTTGTTTAATTCAGTAGATTAGGTTTAGCTTGTTATGGATAAAGGTTTATCCTTTGTACTGTCTGCTGTGTGTGATTGCATCATCTGGACTGCTTTAATTTCGCTGTACTTTGTGTAGTGACAATAAAGGTTTTTACAATTTACAATCTACTGTATCCATTGTTCAAGATGCAGACTCTTATACATCGGCGAGACCAAACGCAGACTGGGCGATCGTTTCGCGGAACACCTTTGCTCAGCCCACTTTAACCAACCTGATCTCCCGGTTGCTGGACACTTTAATTCTCCTCCCCATTCCTACACAGACCTTTCTGTCCTCAGTCTCCTCCATTGTCAGAATGAGGTTAAACGCAAATTGGAGGACAGCATCTCATATTTCGCTTGGGCAGCTTACAGCCCAGTGGTATGAATATTGATTTATTTCACTTCAGGTGGCCCCGGCATTTCCTCTCTCTCTATCCCTCCTCTACCCAAGTCGCATTAGCTTCTCACTTTCATCCTACAAACAGCTTACCATGGCCTGTTTCCTTTATCATCGTTACTTATTTTGCATATCTTTCATTCATTGTTCTTATCTCTCCACATCACCTTCTATATCTCTCATTTCCCTAATTCCTAACCAGTCTGAAGAAGGGTCTTGACCTAAAAAGTCCTTATACACCAGTCACTGAAAGTTGGCGTGCAGGTACAGCAGGCAGTGAAGAAAGCTGAAAGCTGGCTTCATAATGAGAGGATTTCAGTATAGGAGTAAAGAGGTTCTTCTGTAGTTGTATAGGGCCCTGGTAAGACACATCTGGAGTATTGTGTACAGTTTTGGTCTCCTAATATGAGGAAGGACATCCTTGTAATTGAGGCAGTGCAGCGTAGGTTCATAAGATTGATCCCTGGGATGGCGGGGCTGTCATATGAGGAAAGATTGAAAAGACTAGGCTTGTATTCACTGGAGTTTAGAAGGATGAGAGGGGATCTTATAGAGACATATAAAATTATAAAAGGACTGGACAAGCTAGATGCAGGAAAAATGTTCCGAATGTTAGGGGAGTTCAGAACCAGGGGCCACAGTCTTAGAATAAAGGGGAGGCCATTTAAAACTGAGGTGAGAAGGAATTTTTCACCCAGAGAGTTGTGAATTTGTGGAATTCTCTGCCACAGAGGGCTGTGGAGGCCAAATCACTGGATAAATTTAAGAGAGAGTTACATAGAGCTCTAGGAATCAAGGGATATGGGGAGAAGGCAGGCACGGGTTACTGATTGTGGATGATCAGCCATGATCACAATGAATGGCGGTGCTGGCTCGGGGATGAATGGCCTCCTCCTGCACCTATTTTCTATGTTTCTATGTTTCATTCCTTCTCTCCAGAGATGCTGCCTGTCCCGCTGAGTTACTCCAGCTTTTTGTGTCTATCAACAAGATATCACCTGCCCTGCCACATTTATATTTGTCCGAAATGTACTTGCAAATTTGCTCGTCTATTTCCCCTGGGTTGTTTCAAAGTGTACAATACATCCCCAGAGCATAATTGCCCCTTTTTTGTTCTTTGGTTTAGCTTCATTTAATGATTATTTCAACATATCATCTCTTCTGTGGAGTTTGAAGAAGGGGTCTGACCCAAAACGTCACCTATTCCTTTTCTCCAGAGATGCTGCCTGACCTTTGCCTTTGTCCCACCCCCTCTCCTGACATCAGTCTGAAGAAGGGTCTCGACCCAAAACGTCATCCATTCCTTCTCTCCCGAGATGCTGCCTGACCCGCTGAGTTACTCCAGCATTTTGTGTCTACCTTCGATTTAAACCAGCATCTGCAGTTTTTCTCCTAATCCGCTGAGTTACTCCAGCATTTCTTGTCTATCATCTCTTCTCACAGCAGCAATTGTTTCTTTCTTTAAGTCAGAACATTACTTTCCTACCAGAACTACAAGAGTTGCAGCTCAGCATCATCACAGAGGTCAATGCAAAACATCAGTATCCTATTGCTTCTGCATATGAAATTGGGTTACAGACAATATTTCACATGGAAATCGCTGCATAGAGTCTCACCTGACAAGAATCTGGATAGAAGAGGGCGCAAAGATCACAAGCCTAATTTGTTGTCCTTCTAACATTTCAGGAGTGCTATCTCAGGTAAGTTAACTGTGTGCCTCTTTTAATTAGAAGTTCAAACCTTGATGCTGCAACACCAAGCTATCGAAACCAATCACTTCTTCCAGCAGTTATCAGATAATGCTTTGTTCAAGCTTTTATTTATTGGAGCCTAACATGCCCAGCATGAAAAAGCACTTGCTGATCTTCTCTTTCAGTAAAGATCTTCCATTTATAAACACTTTTGCTGGAGTAAATATGGAGAAATTTTACATACTTACAGCGGACCCAGTCATCAAGGGGTAAAGATTTAATATAATTGATAAAAAGAATTAGGTGGATAAATGGAAAATAATTATTTACACAGTGAATGTTAATAATCAGAAAAGACTTTGGAACAATATTAAATAGTAACTACCAAAGAGATTTGGATATGTACTTGATAAAGGATATTTTGCAGAGATTTGCTGAATGAATAGGTGCGTGATAGTCGGTTAGTGTATAACTTGGTTAGCTCTTTCACACCCAGCATGGACGTGAAAGGGATGAAAGGTCTCCTTCCATAATGTGTGATAATATGGTACTATAATAGACTACACAGTCATTGTGTGGTAATTGCATTCTGCACAATCACAGAAGTGAAATGCAACCAATAAGTATATGCATTCAAGAGAGAGCTGGATAGAACTCTTAAGGATAGCGGAGTCAGGGGGTATGGGGAGAAGACAGGAACGGGGTACTGATTGAGAATGATCAGCCATGATCACATTGAATGGCGGTGCTGGCTCGAAAGGACGAATGGCCTCCTCCTGCACCTATTGTCTATTGTCTAAACTGGTTAGTCAGTACCACTCCAAGCTAAATATTTGGTGGGTAGGTAAAGATCATCAGCTCCTTGGAGTTCTCTGTGTAACTCTAAGGGACTATTTTGCCACTGTTGTATATTATTTTAATAATATAGGTGGGCTGTCTGAAATTATGCACCCTTGGATAAAGATAAGGGTCACCTTTCTCTGATGAGTACTTCTCTATTGTATATTTTCTAATCATCAATCATAATTTTATCTGCTGTTATATTTAATGTAATAATTTAAATTGATTGATCTATCTCTAATACAGTTCAGTTATCAAATTATTTTCTTGAAGCAGTTGCTGCAGTTGAAAGCACAGTTCCAGTATGCATTGGGTCCTTTGGTTGTCTACATTGTCCAATCGTACATTACCCTGTTACAAATGCAAACATTTCCATAATGATGGATTAACTGTTTGCAAAACACTTTTCCCACAACATTAATGCTGAAAATACTAATTGCCTATTCCAACAATTATTTGGAACAGACTTTCTTGTAGCTTCAGCGATTAATTTGGAAATGTGTTTTAAAACAAACCGGCTGCCAGTTTCAGTTGTGTTCTTGTGCAAAATTACAGCCCTCATTCGGGATCACATTAACAGTTAAAGAAACAGAATATACGTTCCATTTCATGGAAGTACAAACAAACTTTACCAATTCACCCTACCTGACAAGAAATCTCAGTTTTTTGTATTCTGTAGCTGGAAAGTTTGTGCAAAGCACATGTTGAATCGTTGGAAATATGTTGTATATAAACAATTTAAAAGAGTGCTAATCCTGCATGGTTTACACTTCAACTGCAGTTGTGCATAATCTATTCCAATGAGCGCATAGGTTTAATGTCATTTTATCATAGAGTTACAGCATGGAGACAGGTTCTTCAGCCCAACTTGTTCTTGCTGACCAAGTTGCCTTCCTGAGCTTGTCACATTTACCTGCATTTAACTCCTATCACTTTGAAACTTTCCTATCTGTGAACCTGCCCAAATGTAATTGAAACATAATTGCACCCATAATTACCACAGGCAGCTTATTCCAACTGTGAAAATAGTGTCCATGAGATCTCCTTTAAATCTTTTCCTTTGACCTTAAAACTCTAGTTTTAGACTCTCTGACGCTGGGAAAATGGAGGTGACCATTCACATTATCGCCATCCTTCATAATTTTTTCACTTATATAAGGACACCCTTTCAGCTACTTTCACTGCATTGAAAATAGTCTCAGCCTCTCCTTTTAACTCAAACCCTCCAGTCCCAGCAATGTTCTTGTTAATCTTTTCTACACCCACTTTAGTTTAATCACATCCTTCCCATACTAAGGTGACCAGAAGTGCACAACATGCTCCAAATGTGGTCTCACCAACATCTTTTACAGCTCAAACGTGACATCCCAATTCTTGTCTCTGTCTCTACCTCCATCAATCTGCCTATCAGTGAACCCCCTTGCCTGAGGTCATCTGTTGCCAGCCGTGATAATTCCGGCCCCTTCTCTCGTTCAAGTTTCTTTCCTGCTCCCCCCTTGCAATCACTCCGATGAAGGGTCCTGACCCGAAACGTCGCTTATCCATGTTCTTCAGAGATGCTGCCTGACCCGCTGAGTTACTCCAGCATTTTGTGCCTTTCTTTGATAAACAACGTCTGGAGTTCCTTGTTACTACATCCCAACCCTTGTCTGATGAAGGTAAGTGTACAATGTGTCTTCCTCACCACCTCGTCCAACTGCATTGCCACTTTCAGGGATTTATGTACTTGTACCCCTCGGACTCCCTGTGCTACAACACTCCGCACAGCTCTGCCACTCATGGAGTATATCCTGCCCTTACGTAACTCCCCGAATACATCGCCTCACACTTTCCTGAATTGAATTCCAGCTGACATTCCTTTGCTTGCTTCCCAGTTGATCTAGATTATATTGTAACCTGACACAACCTTATCTGCTTCCACAACAACAGCAATTTTGGTGTCACCCCCTCCCCCTCCCCCCCCCCCCCTCCCCCAACTTACTACCCTCT
Organism: Rhinoraja longicauda; assembly: GCF_053455715.1. Lineage (NCBI taxonomy): Eukaryota > Metazoa > Chordata > Chondrichthyes > Rajiformes > Arhynchobatidae > Rhinoraja > Rhinoraja longicauda. The sequence continues at coordinate 41,094,321 of NC_135957.1, read as the reverse complement.
AAGTAAAATTATTAGTATCTATGACAAGCAATAGGGGGCACCATGGGACACAGGCCTCCAATCTGAAGATTAACATCCTACTAAATCCCTCAGACTCCTTCCACCGAGCCAAGTTTATGAGCAGAATGATCCACATTGATAACCAACACTAGGTACAAGTCACATTGTTCATTAGTACAAAATAAAAAGTACTTCTGATGCACCAAGCCAATAGAGTTGGCAATATTCAATTCCAAGTAGTTGTGCCTCATTATAAACTGTTAGTTTCAACATAAAATCTATGCTTTTGAGTCCCTGCCCTCAAAAGGATATTACAGTCTTCCTGACTAAATTTCCAATTCAGTTCTTGGCCCTTCATCATAATACCATTGGGAAAGAGGAAAAGAAAGACCTTACAGGTATCAGTAAATTCTCTGCCCAACTTGCAACACAGGGAATATTAGATTTGGGGCAGCAATCTGGGGCTTGGCCAACACTGTGTTCAACTAAATATTCCATTCAGGGCCATGTGGGCCAGAAAACAAAATTGCAGTGTTGTCAACCATCAATTCAACAATTATCAGGGATTATAAAATTTATTGCATCATATGATTGTCTACATATGATTGTTAACTTCAGTTTATCTCCACAGGTGAAATGAAACTGCTAAGAACAGGTTTTTAAACATATCAGGTTTACGTCAGAATATAATTTTGTTTCCAAAATATGATGTTACATTAATAACACAATACATCATTTATTCCCATCAGGTATACTTATAATTGTAATCCAATTGCTCACATTGTAGAGTACAATACAAAGGTTTTTTTTTAACGTTAATCTTGTTAGTGTCATTGCATTATACCAAGAGAAATTTGACAAAATGTACATTTGGAATACTATGATTAGGACAAATAGCTTACATTTAATTGTGAAATTATGTAAATCAACCATCAGAAAGGAGTAGTACTGTAAAGCCATATGGGAGAGACAATTCCAAAACCTCTTTAATAGCCATTTGTCATGGTCCACTGCCAAGTTGGGGCACATGCAGTCGGTTTATGAAATCTGAATAACAAATGATTGCAATGCCAAAGAAAATTGCTCAAGCAGAGATCTTCTGTTCCAAAGTGCAGCAAAATCATTTGTGGTGTATAAAACTAAACAGGTTTAACATCTTCTTGGTGTTAGCAGATTTGTTAATATGTTTATGTTAATTTATTACCTTAGATATTTTAATACAATTAGATTGTGACCAGCAGCTATTAACTTGGTGCTTAAGAATTTAAAGTAGAGCACACAGGGATTTATCCAAAGTACATTAACCAGTCTTGGATATCCGTAAGGCATTTGACAAGGTTTGATATTGTACATCTCTAAACAAGGTATCCACCTAAGCTTTGATCATGGGTTACAATATTTGTAACAAGTTGGTTCCTCGTGTGCTCAGAACCATATCCCAGTACATTCTTACATAATAGTAATGGGTGCCCCCTATATAACATAGAAAACTACAGTACAAGAACAGGCCCCTTAACCCAAAATGTCTGAGCCAAACATGATGCCAGGATAAACTAATCTCCTCTGCCTGCATGTAATCCATATCCCTCCAATCCCTGCATATTGGAGGGATTTTAAATGCTACTATCGTATCTGCCTCCACCACCACCCTTGGCAGCGCATTCCAGGCACCCGCCACTCTAAAAAAAACTTGTTCTGCACATCTTCTATACATTTTGTCCTTCTCACCTTTAAGCTATGCCCTCTAGTCTTTGACATTTTAACCCCGGGGAAAAGGTTCTGACTGTCTACCCCATCTATACCTCTCATAAGTTATAAAATACCTCTCTCAGGTCTCCCTTCAGCCTTCAACGCTCCACAAGAAAACAATCAGTCTGTCCAACCTCTTCCTCTGGTAAATACCCATTAATCCAGACAGCATGCTGCTAAATCTCTCTGCACCCTCTCTGAAGTTGTTCCTGTAATGAGGCAAACAGAACTCCACACAACACTACAAATGCGTCCCAAACAAATACCTGGCTTTTATACTCAGTGCCGTGACCAATGAAAGTAAGCATACCATATGCTTCTTTATCACTCGATCTACGTGTTGCCACTTTCAGGACTCCATCGGCTTGTACCCCAGGATCTCTCTGTACATCGATGCTAATAGGGGTCTTATGTTTGACCTCAAAATTGCAGCTCCTCACACTTGTTCAGGTAAAACTTTGTCTGCCATTTCTTCGCCCAAGTCTGTCATTGATCTATATCCCACTGTATGCTTTGAAAGCTTTCCTCACTGACAATAATTCCACCAATTTTGGTGTCAACTGCAAACTTATAGACCACTCATATATATTTACGTCCATGTCGGTTGGACATATCGCAAACAATAGAGGAACCAGTACTGATCCCTGTGGACCTCCACTGGTCAGACCTCCAACCACCATAATACCCTCCCACCACAAAATTCTGCCTTCTATGAGTAAGCCAGTTCTGAATCCAAACAACCAAGTCAATGATGATCCCATGCATCTTGATCTAGAACTGCCTACCATGAAGTACTTAATCAAATGCCTTATTAAAGTCCAGTCCTACACTCATCAAATACCTTCTTTATCTCCTCAAAAAACGAATTTGTTAGTAAGACATGACCTGTCACGTACAAAGCCATGCTGACTATCACTTAATTAGCCCTTTCTCTTCAAAATGTGAGTAAATCCTATCCCGAAGAATCCTCTCCATACACTCCCTACTACTGACCACCCTTTATTTTCCAATCCAGGAAATTGGAAATTTCTACTTCTCCTCTTAAACAAAGAAACAACATTGGCTCCTCTCTAGTCCTCCGGGACCTTGCCTCTGGCTAGAGAATTGATTACTCAACTCTCTCAATTCTTTTGTGGTTAATTTATTTGATATTTCTTAAGTACCATTTGATCTATGTTGAGAACCATGAGTTCTCTTACTATTTTATGCCTGAAATCTATTCTTGATTTTTTCCATAAGCTTTGATGGTCTTGTTTCTGTTATTTTCTTCAGGAATTGTTTTTCATTTGTAAATTTAAAGAGACTTTATTGAACTTGATTACTCCATCTTTCATTTGCCAGTGTCGATGGTCTTGCTATCTCGTCTAAACCAAACTTAATTCTATAGCAATGCTTCCAAAAAGTGAGAGTCATTTTTTTTTTTTTCACTCAGACAATTTGTAATCCTTTACAAAACCCAAGACTGCTCTTCGCCCCCAAAATCCCCCTTCCCAGATGAACCACACTTATCTTGGTCTAAATGTCATGATACATCCAATTTGCCAAAATTTGTGAGTGCTAAGTGATCTGTCTACTTGCTTCTCATTGTTAAACACCTGCAAAGTGGGTGCAGTTTTTTTTAGTTTAGAGATACAGCATAGAAACAGGCCCTTTGACCCACCGCGTCCACGCTGACCATCAATCACCCGTTCACACTAGCTCTATGTCATCCTACTTTCTCATCTACTCCTACACATTAAGAACTTTTTACAAAGGGCAATTAGGCTACAAACCCACATGTCTTTGGGATGTAATGGAAAACTAGAGCACCTGCAAGAAATTCACATAGTCACAGGGAGAACATGAAAACTCCACACAGACAGTAACCACGGTAAGGATAGTAATCCAGGCTCCTGCACTGTAGTGCATCAGCTCTACCATTTGCACCAGTGTACTGCCCTAACATAGGAGCAAGCTGCTGTAATACATTTTCTCACATGTATACTTTGACCAACTATTTACCCTTTCGAGGCAGCCCTGCAAGCAATAGAACCTTATGTCATGGGACATTTTCCTGAGGAAATGGAGGCTTCGCTACCAAAAGATGACATGAAACCTGCAGGGGGGCTATGAATGCCGAGGCTTTGCTGAAATGACTTGAGTTTCAAGGCCATAAGAATAATAATATCCACAAATGGTTTTCAGTACCTGTCTATATCCTGATCTGTGCTCAACACTGAGCCACTGCACAATTAATGCAACTCAACAGAAAAAATAGACGCCAATGCAAAATGATTAATGTTTTAGATGTCAATGGGGAATAAAGCGAAAACCTTTCAATTACGATTTTTAAAATTAATTGGCATGGGACATTACATCACTTATAAAATGCTTTCTTTAAAAAGTTAGAATAATGCCAATAATTGGAACCAATTATAATAAATTACTGTCTACTACCTTCAATGAAATAAGGCTTGCATGTGAATATTAATTTTCACTGTCAATCAAACAGAACTGTCAGTTGTAAAGTCATTGATAATTTTTTATTCAATTATGGAATGGGAACATTGCCAATGAGACACTTGAGAAGGTGGCAGTCAGCCACTTTCTATAACTGCTGGTAATGGTATATCCAGTGTGCCATTGCATTCGGTGTTCCCAGGACTTAAAAACTCAACAACATAGGAAGAGCAAAGATAGACATAAAAAGATGGAGTAACTCAGCGGGTCAGGCAGCATCACTGGAGAAAAGGAATAGGTGATGTTTCGGGTCAAGACCCTTCTTCAGACTCGACCCAAAACATCACCCATTCCTTCTCTCCAGAGATGCTGCCTGGCCTGTTGAGTTTCTCAAGCTTTTTGTGTCCATCTTCGGTTTAAACCAACATCTGCAGTTGCTTTCTAAACATAGGAAGAACAATTTATTTCCACATCAGGATGGTATATGAATTAAGGGATACCTGCAGGTGTTTTAATGTCCCTGTCCTATTTGTGTATCTTTGGATTAGAGATCACAGGGTTGGGAGGTCCTGTTGGTTAATGCGGGCAATTCACTCGGTGGGCCGAAGGGCCAGTTTCCGCGCTGTATCTCTAAATTAAATTCAAATTAAACTAACATTATCCTACACACACTAGGGACAATTTATAATTATTATATCAGGCCAATTAGCCTACAAACCTGTACGTTTTTGGAGTGTGGGAGGAAACCGGAGCACCCGGAGAAAACCCACGCAGGTCCCGGGGGGAATGTACAAACCCCGTACAGACAAGCACCTCCCTAACAGACAGACACAAGTCTCTGGCGCTTTAAGGCAGCTGCTCTACTGCTGTGCCGCCGTCCCGCCCATTGCCTCGTAGCTTTAATAACCCATGTTGAAACCTGACTTTTGGTGCTGGATGATTTGGTTCGCTCCAACATCCCAAAGATGCATAGGTAGATTAATTTGCCTTTGTAAATAGTTTGCAGCATGTAGGTGAGTGGTAGAAGCTGGGGGGGTTGATGGGAAAGAGGAGAGAGAAGAAATAAAATAACTTACTGTAAATGGGTGTTTAGTGACTGGTACAGACTCAGTGGGCTGAATGGCCTGTTTCTATGCTCAGTGAAAGCCAAACCAACCAGTTTGAGCCTCATCAGCAAAATTATAATAAGTGTTGCCAAGGTTTCCATCTCACACTCCCTGCCCTTCATTAACTTCCTCATAATACCCACGAGTATAAGGGAGTTTAGCCATTAATCAGGTTAGTGAAATTGTTGTTGCACTGCCAGGAGCAAAGGAGGTTCAACGGAGATGTGATAGTCTTTTATAAGATACTTACAGTTTAATCAGTTAGTGAAAAATAAGATGTTCTCATTAGGGGATTAAGGGATATAGATGTAATGTTTCAGCTCAAAGATACAGAGCCAATGTGAGGAACAAAGTTCATATGCAATGAATGTCAATGAGATGTAAAGACAGAAACAGTGCTTTCAAAAGGAAATGCTATGTTACTGGGATATAGGCATAGCCTCAGATTGAAAGGACGTACCTTTGGAAAGGAGATGAGGAGGATTTTCTTTAGTCAGAGTGTGACGAATCTGTGGAATTCATTGTCACAGACGGCTGTGGTGGCCAAGTCTATCGATATTTTTAAGGCGGAGATTGAAATGATTCTTGATCAGTAAGGGTGCCAGGGGTTATGAGGAGAGGGCCGGAGAATGGGGTTGAGAGGGAAAAATAGATCAGTCATAATTGAATGGTGGAACAGACTTGATGGGCCTAATGGCCTAAATTCTGCTGCTAAAACCTATGAACATGAACTTATGTGGGTAAAGGGCCTGTTCCAGTTTGGCGATTTTAAGGCGACTGCTGGCGACTAGGCTGTGGCCGAACGTTCGCCGGGGTGTCGCGGGCATGATCGTGAGGAGTCTTCAATGAATCGTGGTGGATCTCGGCGCATCGCGGAAAAGTTTATCTGCTAGAAATTTCTCGGCGACAGCTGGCTTGTCGCCAGGTATCGTAGCTTATTGCGGGCGCTGTCGCATGCTGTCCCCAGGTTTGCTAGGTTTTTGCAGATGCATTTAGAAGCACGTAATATTAAATTAAGAAAAAGGCATTTGAAGATACCAGAAGATAGTTTTGTTTAACCAATTTATTTACCGTCAGGACATTTGACAGGTAGATTGGAGGCGACAGTTTGACGGTCAGGTAAGCGTGGGAATTTTGCGATGTTTCCGAAGACGGTGTAATCTCTTAGCCAGGTGCTAGTTTCACAAAAAAAGTAACTTGTATCGACCTGACTCAGCTTTGTCATAGTCATTGTCATAGGGATAAAAGAAAATTTTGGCGATCTGCTACGACTTTGACAGTCGCCGGCAGTCGCCTTAAAAATCGTGTAACTGGGACAGGCCCTTAAGTGGCAAAAGAATGAAAGGGAACCTAATGGCCATGTAGGTAAGGAATGAGTTGCAGGCTGCAGGGAAGTGAGGAAGAGGTGTTGAGATTGTTGAGATTGCTCTGTAGAGAGCTGGCATGAACCCATTGGGCTTAAAGACACCACTATGTGTCATTATAAGTAAGTAAGATAGAAGCAAACTCCTTATCTCTTTAAATATCTTCAGAGGCTTCATGAATGTGGATCCCATTTCAATGTTTGTGCGTTTGCTGCTCTGTGATTGTCTGCATGGTTTGGATGCAATGACAAAGATGATGCTAAACTATTCAGAATCACAGTCATACAGCACGGAAGCAGGATATTTCATCCAACTCATCCATGCCAACCATGATGCCCCATCTAAGTTAGTCCCATTTTCATGCAATCAAACATATCCCTCAAAAACCTTTCTCATTTGTGTAGCTGTCCAAATACCTTTTAAATGCTGTTATAGTACTTGCCTCAACTACTTTCTCTGGCAGCTCATTCCACATACACACTACCCTCTGAGTGAAGAAGTTGCCCTTTAGGATTCTACTAAGCCTTTCCACTCAAACCTGTGTTCTCTAGCTGTTGATTCCTCTACCATGGGAAAATACTCTGTGCATTAACCCGATCTATTCCTCTCATGATTTTGTACACCTCTACAATGTCACTGTCCAGCGTCCTGTGCTCCAAGCAATACAATCCTAGCCTGCCCAACCTCTCCCTACAGCTCAGTCCCTCGAGTTCTGGCAACATTTATGTAATCCTTCTCTGCACTCTTCCCAGCTTAATGTCATCTTTTCCATAACAGGCTGACCAAAACTGAACGTAATACCCCAGTGTGGCCTCAATAATGTCTTGTACATCTGCAACATAAGGTCACACTTTCATCATCATAATCATAATCGCGATTTATTAGCCAAGTATGTTTTGCAACATACGAAGAATTTGGTTTGCCGTACAGTCATTCCAAAAAAGCAATAAGACACACAACCTATATAAAAATTCGACATAAACATCCACCACAGCGGCTCCTCCACATTCCCCACTGCGATGGAAGGCAATAAAGTCTTATCTTCAAATCCCTGAAAACAACCTTTCACCACCACTCTCTGCTTCGTACCATGAAGCTATTTATATATTGTTATGTAGTTGTACCTGGATCCCATGCAATCTATCCCTCCAGAGCAGCTTACCACGTGGAACTTTATCAAAGGAAGTGTGGGTAAAGTTGATGCCAGGCAGTCCCCTATACCAGGAGGTTTGTGCTGTTGCCTGACGTTTCCAAAGGTCATTGACCTCAATTAGAATGAGTAACAATCCCTGCAAAAATTCTCTATTTGTGTATTCTGATGCCTCCATTACTCATAAGACACTTTCTGGGAATTCATACAATTCCCTGTGCAAGTCAGAATTTGCCCTGCAGTCCTACATTATCTAATAGGCTTTTATGTGGCATTAATGTTTGATGCCTGAATCTCCATTCCTGCATCAATAACTCTCTCCATTCTCCCACTTTCTTCCAAATCTCAGTGCTTGGCTCTGCACTCCACTGCTAATATAGAAGCCAGAGATTGCTACACCAATGTTTCAAACAGGATGTTTTTCCTCCCGCAGCTTGGAATGAATCTCAATAACTGGGATCGATTTCTAATATTTTTGGCATCACATTCCTCTCCCCCACTTGAAAAATCTGCTCAGTGTTACGATTCACAGGACCTTTAACACATTGCTTCCTTGTAATACTCCAGTGGTGTGAGGGATGCAAGTATCCAGAGAAACACTGGACATGTATGAGTAATTCTCTGACCTTCCTTCCAAGATCACACCACCTTTTACTCACAACTACTCACATGTTCTTTCTCCATGCTGGGGATCTGAGCACATAAATCTTGGCTGACACTTGAATGTTAAAAGAGCTAAGAGAGCTTTAAAATTAAGGGCCTGTCCCACTTCGGCGATTTTTAAGGCGACTACAGGCGACTAGGCTGTCGCCGCACGGTCACCGGTCTGTCGCGGGCATGGTCGTGAGTAGTCGCCAAAAAGTCGTAGCTTTTTTCTGGTCGCCGCGGAATTTTCTCCCTGCTCGAAACCTTTTGGAGACTGTTGGCTTGATACCAATGATTGTAGCTTGTCGTGTCCTGTCGTGGGCGCTGTCGTAGGTTGTCGCCAGGTTGTCACCAGGTGACTTTAGTTGTCGCCGGTGCTGATCCACCTTTTATAAGAATTTTGTTTGTTTGAATAAAGTAAATTTTGGACATTTTGACCAAAGGTTGATGTTTGAAGTTATTGTATTTCAGAGTAATCTCTCATGGCATCTCTTTCAAATATTTTAATTTCATTTATTTTGACCAATAAAACAAACACAAACACAAGCATTGCACTGCATTGAAAAGCGAACTCTTTTAATTTATTTTGACATTGCACTGCTTTGGGTCTCTTCAGGGACAAGGGCTTCAACCACACAGACCTCTTCTTGGGCTTCTTCTTCCCCATTCTTCTTGTCCTTCTGTCTTGCAGAATTTTAAGCATGAGGGCCACTGCAAGCAGCAGGGCTTGCATTTGATGTAAGAGCAATGCCATCATATGTTGCTTCCTGGCAGTCATGATGCAGAATGATCGGAGACCCTACCCACACCCCTTTGGCACCAAAATTACGTTAAATGGCTACTGTTGTCATCGGTTCTGACCTGACAGGGTGGTAGCTTGTCGAGGGTGGAGGTAGGTTGGCTTCGGTTGTCATAGCTTGTTGTAGTCGCTGTCGTAGGTGGATGTCCTAGGTCGCGACGACTGGGTCGCCAGTTGTCGGTAGCTTGCCGTCGACTAGGTGGTAGGTTGTCGTAGCTTGTCGTAGACATTGTCGTAGACATTGTCATAGGGGGAAAATTTTGGCGATCTGCTACGACTTTGACAGTCACCAGCAGTCGCCTTAAAAACGCCGAAGCGGGACAGGCCCTTTAGAGTCTATACCAAGACCTCACTTGCTCACACAGATGAAAAATACATCCTTATTGCTTTACTGATGAAGCGCAAGGAAGGTATCCCTAGAGTCCTGTTCAATTCCTTTACCTCACTATAAAAATGGAATGAGGGATACGGATCATGTGCAGACAGAAGAGATACGTTTCACTTGGCATCATGTTCAGAATGGACATTGTGGGCCAAAGGGTCTGTTCCTGTGCTGTACTGTTCTAACTTCCAATGTAAACAATTACTCTGCAATTCACTGCAGGGCGAAGATTCAACTGTTTTAGACCCAATTCTATTTTGAAATCAGCAGTTCTGTTCACTTTGCTCTGATCAATTCTTCATTTTCCTCTTTCCAAATGCTGGGCTCTCACTCTCTTCTTGCAGAGGCCAAGTCTTTTTCTCTACGTCTATGCACAGCCACACAGCAGATGGAGTGGCCAGAGGCACTAACATTGCATTCTTTACTCTATGGGGAATTAGGGTGTCCAGTAGCCCATCTTAGACATGGAGCTTAACTTTGTTTTTCCAGGCCTTTGACTGGAGAATGGTAAGTCTGATCATATATAAGGCAATTTATACTCAAGTTTACACAGCAGCTTGCAGAAATCAGTCAAGCTTACCACAGATTGAAAAGAATGAATGTCTGAATTATAATTTTATTTTGTTAAGTGTACTGCCTTCAAAACTCTTACACTCTCTTACACACATAGGCATGCATGCATAAGCACAAAGACACAAAATCAGTCTGCATTCTATATTATGAGTGTCTGTATGTTTAAATACTGCATACAGTAACATCATTCACATGACAGCCGTCTTGTGAATACTTAATTTTGACATATGATATTTCTAGAAATGGAACGGGGAGAAAAATGAATATTTAACCAGCAAAAGAGCAACCGAGTTTTGAAATGACATTGATTTATCAATGCGTCTTGATTTGAGTCAATTTCATCACAAAGTTCAGCCCAGGTGTGAATGTAGCCTGCTATATAATGTATGTCTTCTATTTGTACTACTGATTCACCTCTTAACAATATTCCTGCATCCCTTCTACTTCTCTAGATATTTCCTTGATCCCAGCTGCCTGGACCCTAATTCTTTCCCAATTCTTTCCCAACCTGAGCGTCAATATCCCTCGTCAATCAAGATTCCCAAATCCTGGTGATCTTCACTATCCAGGATAGTGAAGATCACCGCAAAATGTTTCTACATAAATATTTTGAGAGAGAAAGAGCCAATAAGGTGTAATGTAGGGTCGTTAATAGCAGGTGCAGGCAATACAGAAATGAAGGCTTATTAAATAAAGATAGACACAAAATGCTGGAGTAACTTGGTCAGGCAGCATATCAGGCGAGAAGGAATGGGTGATGTTTTGGGTCGAGATCCTTCTTCAGACTGATGTCAGGGGAGGGGGCGGGACAAAGATAGGATATACGGATATACTTTGTAAGCTTGTTCAAAGTGGAATCAGAAAACAATACTAGGGAACTTAAGAGTAAGGAGTGAGAAAGAACTTAGTGGAGTTAATTTAAGTATTAAGTTTATAATGGGACACAAAATGGGACTAAGAGTAAAGGCGTTTTTTTAAGGCGACTGCCGGCGACTGTCATAGTCGTAGCAGGTCGCCGAAAAACCGGTGACTGGACCCCCCCCATGACAATGTCTACGACAAGCTACAACAACCTACCACCTAATCGATGTCAAGTTATGGCAAACTACCGAAAACCGGCGACCCAATCGACACAAGTAGAACGTCCACCTACGACAACATACCACCACAGAGGCGACAACCTACGACAACCGAAGTCAACCTAAGTCCACCCGCGACAAGCTTCGACAAGCTATGATCCTGAAGACTGAAGACAACTGAAGACAATTCATGTTTCACCCACTTTCCCTATAAAAGCGGGTGTATGGTAGGGTTTCCAATCATTCTGCATCATGGCTATTTGAAAATGATGCCATGAGAAACTACTCTGAAACACAATAACTTCATACATCAATTTTCTGTCAAAATGTCAAGAATTTCCTTTATTGATATTCAAACAAATTTTTTTTAAAGGTTGATAAGAACATACAACAGTGCACACGAAAATATTGTAATAAACTTCAATAAATTTCAATAAACTTCAAACTTCAAATTTTAAAATTCAAACTTTAAACTGAATACAAGTGTAAAAACATACAAAACCTAACATAATTTATGGACACATTACACTGATGGATGATCAGATCAAGTACACACTTGGAATTTGCCGAAGTCAGCACCGGCAACAACCTACGTCACCTGGCGACAACCTACGACAGCGCCCACGTCAGGAGACGTCAAGCTACGCTCATTGGCGTCAAACCAACAGTCGCGCGAAAAATGTTAAGCCTTCGCAAAGTCCAGCGGTGACCAGAAAAACGCTACGACTCTTTGGGACTACTCACGACCGTGCACGCGACACCCCGGCGACCGTGTGGTGACAGCCTAGTCGGCTGTAGTCACCTAATCAATCGCCGAACTGGGACAGGGGCTTAAAGAATCTCTAGGTTCTGATCATTTCCATGCCAGAGTATTAACATAGGGTGAGGAAATTATCGTTATTTTAAGAATATTTTTTCAAATATTAACTAGAATTAATGGTGTGAGAAAGTGCAAAGATTATTATATTATTCAAGAAAGGATGAAATAAAAATAAGTGTCTCACGTTCTGACAATATTATAGAAATTATGGGGACAGGAATGAACAAGAATGAGCCTGGATCTGAAGAGCTGTCCACAGAAATATAACAAAGACCCAGGTCATTCACCTTATTTGATGCTGGAGTAACTCTGCAGGACAGGCAGCATCTCTGGATAGAAGGAATGGGTGACATTTCAGGTCAAGACCCTTCTTCAGACTGAAGTCAGGGAGATACAGAGATTAGAGAAGTCAATATTCATACCGCTGGTATGACATCTTGACTAATATTGACTTCTCTAACTTCAAGTAACCTTTGCCTTCCCTCTCTCTCCATCCCTCCCCCTTCCCAGTTATCTGACTAGTCTGACTGTCCTCGTATACATTTCATCTCTGTTTGCTTTGTTGTTACCTTCTCCTAGCTAACAATGATCTATTCTACATTTTCCTTGATCTCCATCCCCATTGTCGTGTTTGCACACCTTACACTTCCTTATTTCTGTATGTCCCTCTCCCCTGACTTTAGTCTGAAGAAGGGTCTCAACCCAAAACGTCACTCATTCCTTCTATCCAGAAATGCTACCTGTCCTGCTGAGTTGCTCCATCAGTTTGTGTCTATCTTCAGTTTAAACCAGCATCTGCAGTTCTTTCCGACAACCTTATTTGATGATACTGATGTTTAGACTTAATCTTATCCATTCATCATATCCTTCTCTTTACCTTCTCTTATACCTTATCTGGATTCCTTTTAAATACTGTGAAACTGTTCATTTCAACCTCTTTGTATGCATGTTGCACATTGTCCCAGTCTCCAAATTAAACACTTCTCTTGAATTCCTTCTTCAATTTATTGGCAATAATGATTTATTATAACCCCGCATCTGGAACATCCCGCCCAAGTAGCAATATCTTTTCAATGGCAGACCTATAAAATCTTTTCATAAATTCAATGACCTCAATCAGAGCACTTTTTTTCCAGAAGATTCACGAATATAGTTATTTGTTTTGAAAAGGTTGTTGTCACTGAATAAGGATGAGTTTCTGGATCTAGTCTGAATGTTTTCCCATAAAACATTTGATAAGGTTCCACGTAAGAGAAAATTATCAAAAAAACACGATAGTGAGTGAAAAGCATTATCTTTAAAATGATTAGTTTGATTATTGCCACTGCTTCACTGAGATGTTCAGTGAATCTAATCAGATGGCATTGGCATAAAGCTTCCTTAAGGGTTAAGAAGCTTTCCTCAAAAGCTTCCTCAAGATCTTCCTCAAGAAGGGCTTCTAAGGTTATGAGGAGAAAGGGTTGAGAGAGAAAAATAGATCAGCCGTCATTGAATGGCAGAGTAGACTCGAAGGGCTGACTAGCCTAATTCTGCTCTTATGGTCTGTCTTAGGGTCTATAGTCTTACCGAACACATCGAATCAATACCTACTGTGTTGGAAAAAGAGAAAATAATTAATGCAAAAGTTTCCTCGAACGAGATTTTATTGAATCCTGTCAAAAGCAAGACATTTTGTTTTCTTGTCCAATTAAGTGTAATATTTGCACCACATTGTTTGTTGTTATGGGCTGCCATTCAGATTTTCCTCTCATAATTTTTCTAGTGAAAAATCCATGGGTGCTTTGTGTCAATTGATAATTGACAGCTAAATACAATAAAGAATGTGAATAAAGTGCAATCCAGCAAGAGTGAATGTTAAATTCTTGAATAAGTCATATTGTGCCATTAAAAACATTCAGAATGGATAAGTACCAACAGTTCAGATGATGGGAAACATTGTAACCAAATACACATCAAGCATAATTCACTTTAAAAAGCAGCACTTTGTGTCTTTTTTTAAAAGCATAATTTTGTTGGAAATCTTTCAACATGATAGGACCGCAATTAACATAATCTTTCAAGATCCTTTTGACACAGGTGAATGAATGGAATATTGTGTTGCATTTCCATTATTTGATAAATAAGAGCGAAATCTGAAAAATGCCTGAAGGGATTAACTCAGTTTGATGGTGGTCTCGCCAATATTGTAAATAAATGCCTTGAAATATGCAGTGAAAGAAACAGAGCATCTGCAAGCACCAGGGATCTGAGCCTCAGCTCATCTGGAACAGTTTATCTAAATGAGCTAAGCATTGTTTGCTGGAAGCCAAAGGAGAGTTGAAGCTCTGCCTTGTGCTGATTCCACCTTGCAGATGACACAGTGGGAAAGTGCACACACATCATCTACTTAAATGAAATACAGATACTTCTTTATTTATTGCTTTCTCAAAAGGGACCATGTGAAAAATAACATTTATATTTTCATCTGGTGCAACTTGTGTGGTAAGAGTTCTTGATCGTGCAGAAGGACTTTACTTTCCTTACCCCCATAATGTTCACGTAAGTGAATCATTGAGTCTCAATGCGCTTGGACGTTTTTCAGTTTCCTTTTAACTCGTTGTGTTTGTTAAATAAACATTTTGCAATCAGTAATGGAATTAATAAAGAAAGTTTGATCAGCAGCATGGATAAAATTAGACTTTATTAAGCATATCTATGTGGACTTTGGGGAAGTTCAATGTTCTGCACTTACTGTAAGTACTCTGATACCAGTCATATCAATTCTTATAAAGGAACAGAAAACGCTGGAGATACCAGCAGGTTGGGATGCATCGTGGGAAGAGAAACGGAGTTAATGTATCAGGTCAAAGATCCTTCATCAGAAACAAAAGCTCTTCCCACAGATGCAGTCTGACCTGATGAATATTTCCAAATGTTTCTGTTATTATTTTAAATTTACAGGATCTGCAGTATGTCTGTTTTTGTTTCTCACATAAACTCTTTCAGGAACAGCCATGTAACTATGGTATATGTGTCAGGGCTAAACTCTGGCAGACTAGACCAATTTTTATTGAAGCAAAAAATTGCAGATGATGGAAATCTAAAACAAAGATGGAAAATTGCAGAAATACTCCAGAGTCAGGCAGTAAATGAAACATTGATTGTTTTCCTCTCCATGGAGAGACCAGGGACCGAGTTCCCTGAAAGTTTTGTCGCAGTTAGAGAGAGTGGTGAGGATGGCTTCTGAAGCACTGCCATTCATCAGTCAGGGAACTGAGAATAGAAGTTGGGACGTAACATTACAATCATGCAAGATGTTGGCGAGGCAGCACTTGGAGTGTTGTTCAATCTTTGTCATCCTGCCATAGGAAAAAGGCTATAAGGCTGGAAACAGTTCAGAAAGGGTTTACAAGAATGGTGCAGGGACTCAAGAGACTCAGTTATAGGGAGAGTTTGGGCAGGCTAGGACTTCATTTGTGGAGCGAAGGAGACTGTGGGGTAATCTTAGAGATGTGTACAAAACTAGCAAGTGCATAGACATGGTGAATGCACAGTTATCTTCCCACAGTAGGGGAATCAAGAACTAGAGGGAATAGGTTTAAGGTGAGAAGGGAAAGCTAAGTGGCATATTTTTCAGTCAGAGGGTGGTATGTATATGGAATGAGCCACCAGAACAAAATCTCCAAGTGCTGCCTGTTTCTATGCTGTGTGACTGGACGGCTCTATCATTCTATGATGCTGCCTGACCTGTTGAGTGTTTCTGGCATTTTGTGACTGATGACAGTAAATCCCAATAAGTTCTTCTTGTGTTCTTATTTTATTATTTGTTATTAAAATATAAGGAAGAAAGGTTCTTTGCCTTCAAGTGTTCAATGCATGAATGAGTGATGGCTGCTGGTAGTCCATAATTGTGTGCTTGTTGGGTTGCATTTAGATCATTAGCAGTGAATATGCACATGTGCACACATCTGACAATGGTGGTTAAAGGGTAATTTTGCTTCCTGGATATCACGTGTACTAGCAGCTAGATGCACTGTCACACAAGCAGATTTTCCATCTCCTGTGTACCTGGGCAGTTGCTGCAAGCAGATTAGAACAGTTGTGCATGTGTGATGAGAAAACCAAGTGCTGGAGGAACTCAGCAGGTCAGACAGCATCGGTGGAGGGAAATGGACAGAAGACATTTCAGGTCAGAGTCTTCTTCCGGTAAATAATCCCCTACCCCCAAACTACCCACTTCTGTCTCCTATCCAAAATCCAAAAAACAGGCTTCTTATTTTTCACCTGCTGAGTAAATGAGGAGCGTACTTAAGAAGGAAATAAGGAGTGCAGAAAGGGGGCAGGAGATAACTCTGGCAGATATTATTAAGGAAAACCCAAAGAGATTTTATAAGTACATTAAGGGTAAGAGAGTAACTAGAGAGAGAATATGCCCTCTCAGAAACAAATCTGGACCTGACATATCTCTGTGTGGAGCTGCAGGATTTGGGCAATGTCCCCAAAGAGTATTTTTTTAATGTTTTTGCCTTGGACAAAGACAGCAAGACTGTGGAACTTGGAAGAGTTAACGGAGATGTCTTGAGGACAGTCTATATTAAGGTCGAGGATGTGCTAGAATCCTAAGTCATATGACAGTAGATAAATCTGTACCTGATATAACCAAGGACACTGTGGGATGCGAGAGATTGCAGACATCCTTGCTCAGCCATATAAATCATCATTACACACAGGTGAGGCACCAGCATGAAGGAAGGAAGCTAGAGTGACAAGAAAAATTGAGGCTGTGGTTAGGAAATGGACGGAGGCATGGGACAGGTGTAGGCAGCTGGGATCATGTGTATCCTTGCAGTTCGGGAACTGAGGAGCATGAGGAGAATGGACGGTGGCTAATGTTGTGCCTCTGTTTAAGAAGGGCTGCAAGGTAAAGCAAGGAACTATAGACCAGTGAGCCTAACATCTGTGGTTGGCAAGTAAATGGAGAGGATTCTGAGGGATAAGATATATATGCATATGAATAGACAGGGGCTGATAGTCAATGTGGTTTTGTACATGGGAGATCATGTCTTACAAATTCAGTTGACCCGGGAACTTTAACAACTTTTAAAAGACATTTTGACAGGTACATGGATAGGAAAGATTTAGAGGGATATGGGCCAAACGTGGGTTGGTGGGAGTAGTGCAGATGGAGCATCCTTGTCGGCATGGGCAGGTTGGGCCGAAGGGCCTGTTTCTGTACTGTATGACACGCTGCCGTGGATTACCTAGAGGTTGAAAAATATGAAAATATGTTACAATCGGCTGAACCATTTTTGATTCAACTGGCTGTGCTGACTCATGCCCACAACGCTGCCTACCTCTATACTAATCTGGAATGGATACACAAGTCCAATCGTCCTGGACATTCCTGTCCTGGAGGGAGACAGCAACGAGTGGCAGTGCCTCAGCCAGTGTACCACAGAGGCCCATCCATGGGACCCCCTTAGACAAGGCTTGCGAGAAACCTTATTTCCTGGCCTTTTGTCAAAGTGGCAGCTCCATTGACCCAGGTTCAATCCTGACCAGTGGTGCTTTATGTGTGGAGCTTGCACATTGTCCTTTTGACATGTTGGTTTCCTCTGGATGCTCCAATTTCCTCCTACATCCCGAAGACATGCACGTTGGTCAGTTAAATGACCATTGTAAATTGGTTCCAGCGCGCATGTGAATGATAGAATCCGTGGAAAATGATGGGAATGTGAGCAAAATTGAAGAGGATAGTGAAAGATTAGTGTAAGTAAATTCTTGATTGTCAGCTCAGACAGGGGAGAAGGAATTAAGCTGGTAAAGAGTACAGATAAGATTTATGATGATGTTGCCAGGACTTGGTGGCTTGAGCTACAGGAAGAGGTTGGATAGATTAGGAATTTATTCCTTGAAGTGCAGGAGGTTGACGGGTGATCTTATAGAGGTGTATAAAATCCCCTTAATAATTTCTGTCTTAAAAAGTATGTATAAGATCCTAATATACACATATGAAAACTCTTCAACCCAAAACTAACCTGAGGAGGGAAGAGGTTTTGAAACTGAAAGTGCAAAGTTAACAAACTGAGATGTTGATGGTGTTTCTGAACCGTTTTTCCCTGGAGCCACTCAACTATTCCTATAAACTCAGACACTGGCTTCCATGCACATGCATTAATGGCAGATATAAGTACTGCAAGAGAAAATCACATGTATCATATGAAGTTATTCAATGTTACCATTGGCATTTGAACTGGCAATCTGCTTAGGACACAACGTGCTGGAGAAACTCAGCAGGTCATGTCTGCAGAAAGGTCTCCACCTGAAATGTCACCCAGTCACGTTCTCCAGAGATGTTGCCTGACCTGCTGAGTTACTCCATTACATTGTGACCTTTTGTTTATTAACCAGCATCTGCAGTTCCTTTTTTCTTACAGATAATCTGCTTAACTGCTTTCAGAAAGAGAAAATCAACACAGCTAGTTAACTAATTGAATAAAGCATGATTACAAAGTACAGATGCAATGAAGAAGAGCTCTTCCTTAAGTTAAAAGCAACATTTATTCAAGGAAGCCACAGGTACAATAAATATTTGAGGTCATCTAGAGATTAGATAAGATTATCTTTTGTCCAAAATTAGTGGCCATTCGCTGATCTAAATCAATGTAAATTAAGGTGAAAAGATAACAAGCACTAATATAGTTGACGAATAAATTGAACCAAGAAATTTCTGTGAAATCCTCTTTTTGTTTCAGAAGTGGCTTCATTTTGTGTGTCCACAGCTCATAAACTGGTAACTACTATCTACTAGCTCCGATAAAATATCCAGTGTTGTTCATTCTTGCGGTGAACCACAGTTATTATAGTGCAAGGAAAGGGAACATCTGCGTGCTTGACTGATTGCACCACTTCTGCAGTGAAGCTGTAAGATGTCTATGAAACACCACGCAGCTTTTGAAGCTCCCTATTGTAGCTGTCAGCTCGATTACAAACAAGGGTTGTTTGTAGAGCCACATTAATTGGGCTCAAAGGTCTTCCTGACAGTGCATTAGATCATGGAAAACTGAAGCCAGAGAGGTTCTACACTGATGAAGGGATGAACAATGTCTAGTGAATCAGCCACTGTCAGTGAGTGATGTGTATGTTTACACAATTGAAGGTGGCATAGTGGTGCAGCAGTGGAGCTGCTGCCTCACGGTGCCAGGGAACCAAGTTCAATCCTGACCGGGAGATCCAGTTTCCTCCCACGTTCCAAAGACATGCAGGTTTCTAGGTTAATTGGCTTCTGTAAATTGCCCCTAGTGTGTAGGATGCAAAGAGTAGGATAACATGGAACTAGTGCAGGGGTAATTGATCGTCGGCATGGATTCGGTGGGTGGAAGTGTCTGTTTCCACGCTGTATTGCTAAACTAAAACACACCACATTGCAAAGTAACTTCTGCTTGAGGAACAATATATTTTCCCATCTGTAACAAGTGATCATTTTTTTCCATAATAATTTTGACCTGTGGCATTCCTCCCTTCATGACCCGATACTGTTCATCACCCATAACCTGTGCTTGATTTGAGATCTTGTAATTGTTTTCTTTAGAATTGCAGGGTCGGATTTAGTGGCAAATTATTCAGTTATTTAGTGGCAAAGACTGCTAATTTAACGCTGATTGGTTCAAGACCGCCAGTAATGCAACTGCTTTCACTGAAATCCATGATGAGTTTGCCCAAAACCATTTTTGAGAGACCCTTAAGCGAAAAGAAATAAGGAAATATTTGTTCTAAAATCTTAATTCCATTCAGTCAATGAACCAGCAGCTCCCCAGCTCACGTTGATTATTCCTTGCACAGATATCCTATTCTCCAATGCTGTTGCTCTGATTTGTCCACAGCTCACCACCTTGATCGACCCCCTCTGTCTTTTCTTCCTTTGGGCTCAGGATAACTTGTTTCCACTGCAGTGAAGAGTGGACTATGCCTGTGCATAATTTCATTTAATGTGACATGGCTGATGCATACCAGCGACAAGATGGTTTTCATAAACCACAATCTTGGCCCACTTGCAAGGAAGTCCAAGACAATTAGAAACCAGGGTCTCCTGCATAGACTCACACATATACATGGACACACACAGCCTTCTTCACACACTAAACACATACAGATGAACTCTATCTGCACACATGGATTGGCAGAAGTATAAACTCACTTTCGCACGCTAGCTTGCAGCCATCTGCTTTCACCCACGTCCTCTATCACTGCTCATCTCAATTTTTCCTAACACCCTCCCCCCCCCCTGCCCTTTGTATTTCTTCTCTCTCGCTCCTTCTGCTTTTTCCAATCCCTAATTCCCTCTCTCTCCCCTGAGTTCATACTTCCTCCTCCCACCACTACACCCTACCCCCTTCCATTCCCACCTGGGATCATGTTTATGGGGCTTCACAGTTTATCACGGTCCTGCCAAGTGTTTGTGGGATTTTAAAGTGTAACAGAACATTACCAATTGTGTGTGTGGTTTCACTGTGCACCTAAACTCTGCCAAGTCCATAAGAGGTACCACGGTGTATATGAATACAATCAGCTGTTTATGCAGCCCCATAGTATGAAGGCAGATATGATAGTGGTATTTAAGGCTTTTGGATAGGCACATGGACATGCAGGGAATGGAGGGACATGCATCATTTGGAGGCAGAGATTAGTTTAACTTTGCATCGTTTTGCATAGACAGAGTGGGTCGAAAGGCCTGTCCCTATTGTTGTACTGTTCTATTTTCTTTGTGCTCTGAAACTGAGGGGTATGTATGCTGCTTTTCAATGTATCAGAATCATGACAAGTGTGCATGGGGCTTCACAGATTAATAGGATTCTTCCAAGAGTGCATTGTATTTTACACTATGTGTGAATTCTGTCAGGATTTCACAATGTAATAGAATCTTGCTAGACTTTAGACTTTAAACTTTAGAGAGACAGCATGGAAACAGGCCCTTCGGCCCACCGAGTCCAAGCCGGCCAGTGATCACCCCGTACACTAACACTATCCTACACACGAGGGACAAGTTCCAATTTTTTTTAACCAAAGCCAATTGACCTACAAACCTACACATTTTTGGAGTGTGGGAGGAAACTGGATCTCCCAGAGAAAACCCACATGGTCACAGGGAGAACGTACAAACTCGGTGCAGACAGCACTTGTAGTCAGGATGCAACCCAGGTCTCTGGCGCTGTAAGGCAACAACCCTACCACTGCGCCACCCACTTAGCGTGTAGGTGTAGGGTGGGGTGCGAATTGCATTCCACAGAGTATTCCACAATGTGCTGGGACCATCTCCTTCAAAGATAATCGAACCACCCACCCTTATTCAATGGCATCACCATCACCAAGTCACATGCCATGAATCTCCTTGGGTCACTATAGACCAGAAACTCAATCGGACTTGCCATAAAAATATTTTCACTGCAAGAGCAGGGCAAAGGCTGGGTATCCTCTGGTAAGCAACTCACCTCCTGACTCACCAAAACATGTTCATCTTCCACAAGGCATGAACCAGTAGAGTGGTGGAATCACTCTCCACTTCCCTGGATGATACCCTACCCTGTCAGAACCCTGCTAAACATATATGAGCTTTGGCCATGTGCTGGATTTCTGCCAAGTGTGTGTGCACTTTTATCCTCCTGAAGAATCCTGTCGGTTACAGATAATATTTGTGGTGTAAACTGTGTAAAGAATTTCACCCTTTATCATTGGTTCAATGGTACTTTCACATGTATCCAAGTACAGTCTTAGTCATAGAATCATAGAGTCATGCAGCGTGGAAACAGGGCCTTCGGCCCAACTTGCCAACAGCGATCAACATGTCCAATTTACACTAGTCCTAATAGGCCACACTTGAGTCAGTACACAAGAGTCATCACGTTTCAGGTGCCATCTTGTACCATTCAAGTCCAAAGTTTTTAAACAATGTTAGATTCTTAAACTTGGCCATAAAGGCCTGTTGTCTTGGCGGCAACACTGGGTTGGAGATTCAGGGTCGATTGGAGTTGCAGAGTTGTGATGTGCTGATGTCCTCGCTGTTGTTCCGCCGCTCTGCTCCACGGCAGGTCATGTCCATTCCACGTGCTCAGCAGCTTGGAGTGGCGCCCGATCCAATCGATCCCCAGGCTGCTTCAGGGTTTCCAGCGGCCCAATCCGCTGACTCGACCGCTCTGACATCTCCTCGACATTGGCCTGTGAACCTCTGACAGTGATCGCTTAGCCTCCGTGCCCTGGGGTACCTCCTGCAGCCGGCGCAGAGCACCTCTGAGGATGCGGGAGGTAAGCCCCCTGCCTGAATAAATGAATGAATGAATGAATGAATGAATGATACTTTATTATTACAGAGATATGTCACAGTGAGATTCTTTGTTTTGCATACCACACTGTTAATATGCAAAGAGTCGCCATGTATAGGGGACTGAGAAAGTTGCAAAGTGTTTAATGTAGTCCCAATGGTCCCTCTTATTTTCGGCAGCCCCCCCCAGGCTGGGTCCCCATTTATTCTCAGCGGCCCCCTTATGCCGGGTCCCTCTTCGTTCTCTAGGCAGCACATCCTTGACCTGAATGAAGCCTGCTCACCGCCTTCATTGTATGTGGGTAACACATGTGTGTATGGGACTTGACATTTTATCAAAAACTTGCCAAGTATATGTAGAATTTCACATCAACATCATCAGGATTGTTCAGCAGTGATAGATGGAGTGTCACAGTGTCGGGATGTTGCCAGGGTCACGTGGCGTTTTACGATCCTGCAACTGTGAATGTGGTTTCAAGATACATGAGGATCCAATAAGGCTTGTGAAGTGGACCCTTCCAAGTTTGTGTGGGATGTCATTGATCATCAGCATTTTGCCAAGTGTGATTATGGGTTCACAGGGTGTGAGGATCATGCCTTGAACAATGTGGGGTTGCACTGTGTGTCATGGTCGTGCCAAGTCACTGGGGGGAGAACTCACAGTGTATCAGCATCCTACATAGTGTGTGAGGGCTTGCAGAGTCTATCAGCATGCTGTCAGGTGGGTCCTGGTGCTTCACTGTATTTGAAGATCCTGTCAAGTGTGCACGGGATTTGACAGGATATCACAACCCTCCCAAGTGTGCATAGCATTTCACGGTCTATCAGGATCCCGCCAAGTGTATGTGAGAACATTACATTAAAACCTGCAAAATAGAAGTAGGAGCATATTGCTGGCCTCTCACATACATTGTGCCTTTCAATGAAATCTTGACTGATCTTTTATGCCTGATCCATTTGCCTGAACTACGCCGTATCCTTGATTCCTGATATCTAAAAATAGACCAATCTCGATATTGAATATGGTCAGTGACTGAGCCTCCAGAGACCTCTTAGGTACAGCATAAATTTCTATTATCCTCGCAGCTCCTTGTTTTGCGATTGTAAGCCCTGGTTCTAGGCACACAGCCAGTGGAGTCATCTTGGATACCGATATCTTCCAATCTTTCAACATTTAAAAAAGACTGCTTTTTAAAAACTTTTTAGGCCAATTTGGCCTTGTTTCCATCTGTCATGCATTCGCCCATTCACTTAGCTCCCCACACCCCATGTAATGCATTCGCCCATTCACTTAGCTCCCCACACCCCATGTCATGCATTCGCCCATTCACTTAGCTCCCCACACCCCATGTAATGCATTCGCCCATTCACTTAGCTCCCCACACCCCATGTAATGCATTCGCCCATTCACTTAGCTCCCCACACCCCATGTAATGCATTCGCCCATTCACTTAGCTCCCCACACCCCATGTAATGCATTCGCCCATTCACTTAGCTCCCCACACCCCATGTCACTCTGCAACCTCCTCATTATGAACATGGCCACCCAACTTATTATCCCAGGCAAACTGAACCACGCAGGGGGGGGGGGCGCCGCCGAGAACAATGAGGGACTCAGCTAGTGGGGATCGGGGGTGTGTGGAGAAGGACACCAAGAGCAAAGAGGAACCATCGGGACTATAATGAGTACTTTGTATGCAAAAACAAAGGATTTCACCTCGGCACATGTGGAAATAAAGTATCATTGAGTTGATTTGAAACTTGACGGTATTGTATGCAGTGCCCTCATCTGAATTACAGATACAGATTGTGAACAGCTCAGGTTCTACGATGTCAGGCTGGTCCCAGCAGCACCCGACTAGGGCCTGCCCCTCACTGTTACTACCTGTTTTTTTTTGTCAGTTAACCAATCCACCATCAAAAGCATATATTCTGGGTTTGCATTATCTCACTGGCAACTAGTTATATCAGCTTCTTTACTTAATTCACCTCTCCCCATTTGTGCTGCCACCTCCTTTCACATTTTCTCACTGGATCTGATAATCCACCATAACAGAGAAGGATGCATAACTCAAACATCTAATGCTGTTTATTTTCTCTCTCCTCATACATCTTTTTTGATACCAAAGGAAGCCTTTTGGCCCATCCGTGCCAGTGCCTCACAGCAATCCCATGAGTCATCGAGTCATAGAGCTATAGAGCAGGGAAACAGGCCCTCAGGCCCAACTCACGGATGCCGACCAAGCTAGTCTCACTTTTCTGCCCCAGGTCCATATCCCTACAAACCTTTCCTATGCATGTACAAATGTCTTTTAAATCTTGTCATTGTACCTGCCTCTACCACTTCCTCTGGCAACCTGCAAAATATACCACCTTCTGCATGAAAATGTTGCCCCTCAGATACCTTTTGAATCTTTCCCATCTCACCTTAAAATTACACTCTAGTTTTAGACTCCCCTATGCCTATCGGGGGAATTATAGACCAGTTAACCTTACATCGGTAGTGGGGAAGATGCTGGAGGCGATTATTAAAGATGTTATAGCAGTGCATTTGGAAAGCAGTGATGGATCAGCATGCCAGCATGGATTTATGAAGGGGAAATCATGCTTGACTAATCTTCTGGAATTTTTTGCGGATGTAACAAGTAGAATGGATAAGGGAGAGCCAGTGGATTTGGTGTATCTGGACTTTCAAAAAGCCTTTGACAAGGTCCCACACAAGAGATTAGTGTGCAAAATTAGAGCACATGGTATTGGGGGTAGGGTATTGACATGGATAGAGAACTGGTTGGCAGACAGGAAGCAAAGAGTAGGAATTAACGGGGTTTTTTCAGAATGGCAGGCTGTGACTAGTGGGACCCCAGTTGTTTACAATATATATTAACGATTTAGACGAGGGAATTAAATGTGACATCGCTAAGTTTGCGGATGACAAAAAGCTGGGTGTCAGTGTGAGCTGCGAGGAGGATGTTATGAGGCTGGAGGGTGACTTGGATAGGTTGGGTGAATAAGCAGAAGCATGGCAGATGCAATATAATGTGGATAAATGTGAGGTTATCCACTTTGGTGGCCAGAACAGGAAGGCAGATTATTATCTGAATGGTGTCAGATCAGGAGAAGGGGAAGTGCAAAGAGACCTGGGTGTGCTTGTACATCAGTCACTGCAAGTAAGCAAGCAGGTACAGCAGGCAGTGAAGAAAGTTAATGGCATGTTGGCCTTCATTGCGAGAGGATTTGGGTTTCGGAGCAAGGAGGTCCTCCTGCAGTTGTACAGGGTCCTGATGAGACCACATCTGGAGTATTGTGTGCAATTTTGGTCTCCTAATTTGAAGAAGGACATTATTGCTATTGAGGGAGTGCAGCGTAGATTTACCAAGTTAATTCCCAGAATGGGTCGACTGGGCTTATATTCACTGGAATTTAGACGGATGAGAGGGGATCTTATAGAAACATATACAATTCTTAGAGGATGGACAGGGTAGAAAAAATGTTCCCGATGTTGGGGGAGTCCAGAACCAGAGGTCACAGTTTAAGAATAAGGGGTAGGACATTTAGGACTGAGATGAGAAAAAACTTTTTCACCCAGAGGGTTGCCCCATAGCAGAAGCGTCCACATCGCAGGGCTGGAAACTGGAAGTGTCCGGAGCTAATTTTGCTACCACCAATGTCTACTGTACAAGCGAGGCTCCCACTGATTGTCGCTGGAAGCTTGTGCCCTTTTCAGGTCGAATGATGATAGTGATGTAACATTTGAATGACACGAAAGAAGAAGACCCAGAGGGTTGTGAATCTGTGGAATTCTCTGCCACAGAAGGCAGTGGAGGCCAATTCACTGGATGTTTTCAAGAGAGAGTTAGATTTAGCTCTTAGGGCTAAGGGAATCAAGGGATATGGGGAAAAAGCCAGAACAGGGTAGATGATCAGCCATGATCATATTGAATGGCGGTGCTGGCTCGAATGGCCGAATGGCCTACTCCTGTACCTATTTTCTATGTTTCTATGTTTCTATCATCTCCTGCCTCCATGTTTTACCCTATTAGCATTCTCTCACATCTTCCCATTAATACTCCCTTTATGCTCCTATCAGCTATCTGGTATCACCCGTCTAGTACTCAGGGAATTTTACAGAGGCCAGTTTATCTACACATCGTTGGGATTGTGGGAGAAAGCAGGGCGCTCAGAGGAACCCACTCTGACACATGGAGAACATGTGAAGTCCACACAGCCAGTGTCAGAGGTCAGGATCAAACGAGTCTCTGGAGCTGTGGGACAACTGCGCTGCCAGCTGTGCCACTGCGCCAACCCTCTCTACAGAGAGGCTGCCTGAACATTGCAAGCACTTCATGATTTTGCACATCTTTCCATCATTTTGGGCTTACCCTTTTTTAATGTTATTCCTTTCAGATGGGGCCACTGAAAAATTGTCACGAATGGGGAAATCTGACATGTTTTACCTCTCAACCCTATTGAGGTCAACAGCTGTGTGACTCCATCTAATGCCCTGGATGAAATCTGCTATCTTAACACAGGCTGGTCAGCCTGATTTGATAACACATCTGCAAAGCTCAAATCAAAACAATTCGGGTAGGTTTTTTTTAACAGTAAAATTTACTGCATTGATTTTGATCTGTAACATTTTGCCAGTCTCATTTCAATGAATTTCATAGAGGTTCTTCAAGGCTTATTTTAACTGTAACTTGAAGATTTTTATTCACACAGGAGTGCTGGCAAAGATGCTTGTTTGGGATTTAGGTTTGTTTTGATCTCCTTATTAAGCCATTTTGGTCCCAAGTTTGATGTTTCTCAAAGGGATACATTTCCTCTCCACATCCCTTAAAGCCATTTTTTTAATGCTTCACTTTTCTTCTATTGTTTATTTTCTACTTCTACTTCCCACTTAATCTTCCCTAGAGCTTTCCTCATAACTCAAAATTTACTCTCCTGAATTCCACACCTACATGGTATTATTTTTGGCCTCACCCTGGATAAGTACCAAATCTAACTATACTAATGATCGCTCAAACGCCAAACGCTTGCTGGCTTCCAGAATGCTGGTCAGTTCTTAGGGATTACCAAGCAATAAGTCTATTATAGTGTCAGACTCTGGAGTAATTTCATCAAGGTGACAGAACTTCATAGAACACATTGAGCACCATTACCCTGAGTTGTTGTTCATGGCACTTACTATCGATAAGGGATACAAGCTTGCCAGCACTGCCTGGGATTTGGATCGCAGCCCACCGCACTCAAACGGACTATGTATGTAGCAGAGGAGGTATGCTGATTTATACCAGGAAGATATAAAGCATGAAAGCTTTTGTTGGCAAAGTCCTGCCTTCTTGTCTCTCGAGATTGTAATGGAGGGCAAGGTAGTGATGATTCTGGCAGTTTCCCAACCTGCGGGATGTAGCAAAGTGAATTTAATTGAAATGAGATCACCATATCAGTCAGATATTAAAGGCCCAGGATCTAGCACATGTTGTTTTGATGTGCTTCCCCTGAGGACTGTCGATAGTTGTCCTAAACTGACTGTCAGCTCCGTTTTATGGTGATGCATCACAGGTCTCAAACTTGTCCTTTTCCATCGATTCAAATAAAAAGCAGAGTTCCCTGCAAAGGATGTAAATAGATAAAACAACTTCTTTACAGAAAGCATGGCGATGCACTGTTTTCTTTTCATCTCTCCACACAGTGTGCTTAGTCTTGGATCTGGGCGAATTTCCCATAGTTCAGGGAGATTAGTGCACTTTGTGCTTTCTGTCAGTCTGAACAGTTGCACCTGGCAATTTTAACTGTTTTAGAAGGGAGACCTGGAAATCAGAGAACTGCAGCTAACTTTTATCACAGGTCTGATGATCTGCATCCCAGGTTACTCAAGGAGGTGGCAATGCATGGACGCATTGGTGATCATTTTCTAATGTTCTATAGACTCTGCATCAGTTCCTGTGGATTGGAGGGTAGCTAATGTTTTCCCACTTTTCAAGAAAGGAGGGAGAGAGAAAGCAGGGAATTATAGACCAGTTAGCCTGACATAGGTGGTAGGGAAGATGCTAGAATCGATTATCAAAGATGGAATAGCGGCGCATTTGGATAGCAGTAACAGTATTGGTCCAAGTCCATGGATTTACGATGGGGAAATCAGGCTTGACTAATCTTTTGGAATTTTTTGAGGATGTAACAAGGAAAATAGACAATGGAGAGCCAGTGGATGTAGTGGACCTGGACTTTCAGAAAGCCTTTGATAAGGTCACATACAGGAGATTAGTGAGCAAAATTAGGGCACGTAGTATTGGGGGCTAGGGTATTGACATGGATAGAAAATTGGTTGGCAGACAAGAAACAAATAGTAGGGATTAATGGGTCCCTTTCAGAATGGCAGGCAGTGACCAGTGGGGTGCCGTAAGACTCGGTGTTGGGACTGCAGCTATTTACAATACACATTAATAATTTAGATGAAGGAATTAAAAGTAACATTAGCAAATTTGCAGATGACACAAAGCTGGGCGGCAGTGTGAACTGTGAAGAGGATGCTATGAGGATGCAGAGTGACTTGGACAGGTTGGGTGAGTGGGCAGATGCATGGCAGATGCAGTATAATGTGGATAAATGTGAGGTTATCCACTTTGGAGGCAAGAACGGTAAGGCAGATTATTATCTGAATGTTGTCAGGTTAGGAAAAGGGGAAGTACAACGAGACCTGGGTGAACTAGTACATCAGTCACTGAAAGTAAGCATGCAGGTACAACAGGCAGTGAAGAAACCTAATGGCATGTTAGCCTTCATAAAGAGAGGAATTGAGTATAGGAGCAAAGAGGTCCTTCAGCAGTTATACAAGGCCTTGGCGAGACCACACCTGGAGTATTGTGTGCAGTTTTGGTTCCCTAATTTGAGGAAGGACATTCTTGCTATTGAGGGAGTGCAGCGTAGGTTCACAAGGTTAATTCCCAGGATGGCGGGTCTGTCACATGATGAAAGAATGGAGCGATTGAGCTTGTTTGTATTCACTGGAATTTAGAAGGATGAGAGGGGATCTTACAGAAACATATAAAATAATTCAGGGATTGGACATGCTAGATGCAGGAAACATGTTCCCGATGTTGGGGGAGTCCAGAACCAGGAGCCACAGTTTAAGAATAAGGGGTAGGCCATTTGGAACTGAGATGAGGAAAAACTTTTTCACACAGAGAGTTGTGAATTTGTGGAATTATCTGCCGCAGAAGGCAGTGGAGGCAGATTAACTGGATGCATTCAACAGAGAGTTAGATAGAGCTCTTAGGGCTAATGGAATCAAGGGGTATGGGGAGAAGGCAGGAACGGGGTCCTGATTGTGGATGATCAGCCATGATCACATTGAATGGTGGTGCTGGCTCGGCGAGCCAAATGGCCTACTCATGTACCTATTGTCCATGTATCTATGTTTCTATGTATCTATGTCTATTCACAAGTATACAGTCATTGTTTAGCCACTGTGGATCTTGCAAAACTAGGATCGCTTCCTACACTGAAGATAGGCACAAAATGCTAGAGTTACTCAGCGGGACAGCCAGCATCTCGGGTTAGAAGGAATGGGAGATGTTTCGGGTTGAGTCCTTCCTCAGACTGAGAGTCAGGGGAGAGGGAGGCACAGAGAGATGGAAGGGTAAGTTGTGAAAACAAGATGTCAAAGGGGATGAGTTCAAGGAAAAAGGAGGATAGATTATTGTTAGCTAATAGAACGTAACAAAGAAACAAACAGATATAAAAATTTAATTGGCCTACACTATTGATCAGTGAAGGTTGAACTTAGAAGGCAAGGCAATTGCCTTCATTGTTGTCCCATGCTCTTAATGTAATTGAAATGTTAGTAATTCCCATTTAATTTTTCTTCCAGAATTTTATGCTTTGATAATAAACATATTAAAATGAATATAATCACTTTTACTGCATTTTCTCAAATTAATACAGTGTTTACTGCACACACTGCACGCAGTAGTAAAAGCTGTCTTGGAAATGGTAATTTGTTGAACTGTTAATAGATATTCTTTTATCACAAACCATGGTCAATTTTGCAATATTTAACATTTAAAAGTTCAATCTTGCGTATTATCGTTGGCTTGCACATGCATTGAATAGAATTGTGATTTGATGCTTTAACTTGGATTCAAATTAATATTAGTATTGGATTGAGTTGTGCAGCAAAGCTGGGTTGCTTTAATCTGACAGAAATTCTGCTGGAAAAAACAATGAAGTGTAGCTTTAATATGCGAAAAAAAATCAAGGGTTAACATTTAATTTTATTGTGAAAGTAACGCCCTTCAAACACTATCTTCTTAATGGAGTACATTTCTGTTCCCTCTGCATCCAAGCATTGTTTATGGTCGAACAGCATGGCTAAATAAAACTAATGAGCTTCCAGTTAAAGGTCACTGGTTCTGCCAATCCCCAGGACGGCCAGCATAAGCCTTGTAGCTTAGGGTAATTTTGTAACCGAATGGAGAGAGAGGAAGCCTAATAACTGGCTCTTTTCCAATGTACTCCAGTCATCTAGGACTAGTACCAGGAATAGGGCTAGGCCAAAACAATGTCCAGAACTCTTTTTCTGCCACATCTAAATCTCTTCTATTTTGTCAGGGGATCCTGTTGGGTCCAACATTTTCAGACATAATGAGTCCTGATATAGAACAATGGGTCAAGGATAGACACAAAATGTTGAAGTTACTCAGCCGGTCAGGCTGCATCTCTGGTGAAAAGGAATTGGTGACATTTCGGGTTGAGACCCTTCCTCGGAAGAGAGAAAGCACTTTATGTTTTGCTCAAGCTTCCAGCATCTGTGGTTCCTTTTGCCTCCATGTGTAAAAGATTCCCTGCAACAACGTCATCTTCATCTGCACCAAGTGCCCATGTTGATTTTAAAGTGCTGCCTTTTGCAGACAGCTAGCACTTGTAAAGATGATGGCATATATGTGAACATTTAGTGGTCCTGGGTGGTCAGTCACAGCACAGGGCTCAGACTTCCCTTTCCCTAGAAACAGAGCCCCGTTGAGGTGCTCCGCTCAATTTATCCCACCCTCAATTTTGCCCAGTATCCATTATGCTGCCTCTGTTTCCACACTCTCTCTGTTGTCTGCCTTTGCCAGAGTACCCTAGGGTAGCACAGCGGGTAGAGGTGTTGCCTCACAGCACCAAAGACCCCGGGTTCGATCCTGACATTGGGTGCTGTATGGAATAGGAAGGAATAGGAATACTTTATTGTCACATGTGACTAGGCAGAGTGAGATTCTTTGCTTACACAATGTATATAAATAGCAGCCACCTACAGCGCTGACATGTGTGGAGTTTGCATGTTCTCCCTGTGATCCCATGGGTTTCCTCCAGATGCTCTGGTTTCCTCCCGCATCTCATAGACATGCAGGGTTTGCAGGACAATTGGCTGTTGTATATTGACCCGAGCATGTAAGGACAGGAGAGATGAAAAAGTGGGATAACATGGAACTAGTGTAGTTTAGACATGCAGACATACAGCGTGGAAACAGACACTTCGGCCCATCGGGTCCGGGCCGACCAGCGATCCCCACACACTTACGCTATCCTACATATAATAGGGACAATTTAAACAAAGCCAATTAACTTACAAACCTGTACATCTTTGGAATGTGAGAGGAAATCGGTGTTCCCGGAAAAAATCAAGTGCTGGTCATGGGGGGATTGTACAAACTCTGTACAGACAGCACCCGTAGTCAGGATCGAACCTGGGTCTCCAGTGCTGTAAGGCAGCAAATCAACCGCTGTGCCACCGTGCTGCCCTTGAAGTGATCGATGGAAAGCGTGGCCTCAGTGGACCTGTTTCCATGCTGTATTTCTAATTAAACAAGTAGCACTGTCTTTAGTAGCACTGAGATGTTCCCAAGTGCACAGGTCTGATGGCAGCTATGGGCTTGGGCAATGACTACCATCTGTGAAGGCACAAATTAACATCCAGCACTGTTAAACTGGAGAAAACCTTGACAATGAGTTCTTAAAGTGAAGGAAACCTCAAGTTAGTGGGGTTTTTCTTTCTTTGGTTACAGCCAAAGAAACAGGCTTTAATGTTAGCACACCAAAATTGGATGACATTTGTTTTCTCAGTCTTTGCACTGAGGCATCCAATGTTCAAATTTAAATGTCAACTCTTACCCCAGCTACTTTTCCAAATAAATCCGCAATTTGTAACAATAATAGTCCCAAGACCAAAACAGATTTTCATGTTTACAGAATTTGTAAACTATTACTGCCCATCTGTTAGCAGCATGCACCAGATATAACAGCTGGTGATAAGTGTAGTCTAAACCTACAATCACTTGACTAATTAAATGTTCAAATACTTAACATAGTTTGTCCATTATGGAACTCTGTCTGACCAAAACCACCGCAAGAAATTCTTTCAAGTTGCCCTGTTTACATCATGCTTAGACAATCAATCCTTTAAAACCGTTGCTGGGATTGGGGTCGGTGTTTAAAAGTCTCTTTTTGGAAAACACACAGGAGCTTTACACAACACAAAAATTCCCCTTCCCATTCTGACCTTTCTGTCCTTGCCCTCTGATATTGCCAGAGTGAGACCACATGCCAGCTGGAATCTTCCCATCCCATCCCATCCCATCCCGCCCCTTTCTGCTTTCTGCAGAGAACACTCTCCACAACTCCTTGGTTCGCTCATCCCTCTCCATCCAAGCCACCAAAGATGCTGCTTGACCGCTGTGTTCCTCTAGGATATTGGTTTTTTTTTCCTGAGGAGATTTATTCCCTGTTTCAGTACAAACATTAGTGGGTTTGGTTTAGATATCTCTCATGTGCATCAGCGGTAACTGGTTTAAAATATCATTGTGTCGCAGCCTCCCTTATCAGGTAATCTGCATCTCCCAGGCACTTTCCCCTGCAACTGCAGGAGATGTAACACCTGCCCCTACACCTCTTCTCTCACTTCCATCCAGGGACCCCAGCATCCATTTCAGCTGAGTCAGAGATTCACATGCACCTCATCTACTGTATTTATTCAGTGCTCCCTTTACATGACGATACCTACTGTAGGCGAGGCAACCATTTCGCAGGACACCAGCATTCTGTCTGCCATGGCCTGCTTGAGTTCCCGGTTGCTTATCCTTTTGAGTCCTCTTTCCATTCTCATACTGACCTTTCTGTCTTTGGCCTCCTCTGTTGCCATAGTGAACCATGTGCAAACTGAAGGAACAGTACCGCATGTTCCACTTGGGTACTCTACAACCCAGTAATATGAACATTGAATTCTCCAACTTCAAGTAATACTCGTACACCCACTCC
This sequence comes from Rhinoraja longicauda, assembly GCF_053455715.1. Taxonomy (NCBI): domain Eukaryota; kingdom Metazoa; phylum Chordata; class Chondrichthyes; order Rajiformes; family Arhynchobatidae; genus Rhinoraja; species Rhinoraja longicauda. Next base: position 41,060,626 of record NC_135957.1, on the reverse strand, counting down.
ACTCTTTCCCTTGCTCCCCTCACCAACACCCCCATGTGCACACATTTCTCCCACTCTCTCCCGCCACCCTCGCAACCCTGCTCCTTTCTCCTCCTCTGCATGTTCATCTCCCTTCCACAGTCCCATATTTCCCCTTTGTCACCCTATTTTCCCCTCCTCTCTGTCCCATTCCACCCTTATCCCTCCCTCCAGATTTACATTTAATTTCTCCTCGTTCGTTATCTGATACTGTTTTGTTTCCTTTTCACCTCTAGCTTTTGTCACCTACTCCATCCGGCTGCCATTCCCACCCACCCCCTCACCTGTATCTTACTATCACTTGCCAGCCTTTGCTCTAACTTTACCTCTCTTTTCCAGCTCTCTCCCCCCACTCCGTCTGAAGAAGGGTTCCATTCATCCACAGATGCTTCCTGACCTAATGATTACCTCCAGGGCTTTGTTTTTTTTAAAAATCAGGAGCTTTATTCCTTGTTGGAGGAACAGCACCTCATATTTTGCTTGGGCAGCTTACAACCCAGTGGTATGAATATTGATTTCTCTAACCAATTGAATCTAGCTTTCCATCTCTCTCCATCCCTCTCCCACCCAGGTTCTCCTACTAGTTTCACTCTCCTCCTGATTAATGTTACTGTTTGTGTGTCTCATTGTCACCTTCCCCTAAGCCCTAAATGTCAGTGAATTTGGTTCAGGTATCTGCCACGTGCATCAATAGTAACTGTGTTAAAATTTCATTGTGTTACAGCCATCTTTGTCAAGTACCCTAGACTGACACAAATTGCTGGAGTAACTCAGCAGGACAGGCAGTATCTCTGGAGAGAAGGAATGAGTAACGTTTCTGGTCGAGACTCTTCTTCAGATTGAGCGTCAGGGGAGAGGGAAACTGGAGATATGGAAGGGTGCAAAGAGCATGTAAGGTGTGAAAAGAACAGATGGTGATCAAGGAAATGAACAATGGTTCATAGTTGGCTTCGAGGAAGGTGACAATGAGGCATGCAAAAAGTAACATTAATCAGGAGGACAGTGAAACTAGTAGGAGAACCTGGGTGGGAGAGGGATGGAGAGAGACATAAAGCCAGGCTTAATTGGTTAGAGAAATCAATATTCATACCACTGGGTTGTAAGCTGCCCAAGCAAAATATGAGGTGCTGTTCCTTAAATTTGCGTTTGGTCTCACTCTGACAGTGGAGGAGGCCCAGGATGCTGAGTTACTCCAGCATTTTGCGTCTATCTTCGGTATAAACCAGTATCTGCAGTTCCTTCCCACACTTTTGTCAAGTACCCTGCCTTCCATTCCTCATGGAGGTATCACTGCTCCATGATCTGTAAACTAGCAAGTGGCCATAAACATCCTCCTGCAAGTGCCTCGAGACACCTTCCTCCTGTCCACTATTTGTGGAGAGGTTAAGTGAGTGCATTTCATTATAAACCAAAAATTAAATTATCGTAGGCCAATTTTGTATTTGCTGCCCCAAATCACATTTAAGATTAAAATTGTCCTGAGGTTTAATATATTTCCCAATTTTTAAATATGCTACTGAGAACCTACTTGAAATGCTTTGGTTGCTACATGTTGCAACAACGGCAGTCCTTTTATTAATGCTAATGTGTTGCAATGAAGCAATAAAGTGGAATGCTTAATAATCAGAAAGCTACTGAAGGTGAAAAGGCAAAATTACTTCTGAAATATTTTATGACTCAGAAACATCTGGATAAAATCAACTGATATAATAACCTAACATAAATTTATTTTATGATAGCTTTCCATGGCTGTGAAAAGTTAAGCTTCGGCATTTATGTAATCTGTGAATTAACACGTTTTGTCTGGGTAAAGGGTATGTTTACACAATGCAATTATTCTCTGGAAATCGGTTGGTATGCATGCTCCGTCACTTAAGACAATCTTTACACTCATAATCATGTATTTTTGGATAGGCAAATAGGTTGACTTTATAACTGCTGGTCCCCCTTCCCAATGGGATCAGATTGCAGAAGAAGGGTGTCATCCCGAAACGTCACCCATTCCTTCTCTCCAGAGATGCTTCCTGTCCCACTGAGTTACTCCAGCATTTTGTGTCCAAATAACAAAGAAAGAGGTTACCTGGCATCTATAATATCTTTCTTCTGCTTCCTTCCTCCCCATTTTTGGATTGAAGGTGAGTTAGTTCAACTCCAGCTCCATGGGTGACTGATATGGCTAACGATCAACCTCCAGACTTCCATGGATGTTCAGGAGGTACACAACTTGGGCAGACAGGCGGTATCAACTTCCTCAGTTCCAAGGATTGACTGATTAATTGAAAGATACCACAAGGAAACAGATTCTTTGGCCCGCTGAGTTCACGTCGATCATCGATCACCCGTTCACACTAGTTCTATGTTATCCTACATTCACATCCACTCCCTGCAGAACAGGGGAAATTTACAGAAGCCAATTAATATCTGTAGAAGGGTGGTGACCTGAAACGTCACCCATTCCTTCTCTCCAGAGATGCTGCCTGTCCCGCTGAGTTACTTCACTATTTTGTGTCTATCTTTGGTGTATAGTAACATCTGCAGTTCCTTCCTACACATAATCTACAAACCTGCATGCGGTTGGAATGTGGGAGGAAACCGGAGCACCCGGAGGAAACACATGCAGTTACACAGGGAGAGCATGTAAATTCCACACACAGAGCCCCCGAGATCAGGATCTAACCCGCATTTCTGGTGCTGTAAGGCAACAGCTCTACCAGCAGCCCCAATCTTTCCATGCAAATAAAGCCTCTCTTCTCTGGAATTATCCCAGTAAATCTCTTCTTCCCCCAGCTAAACACTTCCCAGCTTCCCTAGGGTGTGGTACATGGAACTGCATACACAATTCCAGTTGTGTTTTCTAAAGATTCGTCATGACTTCCCATATGTTGCCTGTATTTAGAAAGCCGGAATATTTTTTAAATCATTTTCTCAACCTGCCCTATCACTTTCAACAATTTATTTCAGTGTACCCACATGGGGAACTTTTCCTGCATCTTTTCTACAATTGTGTTTTCTGGTTCATGTACCATCCCTTTTTCGCATACAGCATGAAAACATGCCCTTCGCACAAACCTCATGCCCCATTTACACTAGTCCCATCTGCCCCCATTTGACCCTTAACCCTCTAAACCTACCTTGTCCATGTACCTGTCCAAATGTTTCTTAAACATGATGACAGCACCTGCCTCAACTACCTCTTCCGGCAGCTCGTTCCATACACCCACCACCCTTTCTGTAAAAAAGTTACCCCTCGGATTCCTATTAAATCTTTCCCCCTTCACTTTAAACCTATACCCTCTAGTTCTCGAAGGTATCACAAAATGCTGGAGTAACTCAGCAGGTCAGGCAGCATCTAGGAGAGAATGAATGGGTGATGTTTCCAGTCGAGACTCTTCTTCAGACTGAAGGGTCTCGACCAGAAACGTCACCTATTCCTTCTCTCCTAGATGCTGCCTGACCTGTTGAATTACTCCAGCATTTTGTGATACCTTCGATTTGTACCAGCATCTGCGGTTATTTTCCTACCTTCTAGTTCTCGATTCCCCTACTCTGGTCAAAAGACTGTGCTTTTATCCAATCTATTCCTCTCATGATATTGTACACCTCTATAAGATCACCCCTCATCCTCCTGTGCTTCAAGGAATAAAGTCCAAGCCTGCTCAACCTCTCCCTATAGCTCAGCTGTAGTAGAATGTCCAAAAGTTACTTTGCAGGAGTCTTATGAACATTCTTGTTAAGACCTTCCTGCTTTGAGGGTCACAGATCCAAAGATTTTCCACAGAAGCTGCCTAAGTTCTTCAGCATTTTCTGTACTTGTTTCAGAGTTCCAATATCTGCTGTTTTTTTTATTTAAAAAAAATGTCCTCAGTTCTGTCTCTATCACCAACGTGGGAAAAATATATTAAAATCAGAAAATTTGTTCAAATTTAAGGTTTATTTAAGGTTTATATTGAAAAAGTGTTTGGCACAGTTTAATGGAATATTTAGTTTGGTGCCTGTGGGGAACTAACACTTGCTAATAACTTATAAATCAATTTAGTTTATGTTAAGGTGAACAAATTCCAATGACGCTCGATATTGCCATGCATTTTAAGCTCTACCCTTTAATTCTTCAGCCATTAATACAAGTAACTCAAAAAAAACTTATCAAAGTTGCTTTTTAAAAAAAGTTATGTGAGCCAAAAACTAGATGTTGGCAACAAAGGAGAAAAAATCATGCCGTGCAAGTGAAAGTGAAATATTGATGTGAGACGATAGAACCTGTAGGTGGTGAATCTGTGGAATTCTTTGCCACAGAAGGCCGTGCAGGCAAAGTCAGTGGATATATTTAAGGCAGAGATAGATAGATTCGACTAGTATGGTGTTAGAGGTAATGGGGAGAAGGCAGGAGAATGGGGTTAGGAGGGAGAGATAGATTAGATATGATTGAATGGCGGAGTAGACTTTATGGGCCTAATTTCGCTCCTATCACTTATGATCTTATGAACTTTATTTATCCCAGGAGGGAAATTGGTCTGCCAACAGTCATAAAATACAACAAGATACATGAAACATGAAATTAAAGTGACGAGTAGAAAATCTAGGATTGAGAATGTGTAAAGATTGGGGGGGTTGGGAGGGGGGGGGGGGGGGGTAGTAAGGGGAGACAGTCTACCCCATGAATGAAGGGGGAGGAGTTGTACAGTTTGAAAGCCACAGGGAAAAAGGATCTCCTGTGGAGATGCGTTGTTGCAAACTAGGCAGAAAGAGACATATGTTCCTCTGATTAAAATGCAGACTTGTCGTTTAGATCAATTAACAGTGTGCCATGGCCAAATAAGTCAATCACTGTGTGATATATGACACTGAATATTTAGATATTTGAAGTACAAGCTGGAAGTAGTATCTGTGGAGAGAATAGCTGAGTTACCATTCTTGATATGAATTTCTCATCTGAATTCAAAGACCCTGCAGATGAATTGCATTTGGAAATGATTAGAACTAGAGAAGAGACAACGGAAATGAATACACATACGAATAGCAAACGGGTGATAGAGGGACAGATAGCTAGTAGACAGATTACCTTGGGTGCTGTCTGTGTGGAGGTTGCACATTCTCTCTGTGACCACAACATAGCTCTGGGTGATCCAGTTGCTTTCCACGTCCCAAGAACATGTGGGTTCTGTAGGCTGATTGGCCTCTGTAAATTGCCCCTAAGGTGTAGGAACTGGATCAGAAAATGGGATAACATGGAGCTCATGGGAATAGTTGATCGATGGTCAGCATAGGCTCAGTGGGCGAAGGGCCCATTTCCATGCAGTATCTAACAATCAACCAATCAAATAATTACCATAAGATGCCAGATCAACAGGGTTATCTTAGTGAATTTCTAACTTTCCCAATATTGACTGGAACTTGCTCAGTGCCAAATGCTTAGATGGGGCAGAATTTATTAGGTGTAACCCGAGAAGAGAAGGTATTGGACATTGTGTTGCGAAATGAGCCTGGCCAGATGACTGGTGTTTCAATGGAAGAGCATATTGAGGATAGTAAGCACAACTATACATTGCTAGATTTTTTTAATAGGGAGAAGCTGGACCTTATGGGTAGGTACTAAATTGGGGGTAAATTACAATGTTATTGGGCAAGAATTTGAGAGAGCACATTGGGAACAGTTGTTATTGGGTAAGTGCACATCTGACATGGGGCAATCCTTTAAAACCAATTGATTGAAGCTCCGGGCTGGTATGTTCCAGTAAGGAGAAGGGATAACGATGGCAAAGTAAGGGAACCATGGATGACCAAAGAGTTTGTAAATTTGGTAAAAAGAAAAAGGAAGCTTATGTAAGGTTTGAGGATGGAATCAGAGAAATATGAGGAAATGAGGAAAGAACTCAAGAGGACAAAATGGACTACAAAATGGTTTTGGCGAATCGGATTAAAGAAAATCTCAAGGCTTTTTAGCCTACATGAGAAACAAAAGGGTAACTTGGGAGAATGTAGGATCCCGGTCAAGGATAAAGGAGGGAATTTGTGCTTAGAGTCAGGGGATGTAGGCGAGATACTAAATAAATACTTTGCATCTGTTTTCACTAAGGAGAAGGACATGGAGGACAGTGAGATCAGTGTAGTGAAGATGCAAGGGCAGTTTGAGATTAAGGAGGAGGATCTTGAAGAGTATTAAGAAGGGTAACTTCCCAGGGTTCTATCCCAGGTTATTGAGAGAGGCAAGACAGGAGATTGTGGGACTGTTGATGAAGGTCTTTGCATCTTCAGCAGCCGCACCCGAGGTCCCTGAGTTCTGGAGAGTAGTTAAAGTTGTTCTTTTGTTTCAGAAGAGAAGTGATGAGAATCCAGAATATTATTGGCTAGCTTCACGTCAGTGGCAGGGGAACTATTGGAGAGGATTCTTTGGGATAGGATTTAGAGGAGAATGGGTTAATTATTGACGGTGAGCTTGGCTTTGTACATGGCAGGTCATGTCTTATTTACTTGATCGAGGTTTTTGATGAGGTGATGAAGGTGATCGATGAGGATGCTTGGAACGCAGGGATGGTGTTGGAGGTAGATTCAATAGTGGCATTTAAGAGATGGATAAGCACATGGATATGTAATGGAAGAATATAGATTATGTGTAGGCAGATAAGGGTTGGCATCAAGTTCAGCACAGACATTGTGGGCCAAAGGGCCTGTTCCTGTGTTGTGCTGTACTGTTCTATGTTCTATGACCTATTAAATGCTTAATTGCAAAATAGGAGATGGCATGCTGTGGAAGGAAGGCAATAAGGGGTTTATAAGTGGAAAATAAAGACATTTACAAGACATGGATGCCAAGAAATAATTTTGTATTACACATTTTTCTTGTTTATTGTGTAAAAGAATTTCATCAAAATTTACTGCATAGTTCTTGTAGAACGCTTTATTTCTCCTCATTCCTTAATATGCACGATACAGTTACACAATACGATTGTAAGGGGAAAAAAGGCATTTGTGTGTTTACCATAACTGGGTTTACTCTGCTGCACTTGAAATCTTGGGAATCAACAGAATAAAATGTTGTTGTTCGGATCACAGGCACCAAACAAACTGACTCCCACTCACCCACCCCATAACTCACTAATACAGTGAGCATTTTGAAGAAGGGTCTCGACCCGAAACATCACCCATTTCTCTCTCCCAAGATGCTGCCTGACCCGCTGAGTTACTCCAGCATTTTGTGTCTACCTTTAATACAGTGAGCATGGGATCATTTATTGGCCTTGGGGTATAGTTGAGGCAGAATAGGTTGGAATAGCAAGATAGAATAGCACCATGGCATAGCTAGTAGAGCTACTGCCTCACAGCGCCAGTGAACCCAGTTTGACCCTGACTCCAGGTGTTGCCTGTGTGGAGTTCGCACCTTCTCACTGTGATGGCATGGGATTCCTCTGGGTGCTTTGGCTTCCTCCCACATCCCAAGATGTGCGGTTTAAGGTGTGGTTAATTGGCTTCTGTAAATTGCCCCGAGTGTAGTAAGTGGATGTGAAAGTGGGATAACATAGGATGAGTGTGAATGGGTGATCTTTGGTCAGCGTGGACTCGGTGGGCCAAAACGCCAGTTGCCATGCTATACCTCTCAACTAAACTAAACTAAACTAAGCAGAAGCACTATAAAAGTCTGGCAAAAATGATCCAGCAGAAAGAATGAAGGCAGCTGGATATCAAAGCAGTGGCAAATACTCTCTTCAGCTTCTGCAGATGTACAGTTGAGAGCATATTAACTGGTTGCATCACGGCCTGGTTCGGCAACTTGAGCACCAAGGAATGAAGGAGATTACAGGAAGTAATGGACACTTCCCAGACCATCACAGGCACTGACCTCCACACCTTTGAAGGGATCTATAGGAGGCACTGTCTCAAAAAGACAGTCAGCTTCATCAAGGATCCACATCACCCTGCCCATGCTCTCATTCTATTTCTGCCACCAGGAAGAAGGTAGAGGAGTCTGAAAACCATAACCTTCAGGTTCAGGAACAGTTTCTTCCCAACCCCCATCTGTCTATTGAACACCACGACCACCAACTAAACGTGGAACTACGTACAACCTGTCTTGGTTACACAAGGGACTTTGGATTTTTGTTTTGTTTTGCACTAATATTGGGGTTTTTATTTGTTTAACATCTTTTTGTTTATTTATTATCTATTGAATACTGTGTGTACAGACCTGTTACAGTATCCTGCTGCAAGTAAGAAATTCATTGCTCCGTTTCAATACATATAGAGTCATAGGGTCATTTATTGTGGAAACAGGTCCTTTGGTCCAACTTGCCCAAACTGACCAACATGTCCCATCTACACTAGTCCCAAATGCCTGCGTTTGACCTATATCCCTCTAAACCTGTCCTATCCATGTGCCTGTCTAATTGCACTTAAACGTTGCGATAGTTCTTGTCTTAACTTCCTCCTCCGGCAGCTCGTTCCATACACCCACCACCCTTTGCGTGTAAAAGTTACCCCTCAGATTCCTATGGAATCTTTCCCTCTTCACCTTAAACCTATGCCCTCTGGTTCTCGATCCCCCTACCCTGTGCAAGAGACTCTGTGCGTCTACCCGATCTATTCCTCATGATTGTGTACACCTCAAAAGGATCCCCCCTTATCCTTCTGAGCTCCAGGGAATAGAGTCACTGTTCAACCTCTCCCAAAAGCTCAGATGCTTGAGTCCTCACAACATTTTTGTGAATCTTCTCTGCACCTTTTCCAACTTGAACATTTTTCCTATGACATGGTGCCCAGAACTGAAACAATATTCTAAATACAGCCTCACCAACGTCTCATATAACTGCAACATGACCTCCTAACTTCTATACTCAATACTCTGACTGATGAAGGCAAAGTGCCAAAAGCCTTTTTGACCACCCCATTTACCTGTGATGCCGTCTTCAATGAATTATGATAATCATGATATGACATATGATAATGAAACACCATAGACTCTTTAAATTATTTTGAGCTCTAAGTCATGATCTCCTTTCATGCTGTGTCCTGGGAAAACCCAAAAAATATTGCTAGAATTTGTCATTTTTTAGTTTTTTTAAAGTTTTTTTTTTCTGAGAGTCAGAGAGTGATGGACTCCTACACTTCAGAAATAGATCATTCAGCTTGTCCTTGCTGCAAAGAATTGTCCCATCCAAGCTAATCCCATTTGCCCACACATGGCCTATATCTCTAGATCTTTCGTATCCATGTACCTGCCCAAATCTCTTTTAAATGTTGCTACTCTATTTGCCTCAATTACCTAATCTGGTAGCTTTTCCCATATACCCATCTCCCTCTGTCTGAAAACTTACCACCTCCGTGATGTTAGTGTTGTCTAATCACTTGTCTAACTTTTTGTTTAAGCCGTAAATATTGCAGTACTCATTCTGTGTTGTAAGTGGGATTGTACTGGAAATCAAAATAGAAAAAAAAGGCAAATTCATTTTCTTAGAACAACTTTATTTGAAAATGAACCAACAAAATCCTGCCTTAAATGCTGCAAACTTCCATTTCAAGCATCAAAACATTACACGTTATTTTAGCTCGCTATTCTGCTTACATATAATAGATATTAACATCTCAAATGGTACATATAATTTCAATGACAAATCCCAACTGCCCTCTGTGGTACAGTATGACACAATCCTGTATCACTAAATTTTTCCCTGCTCCCAATAATGCATAAAAACACTTGAGTCAAAAATGTTTGAGTGTTTCACATTTTAATGGCCCATTTGCACAAAGAATCCTGTTTATATAGTTACTCTTAAACAGAGTTGAGTCTTCATCAAATAATGATTTATTAATGGAAAAACACTTGCATTAGTTTTTTTTCTCTCAGTTTGGCTGTATCCTCATCTCAGAGTCAGAAAATTATGTGATTCAGTCCCAGGGACGTGTTCCACCTGAGCAAAAGTGCAGTGATTAGATTATACATTATTTAGCCACTTCATTCAAATCTGCCCATTTAAAGAGATATTGAAGATCACAACTCTATTCAAAGAAGGTAGACACAAAATGCTGGAGTAACTCTGCGGGTCAGGCAGCATCTCTGGAGAGAAGGAATGGGTGACGTTTCGAGTCAAGGTCCTTCTTCAGAATGAAGAAGGGTCTCGACCCGAAACGTCACCCTTTCCTTCTCTCCAGGGATGCTGCCTGACCCGCTGAGTTACTCCAGCATTTTGTGTCTACCTTCGATTTAAACCAGCATCTGCAGTTTTTTTTCCTACACATCTATTCAAAGACGTTTGAAGAGATCCTCAACATTCTCCTTCTTAAATAGCTTCTCCTAAAAACATGAAAAAGCTCAGCCTTTGTCAGAACTGGGAAAGAAAGAATTTTTTTTAAAGTGCTGGAGTAAGTCAGCGGGTCAGGCAGCATCTCTGGAGGCAAAGGTTGGGTGACGTTTCAGGTCAGGACCCTTCTTCAGACTGAAAGTAGGGGCTGGGGGGATGGTGAAGAGCTGGAGGCAAGAAAAGACCAAGACTTTTCAGGGCTGATCAGGGCCAGCCACAAATGACCTCAGACAGGGCAGTGTCTTGATAAGCCCCATTGTTGGCTTGGGAGGGTGTTATCTCAAGAGAAACAATGTAGAGAACTGTGGAACTGGTAAAACAACTAGGGTGGAGGAAGGAAGTGATGGGAAAGAGAATGGAGCATGAGTAGAAGTTACTTAAATTAGAGAATTTAACGTTCATACCGCTGGGTTGTAAGCTACTCAAACTAAATATGAGGTGCTGATCCTCCAATTTGCGTGTAGCCTCACTGTGGCAATGGAGGAGGCCCAGGACAGTAAGGTTAGTATGCGAATGGGGAGTTGAAATGGGTGGCTCCAGGTACTTAAACATGAAGTGTGCCATCAGAGCCAAAGGTGTAAATTAGAAACAATTATGCCATGGAATAGAGCTGTAACAAGTACTTCAGTAAAGCGCCACAAGAGGTACATAACATTTTTGTTTACTCAGCATGCACAATTTGTATTTTTACCCCCCCACCCCACCAAGCCGAATAGTGAAAGGTCTGGATACAGTGGAAGCGTAGAGGATGATTCCACCAGTGGGTGAGAGCCTAGGATCAGAGGGCACAGCCTCAGAATATAAAGACATACCTCTAGATATTTAGCCAGAGGGTGGTGAATCTTAAAATTCATTGCTACAGTTTACGATGGAAGCCAAGTTATTGGGTATTTTAAAATTTGAGATTGATAGGTTCCTGATTAGTAAGGGCGTCAAAGGTTAGGGGAAGAAGGCAGGAGAATGGGGTCGCGAGAAAAAAATAGATCAGCCATGATGGAATGGTGGAGCAGAGTGGATGAGCTGAATGGCCTAATTCTACTCTTATGTCTTATGGTCTGAAGAGATGAAGGATATGATATGGATGTTTTTCCCACAGAGGATGGTTGGAATCTGGAACAAACCTAAGTGCACGGTGGAGGCTAGTCTCAGAATATTTAAGAAAAGCATTTCAATGGTCTAGTCATGGAGGTCGACGGGCCACATGCTGGCAAATGAATTTCTACAGATTGATATGTGATGGTCAACATGGATATGGTGAAGCAAAGGGCCTGTTCCTACGCTGAATGACTCCATAATATTACCGATATTTTAAAGCTACTGTAAAATTGGAGGTCTTGAGAGATGTTCTACTCTTGGGACGCAAAGTAAATACGTGAAGCAGTATCTGGATTGGTTATTTATTTTTCGGCTTGGCAGGGCATTACCTGGCACCATTGTATTCCATTCATAGCACACACAACACCCAGACTGACAATATTGATTAATAATACATATTCCTTGCTGTCTAGTGGGGAATTGTACCTGAAAGTGGAGAGACCATGAGCAGAGTGGCAAAGCTGTGAACATGCCTGTAATATTTTACAAGCTACACAACATGTGCAAAACTAGTTTATGGGCATTTGTTCCAGCCCTGTTGAGTTCACCCCCTTTGTATAAATTTGTAACAGTAAAACCAGATTATATTACAGAACCACTTTTATTGAAAATAGTTCTTTAATATAAATGGGATGTGAGCGAAATTGTTCATTTAAAGCCAACTGGTGCTACATTAAAGGCAGTTGCATGTCAACTTCAATCTGATTGAGATTGCTCAAACTCATTTCACTTTCATCCATTAGGCTGAATTGGAGTTAGAGCAGTATTTATAACTGTATAATGCAGTCCACTTCTAACTAAACACATACCTGCTGCCGATCCTAAGCCAAGAGTGCTGTCAAAAACATCAGTAAGTTATTATGATTTGCGTTAAAAATATATATATTTCCTTCCAGTACCTCATACCCCTAGCAATTCTCTCCTTTGCAACCACTCCATATCCCCAATTCCTCACCATCTCTGTGATCTGGATTTACCCTGAGGTCCTTGAAAACAAGAAGAAAACCTTTTGGTTATGTTTGTCATTGGCTAGTCATGCACAACCAATTTAATGCATGTTCACAAGCAGCATTCTGTTTCTAGCCCAGATTACCAAGGGTATGTAATCCAAGCCAGCTTGCATTTTAAAATGCAGGAAACAAGTTGGATCGATATCTATTGAGACTGTAATTATGATCTTGAGTTTGCAAGGTGCTAGTCATCTTAATAGTGGATGGTGTAGGTAAATTCCCAGATTCTGGATTGTTAGTAAGGAACTTTCTTTAACGAAATGGGGTTAAAACGGCACTGCGATGTCTTACTTGAAGTTCCTTAACAGCCCCATAACTATGACCGTACTAGAAGTTATCCAAACATATCTGCACATTGGCAATGAATAGGTAGCCTGGAAGTTAATTTTGGTCCATATATTTTGGATCATGCATCAAGTGAACATTTCTGTGCCTGGACTTGTTGCTGGTTTCTGGGTTTTTCTTTTGCCTAACCTATTTATCAACCATAACTCTATCTCCAACACCATAACCCCACCCAAACTCGTCTGCAAACTCAGAACCTTGGAATCAGCACCACCCCACCCAACCCCTGCCACTGGATCATTGACTTCCTGGCCCACAGACCGCAATCAATAAAATTAGGTAACAACACCTCCTCCACAATAATTCTCAACACCTGTGCCCTGCAAGGATGTGTTCTCAGTCCCATAGTACCCCCTGCACACTCACGACTGTGCAGACAAATTTGGTTCCATCTGCAAGTTTGCAAATAACACCGCCGTAGTGGGCCGCATCATGAACAATGATATGAAGAACTACAGGAAGGAGATAGAGAACTTAGTAACATGGTGTCAGGATAACAACCTCTCCCTCGATGTCAGCAAGACAAAGGAGCGAGTTGTCAACTTCAGGAAACATGGTGGAGTATATGCCCCAATCAGCATCAATAGTGCTGAAGTGGAAAAGTTCCTTTCGCATTAATATTACCAACAACATACCATGGACCAACCATAAATATGCGATAGCCAAGATGACACACAAAGACTCTGGAAATTCAGCATGTCTCAATGGCTCTCACAATCATCTACAGATGCACCATAGCAAGCCTACCATCGAGTTGCATCACAGCTTGGTCTGGAAACAGCTCTGCCCAAGATCAGAATAAATTGCAGAGAGTTGGGGATATAGCTCAATCCATCACTTCCACCAGTCTCCACACCACTGACTCCAGCTACACCATGCTGCCTCAGAAACGCACCTACTATATTAAAAGACTTGTCCCACCTCAGTTATTCCTTCTATTCTCTCTATCCATCAGGCAAAAGGTACAGAAGCTTGAAGCTTTTTCTCTTCTGTTATCAGGCTTCTAGGTGGTCCTTCCATAAGCTAGAGCACTGTCTGATTCCACATAGAACTGTTGCATTACAATGCTGAGAACTATATTCTGTGCTCTGTAATTTCCCCATTGCTCTTCCTATTGTACTTGAGTTTTAACTTGATTGTATTTATGCAGATTATCACCTGATCTGACTGGAGAGCATGCAAAACAAAACTTTTCACTGTACTTCAGTGCATGTGACAATTATAAATCTAAACCTAAATCTAAACTATTTTAATATCAAAGGAACAAAAACATTTGATTTACATGTATGTGTGAGTATAAGTAATGTGATCACATGCCGTTAGCAGTATCTATTAACAAGCATTTTGTTTAGTAATTTTTAAATGCAGTTAATTGCAACTGAGCTCACTTTAATTACAAGTGGCTAATGACTGAGATATTAGATATTAGACAATAGACAATAGACAATAGGTGCAGGAGTAGGCCATTTGGCCCTTCGAGCCAGCACCGCCATTCAATGTGGTCATGGCTGATCATTCATAATCAGTTCCCCGTTCCTGCCTTCTCCCCATAACCCCTGACTCCGCTATCTTTAAGAGCTCTATCTAGCTCTCTCTTGAAAGCATCCAGAGAATTGGCCTCCACTGCCTTCTGAGGCAGAGAATTCCACAGATTTACAATTCTCTGACTGAAAACGTTTTTTCTCATCTCCGTTCTAAATGGCCTACCCCTTATTCTTAAACTGTGGCCCCTGGTTCTGGACTCCCCCAACATTGGGAACATGTTTCCTGCCTCTAACGGGTCCAATCCCTTAATAATCTTATATGTTTCAATAAGATCCCCTCTCATCCTAAATTCCAGCATATACAAGCCTAGTCGCTCCAGTCTTTCAACATACGACGGTCCCGCCATTCCGGGAATTAACCTAGTGAACCTATGCTGCACGTCCTCAATAGCAAGAATGTCCTTCCTCAAATTTGGAGACCAAAACTGCACACAGTACTGCAGGTGCGGTCTCACCAGGGCCCTGTACAACTGCAGAAGGACCTCTTTGCTCCTATACTCAACTCCTCTTGTCATAAAGGCCAACATGCCATTAGCTTTCTTCACTGCCTGACAATGTCTAGACGATGCTAGACTAACCCAATATGTTTACCATTTAACTTATTTCTTAAGTGGAGTGGCAATAGAATGAATTTATAGGATCAGACAAAATGCACAATAAAGGATTTACCCCTCTTTTTATATCTGTTCAACTCTTTTTCCTACAATCGAAAAAACATTGTTCAGGGTAAAACCCGTGCAGCGAATTTGCTATCAGCCATTTATCACCGGACAATAAAATTAAGATTATCCCCAAAGAGTTTGAACAAAATAGCAGTTTATGCTTAATTTGTTACAATGGCCGGTAAAAATCAAATTCAATTTTAGTTCATAAGTAAGATTGGTCATAAAAGTCTACAGTGATCACAAATTTGCAGGTTTCTGTGAAAGTTGCACTTCCAACTCCCCTTAAGAATGCAATATTTAATGCAAGTCATCAGTACTTTGGGAATAAGTTGATGGACATTTGACTGTTTTTGATTTGCATTGCCCAGAGGAGAAAAAAGAGAGAGGTTGTGAATAAAACATGGGTAGATGAAAGGCTGCAAAATGAGAGAAAACAGACTCGCTTCCAAGATAGTGCTAAAGAGTGTTACATTACACAATTTCCATGGAAACACACTGCAGGTTCTAAGTACCACAACACAGCAAGGGGCACTACTGCTATTATGAAATCCAGAGCAACTGAGAATTCAGATGTGATATACAATGCTATTTACCAGCTGATTCAAATAAAGTCTGTAACTTTCAGGCATCACCGTATTTGCTTGAAAATAATTTAGTTATTTTAAGGTATGTATTTGTATGATGTTCCCAGTCCAGCATCATTGAATATGATCACTGGCTTTTACATTTGAGTTAAATGTTCATTATTCAGTGATGACTTTACCCCAACGTGAGTAATTAGGGTCTCCTAATTGGAAACAATCGACTCTGAAACACATTTCGAGTTGTTGATGGCACCTGATTGCTGGAACCCATTTGATCAAAGCAGCTATGTATCAAACTGTCAGGTAGGCAATGATTTAATGGGATGTTCAATCAAACCTTTGCACCAATTTGTTCCAAATCAGCGTTTGAATTTCTTTCTAAAGATTCTGGATTGTGCTCTAACCTATTGAAAGGATTCAAACGAGTGGCCTGAACATGCATTGGTTTATGGAACTTTATTCTGCGTATACTTTTTTTATTAACAGATATGGTAATCTTAATACAAAGCTCCTGACTGAGAATAAATTGTGGTAAACAGACATGAAAATGCACAGATAAGCATTGTTACTACATCGGTTTAGACTGTTCTGGAATTATACACCATTTATGGACGATACACAATCTACCAGAAGCACAGCTGTTCTGAATGCCTAAATAAATAGCTGTTCCACCATAAGCTTTTACTTATCTCATTCCCAATGTAAGTTTCTCTTACAAACTGAGCATGCACCACAGTTACATTGCATATGTTGAAGACTCTACTCCCTTTTAGTAGGTGTACAGACAAATGCATCACTGGATAACTAACATAGACATTTATCCATCAGTCTGGGTCTGAAGAAGACACTCACTCTTTCAGGATTATCCGAGAATACAAGAGCAGCCCTTGGTTTATGTTCTCTATTGCAAACCAACTTCTTAAAAACCTCACCTTTGTTGCCTTTACCCTCAAACCCTTTAACAAGAGTGAACGGATTTTAAATTCCTTGTCAATAAGGCATCCATGGCTATGCACTTGCTTTCCCTGTGTATGTTACGGAGCCAACCATCCAATGTATACCAGCCCTTGTTCTGACCTTGCATCTATCTCAATGCCCTTTCCACATTTAGTTTACCTGAAGACCATCTCCTAATCATTAGATTACTCTCACTGAAATAAATGACAGTCCTCATTACTGACCGCCACTTTCACTTTCATTCTCTCCCCAAGGTTACTGTCCTCATCCTTTCAAACCCACTCCCTCTCTCCTAGATGCTGCCTGACCTGCTGAGTTACGCCACCATTTTGTGGTAACTTCTATTTGAACCAGCATCTGCAGTTATTTTCCTACACAACATGCCGCTCCACTGCGATTTCTCCTCAAGGTATGTCTACTTTGAAGTCGTTCTCCTCCTCTCTTCGACGAGAGTTTAGCAACGTGCTCTCTCACTGCTCCCCCTCTGTGATTTCTCCTGGCCTCCTGCTCTACGACCACGTTCTGACTCAGACTCGCTACCACAGCCACATCTGTTTTCTTGGGACTTGCCTGCGCCTCCATCCTCTACCTCGTGGTTTCCAGCTCCGGTTCCTCACCACCCAATTCGGTCCCAACCCGGACTACAGGCTCCGACAGTCTATCTGCCGCTTTTCCCAACAATTCTCCTTCCGTACCCTGCGTTGTACTCTGGCTGCGATGCGCCGGCACCAACAGCCCCTCGCTTTATCCGCTGCTCTCGATGTCAAATTCTCTACATCGGCGAGACTACATCGGCGTTTTGCTCAACACCTTCACTCAGTCCGCCTTAACCAACCTGATCTCCCAATGGCTGAGCACTTCAACTCCCCCTCCCACTCCCAGTCTGACCTTTCTGTCATGGGCCTCCTCCTGTGCCATAGTGAGGCCCACTGGAAATTGGAGGAACAGCACCTCATATTTCGCTTGGGCAGCTTGCAGCCCAGCGGTATGAACATTGACTTCTCCAACTTTAGATAGTTGCTCTGTCCCTCTCTTCCCCTCCCCCTTCCCAGTTCATCTGTCTTCCTGTCTCCACCTATATCCTTTCTTTGTCCCGCCCCCTGACATCAGTTTGGAGAAGGGTCTCGACCCGAAACGTCACCCATTCCCTCTCTCCTAGATGCTGCCTGACCTGCTGAGTTAGCATTTTGTGATACTTTCAAACCTGATATCATTATCCTTTCTTGAGAAAACTAAACTTGCCTCTTTGCTTTGTTAACCACCACTCTATCTCTCACTTCCATTTTCTCTTCAAATCTTTTGAAAATTCCACTTCTCAAATTGCACCCATCTGACACAAAATTCCTTGTTTGAATCTCTTCAGTCACCTTTCTGGATTTGTCATGGCCCTTATGAAAGTCACTAATGCTGCCCTCTATAATTATGTCAAACATTATCTACCTCTCTCAGCATTAACTTGTTTGGGCACATCATTATTTTCATTGCCTTTCTGCTATTAGCTGGCAGGGACCATATCTTTTCGGATTACATTAAACCCTTTCCAGTCAAAGCATGAGAAGTGTTTATTTTTGTGTCTGTACCATTACCTCTGACAATTCACCTTTTTGTCCTCTTATCTCTTGGATTTCAGGCAACCAAAGCCATCATCTGTCACAAACGCTCTTTCCTAAACCTTGCCCTCACTCATTGCAACTGTCTGTACCCAAACAAATTTGTATGCAGGCATGGTGTCATATTTGACCTCAACATAAACATCCCAAGTGACTACATCTATTTCCGCTTCCAGAACAACATCTGACTCTGCTGTTCCTCAGCGCATCCACTACTGCAAACTTCAGACATGCCTTTGTTTTTTCTTGGCATGAAATTCATTCCTGCCAAGTATTAACTCACACTGTTCATGCAGTTCACCTATCAGGTCTGTACTCACTGACCCATACTGTTATGCACTGTATTGGTTTTAAAACTCTCTTCCTTGCTTTCAAATATACCCATGATGGTAAGACCCCTTATCAGTATCATCTCTCTGGCACAATAACCCTCCCAGACATTTGAGCTCCTCTAACTCTGATTGTACCTGAATTTCTTTCTGAATTTATTCGTGAATTTCTTTCTCAATTTAGTCCTTAAACTATTCAGCTGCCAATCTCTTAAATGTTTGAAATCCTTCTCTAAACTGTTCCATCTCCCTATTTCTCTTCTTCCCTAAAAACAACTTCGTTGACCAAGTTTTATGGTCAATTATCCCATTCCCATCTGTAGCCAGGTGCCAGATTTTATTTGACAATGCTCCTGTGAATGTTTCATAATGTTATGGTACTACATAAATAAAAGTTATTAACATCTTATAGCACGCATGAAATGTTCAGTACTTGATGGCACAACTTGTAATTTTAATTATCGTTGCTTTGAACATTATAAAATAATGTCAATGACTTGATCCCAAGAATATAAATACTCACATTGTTAGCTTAGTTTATTGTTACATGTACTGAGGCAAGTAAAAACCTTTAGTTGCTTGTTAACCAGTTAGCGGACAGACAATGCATGATTACAATCGTGCCATTCACAGTGCACAGATGAAGGGAATAACATGAATAACATTTAGTGCAAGATAAAACCAGTAAAGTTCTATCAAAGATAATCCAGAGTCTCCAATGGACTCTATGAAGGGCAATCTGTCTTTCATTTATGAAAACTTGGCTGAATTCTATTAAATTCCGGTGCATTTCTGCTTCATGAATAACTATACTATTTAAAGTTTCAATGTTATTCAATGATACAACATGTCTACTTTCCTTCATGTGAGTTTGGAATCAGTACATATTTTGTGTCACCTCTGAAACCCACATTGCAGTAATTTACTGCAGTAAACATATGCACAGCTGTCCAGCTTACAATAAACAGTTAACATTACAGAGCGCCTTCCACTACCTCCAAACAGCCCAACGCACTTTACAAACAAAAATATATTTTTAATGCAGTCATTGTAGCAGTAAGTAACAATATCTTAGAATTGTGAGAATGACAGTGAGAATGGGGGTGGGGGCGAGTGGAGGGGGTGAGCCCCCCCTTCCTCTCCGCCCTCCTCCTCTCCCCCACCTCCCCCCACTGAGATTGATTTTTATTTTTTTTAACAGACGATTTATTTTAAAGAAAAAAGCAATTTCCCCAGGTCGCAATGGAAACCCTATGAGGACGGGCCCAACGGGCCCACTTGGCCTAGTTATAATTCTATATTTTGATTGCATCCTTGAAATTTCAGACTATTTTAACTATTTGAAATTAACTATTTTAATTTACAAATTCAATACTTCATAGCTGTGCTCAGTGTTTTAACTTTTTAAATCGAAATAACATGGTCATTAATATTAACTGCATCATCATTCTGCTTTGTCTCAATAATTGTTTGAAGTCTTTAAATAATGTGAAAACAAACTCAGTCCAATTTCTAGCATTACAAATAATATTCAAGTGGTATTGTTCATTTCTGAATTATTGGAAAACTGAAAAAATAGAAAACAAACTAGGCTTTTCAAATTAGACTTTCCAAATAAACTTCCTTTAACTGTGTTTCACATCTCTGAATTGATTATGCATGGTTATACTTCCATGAAAGCTTTGTAAAAACGATTTGCCCATGAAAGCCCGTGGACTGCAACAACTCGAGAAAGTTGCTGTGAGTTTGGAATCAGTACATATTTTGTGTCACCTCTGAAACCCACATTGCAGTAATTTACTGCAGTAAACATATGCACAGCTGTCCAGCTTACAATAAACAGTTAACATTACAGAGCGCCTTCCACTACCTCCAAACAGCCCAACGCACTTTACAAACAAAAATATATTTTTAATGCAGTCATTGTAGCAGTAAGTAACAATATCTTAGAATTGTGAGAATGACAGTGAGAATGGGGGTGGGGGCGAGTGGAGGGGGTGAGCCCCCCCTTCCTCTCCGCCCTCCTCCTCTCCCCCACCTCCCCCCACTGAGATTGATTTTTATTTTTTTTAACAGACGATTTATTTTAAAGAAAAAAGCAATTTCCCCAGGTCGCAATGGAAACCCTATGAGGACGGGCCCAACGGGCCCACTTGGCCTAGTTATAATTCTATATTTTGATTGCATCCTTGAAATTTCAGACTATTTTAACTATTTGAAATTAACTATTTTAATTTACAAATTCAATACTTCATAGCTGTGCTCAGTGTTTTAACTTTTTAAATCGAAATAACATGGTCATTAATATTAACTGCATCATCATTCTGCTTTGTCTCAATAATTGTTTGAAGTCTTTAAATAATGTGAAAACAAACTCAGTCCAATTTCTAGCATTACAAATAATATTCAAGTGGTATTGTTCATTTCTGAATTATTGGAAAACTGAAAAAATAGAAAACAAACTAGGCTTTTCAAATTAGACTTTCCAAATAAACTTCCTTTAACTGTGTTTCACATCTCTGAATTGATTATGCATGGTTATACTTCCATGAAAGCTTTGTAAAAACGATTTGCCCATGAAAGCCCGTGGACTGCAACAACTCGAGAAAGTTGCTCACTGTCAGTTTCTCAAGGATAATTAGACATGGCTATAAAAGCTGGCATTGCAATCAACAACCCACACTCCACAAATTAATAAGATGAAAAAATATAGTCCCTTTCAGTTCCTCAGAAAATCCCAGAGCATAGTCAACATTTATCTTTTTAAATGTAGTAATACAGGAAATTCCAAAATAATAGAAACGTGGGAATTTCTGACTCCTGTACATGGGTATTGCATTTAGTTCTAAGTCAACTGTTCCTTACTATTTCCATGTTTGGGTGCTCTGAAATGATAATACTGAAGCTGGTTTTGCTTTGCTCTGAAGAAGCAGCCAGCAAATTTTGATCTTTGTTGCTATGATATTGGTGTTACTTTAAGCAAGATCCCATTAAGGGCTAATTGAGAGTGCTCTTTTTCCTCTGCCATAAGACATAATTTAAAATTTATGAGTATTGCTTTGTCTATTTTTATCTGTTATATAATGCTCTGCTTCATTGTATGACTCTCAATTTAGCAAACTGCACTAATTTCTCCTTTTGCCAATTCCTCTATATCAGGCTGGCCAAATGCATGCTCATGACCATTTCAGAGAACGCCTTTTTTCAGTTGGAATCATGATTCCGAGCATTCAGTTTGAAGAAGGGTCTCAACCCAAAACATCTCCTATCTATTCCCTCCACAGTTGCAGCCTGACCCAATGAGTTACTCCTGCATTGTGTTTTGCTCAGGATTCCAGCATCTGGAGTTCCTTGTGTCCCCATCCAGTCTCCATTTGAGATCCATTCTAATCTCATTTAAACACATCATATTCCAACTGTGATTTAAACAATATTGGTAATTATCACCCCCTCTTTTTGAGAGCAAGTGTAAGTAATTATTCTGTTGTTTTCCAAGTGGTACTTCCTCCAAACCCTTCATCGTTTCTTTCACTGTCTCAGTACCATTATTTTTTGCCTTGTGCATCCCCTCCTTCTTCATTTCATCTTCCCCGTATTCCACCCTATCACAGATTCTTCTATTTTGCCCTTTCCATTTTATTTTCATTTATACTTGCTTAAAATCTGCTATGTGTTTTAATTTTCCTGTTCTGACAATTGAATAGCTATTCCTATTTTTTTGTTAGAAATGAACTTACCATTTCCCATGGCCCCAAATGTCTCAAAACTAAAATGTAGTTCCATTATTTAAACTACTTCTGATCTCACTTTGTGGACGCCATCACATCTAAACTTCTCCTCATCGTGTTCTCGAGGCCTCTGCTTCTAGTGATATGTATATCTCTACTTCCTTTGCTTGGCCCAGGGAGGGGTGCATTCAATTGTCTCGGCCACAGTCTGCAGATTCCTTGCTATACCCACTTGTCCCGACATGCCTTTCTTCTTCCCTTAAGACTACTTATTCCGACATAAGTACCCATCTCATGCACTCACTATCCCATTGTCTGTACAATTTGATTGCCCCTCCTGGGTCCCTTCACTGTGTTAAATGCACATGGGAAAAATGCAAGTTACTGCTAATGGAAATAATGCTGTTGATATTCACCCACAGGGGATAGATAATGACAATTCCTTTGCTATCTTTATGCATTTATACAGCAATATCCATTACAATGGAAGTTGGGTGGATAGCAAAAGGCTGCATTAAAATTTTCAACTAGTAAGAGCACTATTGACAATGCCATCATATTTTATAACTGGTACTGATGGCCCTGTTTTGCCTTTCAGGGAAGTGAAAAGATTTTGGACCACTGTAGTTTCTCGTGGAAAAATCTGCATCATCAGACATTCAACAATTTGTAACTATTCCCAAGTTTAATCAGCACTGGACCATAAGAACATTTGTGAGGTTAATGTTAAGAAAGGACAACTCGTTATTTTATATAAATATATGATGTAGATTATATATGATGTGGTACAAATAAAGCTATATTTTGCTGTAACTAGCAAAGAGTGACAACACAATATTTAGTTTAGTTTAGTTTAGTTTAGTTTAGTTTAGTTTAGTTTAGTTTAGTTTAGTTTAGACATACAGCGCGGAAACGGGCCTTTTGGCCCACCGAGTCCGCGCCGCCCAGCGATCCCCCCCACACTAACACTATCCTACACACACTAGGGACAATTTACAATTTTACCAAGCCAATTAGCCTACAAATCTGTATGTCTTTGGAGTGTGGGAGTAAACCGGAGCACCCAAAGAAAACACATGCAGGTCACTGGGAGAAGGTACAAACTCCATACAGACAAGCACCCATAGTCAGGATCGAACCCAGGTCTCTGGCACTGTGAGGCAGCAACTCTACCACTGCGCCACCATGTAATTTGTATGTAATTACCTCATTATCAAGGATTATTGACTGTGATAATGTACTGCAAGGATATCATGTGATAAGTTACTATTTATATCCATCAATGATACGATCAAGGTATTATAGAGCACCGTTTACATATCTGCTTTGTTCTGCAGAAGAATCCAATTGAGAGCATTATTAATCTTTCTTTGACATTGCGATCATTCTTTAGTGCTTTGATGACACTTTTTTCTTTTAAATTTAAATCTTCGATCATTCCACTTTCTATTTCAGAAAGAATCAGAGAAGCTAGCATATGATTACACTCATCCCAGTATCTCGTCTAATTGGAAAGTTCTTCATGTGAGCTCAGGCTATTCAACAAAGGAATCCTCTATTCTAAATCTGAATCTTTCCACATTTAATGCCCACACATGGAAATCTG